>NC_042618.1:265548886-265856386 GCF_901001135.1 Rhinatrema bivittatum | reverse complement strand
GTGCTTAAGAATGCAATTTTCAATTTATGAGCAGCCCCTAAAGTTCCATGATAAGAATGTCTGTCTCCATTCTCATTTATTTATTTATTTGCCTGATAATTGAATATTGTAATATTCATGTAGAAACTGGTATCCTCGTCATTGTTATGGGAACATTTAAGTTTTGCCTAGATGGGGTATTAAGCGGAGGAGGAGGAGGGTTGATTGCAGTGGTTTACCATACTGTTTATATTTGGACATATTTATCTGTTTGGATATTATGGTTGCTCCTGTTGTAATTCTCAAGAAATGTAATAAAAATATATGAAAAAAAGATTTAAAAAAAAAATATATATAAAAAAAAAAAAAAGCAAATTCTTCAGATCTGAAAAACTTAGGGAGATTACCATTCTACTTCATTTATAGCAATGACACTTCAAAAGAATGGTTAAAAATTTGGCTTCAGTTCATTATATGGTGTAGGTTCCATTATTTTTTTTTCACAGCTTTTGAGTGGAAGCCAGATCATTAAAATCTGCATTAGTGTCTTATAGGAGAGGGATAATTTCTAGGAGGTCTATATTCAGAAGCATTTAGTTGGCTAAATCAGAAGTTATCCACCTAAGTGAATATCTGGGCACTTATCTAGCTGAATTCTGGCTAGATAACTTTTTATCCGGCTAAAATTTGGCCAGATAATTCGGGAACATAACTGGGAGGAGCTGAGTCGAGTATATATGTTCATCCTGTAGACCTGTCCTAAAGTTAGCTGGATAAACGTATCTGGCTAATTGTAGGTTAGCTGGATATATTCAATGGTGTAGCCATGCCACTGAATATATAGGCTAAGGTAAGTATCCAGCTAATTTGCCAAGCTTCACGGCAGCTGAATGTGGAACTCCTAGGTTTTCGAAGGTAGATTCCAAATTTTGATACGTAGTAATACATAGTTCAAAATGTTTTTGTTCGTAACCCTCTGAAGTTAAGTAGCTAATCAATGAAACCAAATTCTATGGATTTTAATTTTTTCTTCCTTAAACTGTATATTAATTTAAGATATCTTATTTTGTAGTGAAGTGAAAACAAAAGATATCCCTGCAGACACAAAATTGTAAGTACTGCTTTTTTTTATTTTATCTTGGTGCCAATAGTAAAATTCTGCAGTGACTCTATGCAACTGATGAATCAGTCTAAGTTAACATCATAGTGTACATCAAGCCTAGCATGCTGTCTCACAGTGGTCAATCCAGGTTATTTAGAAGCATCCAGCCTCTTACCCTAATGGGGAGATTTCTTTCCTGCTGCTCAGTCCCAGAGTAAGAAATGATGATCCCCACTCTGCTTGACTGCTAATTGTTAATGGACCTGTCCTAAAATTTATTCAAATCTTTTTTTTAAATCCAGTTGTACTTTTAATCTTAACCATATCCACTGACAACAAATTCCACAGCTTAATTGTGTGTTGATTGAAAAAATACTTTTAAAAAATTGTTTTAAATCTGCCACTAGTTAATTTCATGGAGTATCCCCTAGTTATAATGTTCGAAAGGGTAAATAACCGTTCCCTATTAACTTATTCTATGTCACTCATGACATAACAATCACATATATACATGTGTATGTATGTATATATATATATATATATATATATATAAAATATAAAAGATAGTAAGATGTATGATTCTACTCAGTTTATTAAGGGTTTTTTTGCCAGAAATGATTGAAACATTTTGAGACCAGTTGGCACTTGTTGTGATAGCCTTATAAGACTGCTTGCTAGCTCGGTGGTAAGTTATGATCTGGCTTTCTTCCCCTTTTTCAAAAAATGAATTTCCAACAATCTCATACTATCTTTTAATATACATTCTAGTTTTTTAGACATATTTTTTGGTATTTTCCTGTAATAGTTTTTTTTCTAAGAGTATGTATGTACTGGTTTGCAATAATATACACACAAACACACTTTGCGTGCAAAAGTATTCACCCCCTAAAAAAAAACCCCAGTATATGTGTGGATTACAAATGACACACAGATTGTTCCAGACAGTATGTTTATTGCAAACAGTACACTTTTAAAGTACATTCTCAGTCATCTCTTTTCCAGGCTGAAGTATCCTAACCTGTTTATCCTTTCTTGCATATGTGAACCGTTCCATATCCTTTACTGTTGTTGCCCTTCTTTATACCTTTCTAGTTCTACTCTATCTTTTTTTTTTTTTTAAAGATGAAACAACCTGAACTGCACATACTACTCAAGGCGTGATTGTATCATAGCTCAATATGGAGGCTATATGATATTGTCAGTTTTATTCTGTATTCTTTTCTGAATAATTCCTAATGTTCTATTTGCTTTCTTGACTGCTGCTGAGGATTTCAGTGTATTGTCTGCAGTGACTCCAAGGTCCTTTTCCTGAATGGTAACTCATAATATCAAACCTAGCATTGTGTTCTTGGGGAGGGTAATGTTGATACTGTTCATGGATACTTTGTAACCAAAGGTCCGCAAGCTTATACTCAAAAGAAAGCTCCACACAGTTTCCCATTTAAATGAAGGCCTGCACATACACTACAGATTCAGAGTACCCATCTACTTTAGGCTTGCATTGAAGCAGGTGAAAAGTACATGCCAGAAAGTCTGCATAATAATTTGAAAAGGCAATTGCCACACATACCCTACCTCCCCTGCCCTAATTTTGCAGCCATTTAGATGCTTAGTTCCCCAGTCTTGCAAGGTGGTCCTGTAATTCCTCACAATTTGCTTGTGTTTAACTATGTGCAATAATTTTATCATCTGCAGGCTTGATCACCTCACTCATTGCTCTATTTTCCAGATCATAAATGAATAAATTGAGCATTGATCCCAGTATAGGACTCTGGGATACTTCAATTTTTATTGCTCCATTGTGAAAACTGACCATTTAGTTCAGGGGTGGCCAATTCCAGTCCTCAGGAAATGCAAACAAATGTGGTTTTCAGGATATCCACAATGTTTTTTTTCATTGCCTCCATTTTATGCAAATATATCTCATGCATATTCATTGTAGATGTCTTAAAAACCAGGCCGGTATGTAGCTTTTGAGGACTGGAATTGGCTACCCCTGATTTACTGTTTCCTGTTCTTTAACCAGTTACCAATTCACAATAGGACTGTATTCCTATCCCCCCTAATTTCTTAAGGAATCTCTCATGAGGGAATTTGTCAAATGCCTTCTGAAAATCCAGATAGACTATATCAACCAGCTCACTCTTATCCACATTCTTATTTATATCTTCAAAATATTATGATAGATTAATAAGCCATAATCTCCCTTTGCTACATCCGTGCTGGCTCTTCCCCATTAAGCCATATTTATCAACAAGCCTAATAATGTTTTGAACAACAGCTTCCACCATTTTACCTATTATTGACGTCACGTACACAGGTCTGCAGTTTCCTGGATCATCACTGAAGCTGTTTTTAAAAATTGTCATTCCATTAGGTAAAGTGGCATATTTGAATGATAGGTTACAAATTGTTAGTAACAGGTCTGCAGTTTCATTTTGAGTTTCTTTAGAACTCTAGGGTGAATACCTCCGGTACTGGTGGTTGGTTTACTGCTATTTAGTTTGCTAATTTGCTCAAGAACCTCTTCCAGATTCACAGGATGTTTCATTTCCCCTGAATCTTCTATGACAAAGATTGGTTCCAGTGAAGGTATCTCTCCAATGTCCTCTCCAGTGAAAACTAAAGCAAAGAATTGATTAGTTTTCTGCTATGGTCTTACCCATCCCTGAGTGACCCTTTTATCTCCTGGTCATCTAATGATCCAACTATCTCTCTCATCATCTTGTCTTTGTACTTGAAACATTTGTATTAATACATAAAAACATAGCAATGATGGCAGAAAAGGACCAAATGGTCCTTAAAGTCTTCCCAGCAAGCTTCCTAAGGGTAGTAACTGTCACTTTTCAGTTCTCTCCAAGCCTTATGAGCCCATAAAATTTCAGCTAGCAACATTTTTACTGGGGTGATATGCTTCTTGAAAATTCAGACAGCGTTGCTTGATGTGCTTTGCTTATGGACTTGGCTGTAGAAGCAGTCCTAAGCTTTTTCCCTTATGTCTGCGTATCAGTGATCAGACCTTAGAATTTTGGGTCCTCTTGTTGTCTGTATCCTATTCCCCTTTTCTCCTGCCATTGAAGCTGGGAGCAATGTTGTTTTTGCATATTGATTAAGAGTAGTGATCTTCATGACTTCAATAGTAACCACTGCACCAGCAAGTTATCCTTCTGCATTCTTTTCTCATTTCCTTTGGCCTTTAGTGTTTATCCCATGCCCCTTCGAATTTGACTGTTTTCTCTTCACCACCTCCTCCAGAAGGGCATTCCAGGCATCCACCACCCTCTCATGAAGAAATATTTCCTAACGTTGGTTCTGAGTCATCCCCCCTGGAGTTTCGTCTCGTGACCCCTAGTTCTATTGTTTTCTTTCCAATGGAAAAGGTCCATGTATCATTAAAACCTTTCAGGTATCTAAAGGTCTGTATCATATCACCCCTGCACCTGCTCTCTTCCAGGGTAGACATATTTAGATCCTTCAGTTTCTCCTCATAGGCCTTCTGATGCAGACCCCACACCATTTTGGTCACTCTTCTCTGGACTGTCTCCATGCTGTCTCTATCCCTTTTGAGATACGGACTCCAGAACTGAACTCAGTACTCCAATTGAGGCCTCACCAAGGACCTATACAAAGGTATTATCTCCTTTTTCTTACTGGTTATTCCTCTCTGTGCAGCCCAGCATTCTTCTGGCTTTAGCTATCACCTTGCCACATTGTTTCATCATATTCAGATCTCCAGATACTATTATCTCAAGATCCCTCTCTTGATCTGTGCACATCAATCCTTCAGCCCCCATCTCATACAGATCTTTTGGATTGCCGCACCCCAAATTCATGATTCTGCACTTCTTGGCATTGAATCCAGACTGCCAATTCTTTGACCACTCTTCAACCTTTGCTAAATCTCTCTTTCCTAGCGTGTAGCAGATGGACTCAAAACAAGTGGGATATAGTGTGCTCGTGCTAGCAGTTGGAGACGGATCTGACGTCAGCACGGGTACATATACCCCCACAGGAAGTGTAGCAATTCAAGTAATTTCCGTCTCCAAAGCAGTTTGGAGCTCCCTCACGCTTGCTGACGTGGTTTCCAAATTCTACACGACTAAATTCATAGAAGAAACCTACCTGAAGACGAGCCCCGCACTCCTGCGGTGATACCAGTCGGTCCCTCCCCCAGTTGAGTTTCCCGAGGCGATTTCCGTGGTCCCTCGGAGGTAAGTGCCTCGGTCCGGTGGCCAGCCTCTGGCAGGGACCTAGCCCCCAAGTGAGAAGGGCTCGGGCCGCGGCATAGAGGCAGCCCTCGGTCCCGGTGTGGACTTGGCCCCCGAGCGAGACGAGTTCGGGTGCGGCCCAGAGGCAGCGGGGTGCACTTCTTCGAGCGCAGTGGTGATGGTACTTACCCCCTCTCCCCCCCGCAGCCAACCAGGAAGCGCCGAAGACAAGGTAAGGCATACAATCTTTACTTGGTCTCCGAGGAACGTGAGGCTTTGCAGTCCTGCCTAGGTGGCAATCCGCCACGGAGGTCGCCATTTTTCTGCCTGGTTTTGTTAGCCACACGCTGTTAGACGCACGCTGTTACGCGCACGGCGTTAGGCGCCCGCTGTTAGCCACATTGTTAGCTGCACGGTGTAAAGTGCACGTTTATAGGCGCCCGCTGATAAGCGTCCGTTCCTAGACACACATGGAGCGTAAGAGAGCCCAGTCATCAGCGGAGCTGGCCCCTCCAACATCAGGCATGAGCCTCTGCTCAGCATGCAACCTCAGAGCTACACAGAGCAAGGAAGCAGACTCCCTATGTGCCCAATGTGAAGAGGCCCTGGGAGTTCCAGGCCAGGACCGGTCACAGCCCAGCGTACTTGCCAGTTCCTCGGGGAACATCCCGGACCTAGCCGGCAGTAGTGAGCAGCCGGGGACCCCGAGGGACCTGGTACCCCTCAGACCAGATCCTGCTTCACTCTCCTGGGTGGAATTATTCAAGGGGATTCATGCCTTTGTCTCAATGCAGGCTGCTCCCCGAGCGGGTCCATACATACCGGATGACCCGGCCCCTGGACCCTCAAGGCCTAGGCACAGCCACGCGCCATCCGGGACCCCCACTTATGGGGATTCAGATTGCCCTGAGGAAGACGACGAGTCCCCCGAGGAGGGAGAACTTCCCTCGGGGGTTGAATCATATCGGACCAGGAGGCGCTTCTTCTTGAGAGGGGATCTCTCAGGCCTGATCTCTCAATGCCTGTCTGAACTGGCTCTTCCGGGCCATGATGCCCCAGAGGAACCGAGAATGAACCCTCTGTTGGAGGGCCTGCACCAAACGTCTCACCATTTTCCCCTCCTACAAGTAGCTCAGCAGTTAATCGATCTGGAATGGAATTCGCCGGAGGCCTCCTTCAAAGGGGGTCGGGCCTTGGCTGGCATGTATCCCTTAGACCCGGCAACCAAGGAGAAGCTGGCGTGCCCCCAGGTAGACGCCATGATTAGCGCAATTGTGAAGCCACCACCATTCCGGTGCAGGGGGGGACGGCCCTCAAGGATACACATGACCGGCACATGGACACCATTCTGAAACAAGCCTTTGAGGTGGCAGCCATGTCCCTACGGATTGCGACCTGCTGCACCGTGGTGACATGTTCCTGTTTATCACAGGCTAGGAGCAACACCCCGGGAGAAGAAATGGAATCAGCTCTCTCATTCCTCACTGATGCAGCCTCCGACCTAGTCCGTACGGCAGCCAAGGGAGTGTCATCCTCAGTGGCGGCCAGGAGACAGCTCTGGCTACATAGAAACATAGAAACATAGAAATGACGGCAGAAGAAGACCAAACGGCCCATCCAGTCTGCCCAGCAAGCCTCACACATTTTTTCTCTCATACTTACCTGTTTCTCTTAGCTCTTGGTTCTATTTCCCTTCCACCCCCACCATTAATGTAGAGGGCAGTGATGGAGCTGCATCCAAGTGAAATGTCTAGCTTGATTAGTTAGGGGTAGTAGGGGTAGTAACCGCCGCAATAAGCAAGCTACACCCATGCTTATTTGTTTTACCCAGACTATGTTATACAGCCCTTATGGGTTGTTTTTCTTTTCCCCTGCCGTTGAAGCAGAGAGCTATGCTGGAAATGTGTGATGTATCAGTCTTTCTCCCATGCCGTTGAAGCAGAGAGCCATGCTGGATATGCATCGAAAGTGAAGTATCAGGCACATTTGGTTTGGGGTAGTAACCGCCGTAACAAGCCAGCTACTCACCGCTTTGTGAGTGCGAACCCTTTTTTCTTCTCCCCTGCCGTTGAAGCAGAGAACTATGCTGGATATGCATGTAAAGTGAAGTATCAGGCTTATTTGGTTGGGGTAGTAACCGCTGTAACAAGCCAGCTACTCCCTCTTTGTGAGTGCAAATCCTTTTTTCCATATTTCCTCTTGCTGTTGAAGCTTAGAGTGATGTTGGAGTCACAGTAACCATGTATATGTTTATTGAATAAGGGTATTGTTTCCAGGCAGTAGCCATCATTCTGGCGAGTCCCCCACTCTTCATTGGCGGCCTCTTGAATTTATGGATCCACAGTGTTTATCCCACGCCCCTTTGAAGTCCTTCACAGTTCTGGTCTTCACCACTTCCTCCGGAAGGGCATTCCAGGCATCCACCACCCTCTCCGTGAAGAAATACTTCCTGACGTTGGTTCTGAATCTTCCTCCCTGGAGCTTCAAATCGTGACCCCTGGTTCTGCTGATTTTTTTCCTACGGAAAAGGTTTGTCGTTGTCTTTGGATCATTAAAGCCTTTCAAGTATCTGAAAGTCTGTATCATATCACCTCTGCTCCTCCTTTCCTCCAGGGTGTACATATTTAGATTCTTCAATCTCTCCCCGTACGTCATCCGATGAAGATCCTCCACCTTCCTGGTCGCCCTTCTCTGTACCGCTTCCATCTTGTCTTTGTCTTTTTGTAGATACGGTCTCCAGAACTGAACACAGTACTCCAGGTGAGGCCTCACCAAGGACCTGTACAAGGGAATAATCACTTCCCTTTTCTTAACTCGATATTCCTCTCTCTATGCAGCCCAGCATTCTTCTGGCTTTTGCTATCGCCTTGTCGCATTGTTTCGCAGACTTCATATCATTAGACACTATCACCCCAAGGTCCCTCTCCTGCTCCGTGCACATCAGCCCTTCCCCCCCCCATCGAATACAGTTCATTCGGATTTCCACTCCCCATATGCATGACTTTGCACTTCTTGGCATTGAATCTCAGCTGCCATATCTTCGACCACTCTTCCAGTTTCCTTAGATCCCGTCTCATTCTCTCCACTCCTTCCCGGCGTGTTCACCTCTGTTGCAGATCTTAGTGTCATCCGCAAAAAGACAAACCTTACCTTCTATCCCGTCCGCAATGTCGCTCACAAAGATATTGAACAGGACCGGTCCCAACACCGATCCTTGTGGTACACCACTTAAACCGCTCTCTCTCTTCAGAGAAGGTTCCATTTACCATCACACATTGTTCTTCGTGTCCGTCAACCAATTTGCAATCCAGGTCACCACCTTGGCACTCACTCCTAAGCTTCTCTCGTTTTAATTCAACCAGTCTCCTGTGCGGAACCGTATCAAAAGCTTTGCTGAAATCCAAGTATATGATATCGAGCGCTCTTCCTCGATCCAATTCCTTGGTTACCCAGTCAAAAAGTCAATCAGATTTGTCTGACAGGATCTTCCCCTGGTGAATCCATGTTGCCCTCTGGTCCATCAATTCTCCGGACTGTAGATAGTTCACTATTCTCTCTTTCAGCAGTGACTCCATTACTTTTCCCACCACCGAAGTGAGGCTAACTGGTCTGTAGTTGCCAGCCTCCTCCCTGTTCCCACTCTTGTGAAGCGGGACCACCACCACTCTTCTCCAATCACTCGGCACCACTCCCGTTTCTAGGGATCTATTGAACAGGTCACACAGCGGACCCGCCAGAACATCTCTGAGCTCCCTCAATATCCTTGGATGTATCCCATCAGGCCCCATGGCTTTGTCCACTTTCAGGTTCTTTAGCTCTTCCCACACATTTTCTACTGTAAAAGGATTTTCATCTATTGCACTTCCCTCCAGTTTTTTGTTGTGTAGAGATGGTCCTTCTCCAGGGTCTTCTTTAGTGAACACAGAGCTGAAGTATTCATTTAATATTTCTGCCATTTCTTCATCTCTCTCCACACATTGATCATTACCACCTTTCAATTTCACTATACCACTTTGGACCTTTCTCTTTTCGCTGATGTATCTGAAAAATGTTTTGTCACCATTTTTTATCTCCTTGGCAATCCTCTCTTCCGCTTGACTTTTTGCCAACTTGATTAATTTCTTTGTCTCCCTCAGTTGATACAAATATTCTTCTTTGTGCTCCTCCCTTTGGGATCCTTTATATTTCTTGAATGCTGTTCTTTTCGCTTTAATTTTGTCAGCCACCTCCTTTGAGAACCAGATAGGTTTCAATTTTCTTTTGCTTTTCTTTACATTTCTAACATATAGAGCAGTTGCCTTGGTGATTGCTCCTTTTAGATTGGACCACTGCTGATCCACATCTCTCTCGTTCTCCCATCCTTTAAGTTCTTCCTCCAGGTACTTCCCCATTTCCTCAAAGTCTGTGTTTTTGAACTGTAAAACTCGGGTCTTTGTGGTTCTTTTCCCTATTCTTTTAGTGATATTAAACCATACCGTTTGATGGTCACTGCTGCTGAGGTGGGCTCCCACCTGGACATCTGAGACATTATCTGCATTAGTGAGCACTAAGTCGAGTATAGCTCCTTCTCTAGTGGGTTCCAACACCATTTGTTTGAACAAAGATACTTGCATGGCATCCACTATCGCTCTACTATTTTAGTTTCAGCAGATGGGATTTTCCAGTCTACATCTGGCATATTAAAGTCACCCACGATCACCACTTCTCCCTTCTTACCTATCTTATGGATGTCTTCAACCAGATCTCTGTCCAGCTCTTCCTTTTGGTTTGGAGGCCTGTAAACCACTCCAATATAAATGGATGCTCCGTCATCTTTTTTTTTAGGTCGACCCATAGTGCTTCTTCCTTGCCCCAACTTCCTTGCAGCTCAGATGCTTGGATGTTGTTTCTGATATAAAGAGCCACACCTCCCCCTTTTCTATCCTCTCTGTCCTTCCTTAACAAGTTATAGCCTGGTATTGTTGTATCCCAATCATGAGATTCTGTGAACCATGTCTCTGTGATAGCAACAATGTCCAATTCTGCCTCAGTCATTAGGGCCTGCAGATCTGGGATTTTATTTCCCAAACTATGAGCATTTGTGGTCATAGCCTTCCAGGTACTCTCTTTAAGGTTATTGCTTTTCCTGGACTCCTTATGAGATTTTATTTGAGATTTGTTATTCACTTCACTCTTTCCTTTTGCAGTTGTGCTACTGTTGACAGAGTTATCCATCTCAATTAGATTTTTCTTTTGTTTATGGATCTTGAAATTCTGCATGCATTGTGTTTGTTTTCTCTTTTCTGGTAACACTTCAATGTTTTTCTCAAGAACTTCTTCAGTTTTTAATATAGAGAAGGCTTTTTGTTCTTTTTGCATTCGGTACATTGTGTGTCTCCTCATCACAGGTCTAATTCTACCAGAGCCCACTGTAATCCTGGATTTTAAATAATTTTTTAATGACCTGTTTGAGTGGGAGGGTGTACCTGTTGGCTGTCCATCTGTCAAGAATGGGTGACTGTGGGTCCTGCCTGAGCCTAATGAATCTCTTTTTCTTGACTTCTGGTTTTTCTGTGATGTTGGGGAATTATTTTCCGAGTAATGCAATGTGGGTGTAATTCTTGTAATTGAAGCTAATTGAGCTTTAACCTCAGTCAGCTCCTTTGTCAAGGAAGAGAGTTGTGCACAAATTGGGCAAGCTCTAAGTTTCCAGATGCTTTCCCTCAGAATAAAGGCTCCACAGCAGTTACCTTGGATAATCCTCATTTTGGTAAGTTGTGACTTTTGATGAATAGCAATTATGGAAATACTAATTTACCTTGTTGCCATTTATGAATCTAGGCAGGGTATATAAGAAACACAAACCTAGGGGTGGGTGGGTAGAGGGGTAGGGTGGGAGGGTGTTAAAAAGTTTAAAGCAGACTACAGCCCTCCCAAATATCTATTTCAGTTGTGCTTTTTTTTTTTTTAAGACAGTGCACTAGTATTGGCAGATATAATGCCCTACTTCTAAGCACAGATAACAACAGATAACAACCAAAATGGACTTAACTTTAGCAGGAAAGGTTCTGGCTCTGGCTCATTGAAGATCCCAGCTCCAAAGTGAATTCAGTTCCCAATGCACATGAGGCTCTGGCAACTTAATCCAATTACTGCCTCCCCTTACAAACCCAGGCTGAGGAGGAAGGGACTGCTTTTGAACTAATGGCTGAAACAGTTTAAAGCAGACTACAGTCCTCCCAAATATCTATTTCAGTTGTGCTTTTTTTTTTTAAAAGACAGTGCACTAGTATTGGCAGATATAATGCCCTACTTCTAAGCACAGATAACAACAGATAACAACCAAAATGGACTTAACTTTAGCAGGAAAGGTTCTGGCTCTGGCTCATTGAAGATCCCGACTCCTCCTCCAAGACGCGCCTCACGAGAATGCCCTTTGAGGGATCCCTCCTGTTCGGCAGTGACCTTGAGAAACTGGCCAATAAATGGGGCACCTCTCCATTACCCCGTCTACCAGAAGACTGGTCAAGGAGGAACCAGCGCCCCTTCCCCAGACCATCCAGAGGTAAAAAACTCTCAGCGCTTCAACCCTTACAGGACTCGCTACCAAGCACCTCGTTCGCAGGCCAGGAACCAGTCCTTTCGGCCTAAGCATAACAAGAGGGGAACAGGCTCGGGTTCGGGTCCCTGCCGTACCCCACAATGACAATCAGCCGACCCATCCGGGGGTCGCGGCCATAGGGGACAGGCTGTCCCTCTTCTACCGCAGGTGGGTCGAGATTACCTCGGATCAGTGGGTCCTCGCCATCATCCGAGAGGGGTATTACCTGGATTTTCTTCGGCTTCCGCCGGACAGGTTTGTGGAATCTCCTTGTTCGCCCATCAAGAGGACGGCCCTAGACGTCACTTTGCGGAGGCTCCTGTCCCTAAAGGCCATAATCCCAGTGCCTACAAGGGAGATGAATTCTGGGCATTATTCCATTTATTTCATTGTGCCCAAGAAGGAGGGTACTTTCCGGCCCGTCCTGGACCTCAAGTCAGTCAACCGATACCTACGGGTCCCCAGCTTTCGCATGGAAACTCTGAGGTCTGTCAAAAATTCAGTACAGCCAGGGGAGTTTCTCACATCCCTAGATCTGTCGGAAGCCTACCTGCATATCCCAATCCATCGGGATCATCAGCGCTATTTACGCTTCAAGGTCCTGGACCAGCACTTCCAGTTCCGAGCTTTACCCTTCGGGTTAGCCACCGCGCCGCAGACCTTTACCAAGGTCATAATAGTAGAGGCAGCGTCCCTCAGGAAGGAGGGAATCCTCGTCCATCCCTACCTGGACGATTGGCTGATCCGGGCGAAGTCACCAGAGGAGAGCCGCCAGGCAACCAACAGAGTTATAGCTCTTCTGGAAAGCCTAGGATGGGTTGTAAACTTGAACAAGAGTTCCCTACAGCCTTCTCAGTCGCTGGAATACCTAGGAGTCTGATTCGACACCCAGGAAGACAGGGTCAGCCTGACCTCCAAGAGAAGATCAAAGCTCTGGAATCGTCTAAAAGCCGTGCTGAGCGCCACCCGGCCCATAGCTTGGGATTACTTACAGGTCCTCGGCCTTATGGCATCCACTCTGGAAGTGATACCATGGGCGCGGGCTCATATGAGACCATTACAACGCGCCCTCCTATCTCGGTGGAGCCCACGATCACAGAACTACACCACACACCTACCTCTACCAGCCAGAGTGCGGAATCAGATATGGTGGTGGTTGCAGCCCGGCCACATGAGCCGGGGGTCAAGAATGTCCTCCCCAACCTGGACCCTGCTCACTGCGGATGCCAGCCTGAACGGATGGGGAGCACATTGCGAAGAGCTCACCGCCCAAGGGCGGTGGAACAGAGAAGAGTCGGGGTGGAACATCAACCGACTAGAGGCACGGGCAGTCAGGCTAGCGTGCCTGCGATTTGCCCTCAGACTTCGCAACAGAGCGGTCAGAGTGATGTCAGACAATGCCACCACGGTGGCATACATCAACCGACAGGGCGGAACCAGAAGCCAACAGGTATCCTTAGAAATAGCCCCCCTGATGACTTGGGCGGAAGCAAATCTCCAGGACATATCCGCCGTCCACATCGCCGGGAAGGACAACGCCGCGGCAGACTTCCTCAGCAGAGAAAGCCTACATCCAGGGGAATGGCAGCTGTCGCCCTCAGCTTTCCAGATGATTGTGGATCGGTGGGGGACGCCGGACATGGACCTACTAGCGGACAGGTCCAACGCTCAAGTACCCAGTTATTTCAGCCGCAGGCAGGATCCTCTATCCCAGCGGATCGATACCCTGGTACAGCCATGGCCTCAGGGGATCCTGCTATATGCCTTTCCTCCATGGCCCCTGCTGGGCGCCATTATACACAAGATTCAGCGGCACAGAGGCCTAGTTCTTCTAGTGGCACCGGACTGGCCAAGAAGACCCTGGTACGCAGACATGAGAAGACTACTGACAGGGAATCCACTACCCCTGCCTCCACACAGGGACCTGCTGCGGCAAGGTCCCATCCTCCACGAGGATCCAGCTCAATTCTCTCTTATGGTCTGGCCCTTGAGAGGGCTAGATTGAAGAAACGAGGATACTCGGGGCCGGTAATAGATACCCTCCTCCGAGCACGCAAGTTCTCCACATCACTAACATATATAAGGATCTGGAGAGTATTTGAAGCCTGGTGCGAAACTCACGGCACCAATCCACAAGCCGCTAAGATCCCTATCATTTTGGATTTCCTGCAAGATGGACTTCAGAAGGGTCTGTCCCTCAGTTCCATCTAAGTTCAAGTGGCAGCACTATCCTGCTACGGTCCCCGGAGTGATGGCAACAGCATCACCACACACCCCAGACGTTTCACGTTTCCTGAATGGAGTCAAACACATTCGCCTGTCACTGAAGTGGCCGGTGCCCCTGTGGAACCTTAACCTAGTTTTGGAATTTCTAGCGGGTTCTGCCTTCAGACCCCTTCGAGGCCTGTCTCTCCGTTTGTTGACCTTGAAGATGGTGTTTTTGCTGGCTGTATGTTCAGCACGCCGCATCTCAGAGCTACAAGCACTGTCCTGCCGTGATCCATTCCTCAGAATCACTCCAGAGGCTATCCATCTTCGCACGGTTCCTTCCTTCTTACCCAAAGTAGTCTCATAATTTCACCTCAACCAAACCATATCCTTGCCAACCACGGAAGGTTTGAAGAAGTCAGAAGAAGGTCGAATACTGCATCATCTCGACATCGGCAGAATACTGGCCAGATACTTGGAAATGTCAGAAGCAGTACGAAAGACGGACCATCTGTTCGTCCTTCACAGCGGGAAGAAGCAAGGAGAAGCGGCCTCACGGCCAACCATCGCCTGCTGGATCAAAGAAGTTATCAAGGCGGCCTACGTAGAGGCGGGAAAACCACCACCTCTACGGGTCAAGGCTCATTCTACCAGAGCGCAAGCAGCCTCTTGGGCAGAAACTAGGATGCTGTTGCCTGCAGAGATATGTAAAGCGGCGACGTGGTCCTCCCTCCATACCTTCTCCAGGTTCTACCGTCTGGACTTTCAGGCCACGGAGGACACAGCATTTGCGAGGGCAATCCTAAACGGACCTCGGGCAGCCTCCCGCCCAGTCCGGGAGTAGCTTTTGTACATCCCACTTGTTTTGAGTCCATCTGCTACACGCTAGGAAATGTTGAGATTACTTCCCTGATAATCTCCTTTTCCTTAGTGTATGCAGATGGACTCAGCATCCCGCCCAGCTGCCGGTATACATGGGGATTCGCCGACTCACGGTAAGCCATGTTTGCTTATATAGGCTTCCACTCTGCCAGGTGTCGACGCCTTCCAGTTAAGAACACTGGCGGTCTCCAGCTACCATCAATTGGTCAGGGTAATCCTGTTCATTTAAACGATCGGTCAGTCACACATATATCCATAAAAGCTTTTGCTGAATTGCTACACTTCCTGTGGGGTATATGTACCCGTGCTGACGTCAGATCCGTCTCCAACTGCTAGCACGAGCACACTATATCCCACTTGTTTTGAGTCCATCTGCATACACTAAGGAAAAGGAGATTATCAGGTAAGTAATCTCAACATTTATTCTCTCTGCTCCTTCAGGTGTGTCCACTCTGTTGCAGATCTTAATATAATCCTCAAATAGACAAACTTTATCTTCTATCCCTTCCGCAATGTCGCTCACGAAGATATTCAGTAGAACTGGTCTCAACACCTATCTCTGTGACACTCCACTTAACATGGTTCTCTCTTCAGAGTAGATTCCATTTGTCATTAGAAGCTATCTCCTATCAGTCAACCAGTTTGTAATTCATGCCACCTTTGGCACTAACTCCTAAGCTTCTCATTTTATTCACAAGCCTCCTATGTGGGACTGTATCAAAAGCTTTTCTAAAATCCAAATCTCATCAAGTGCTCTTCCTTAATCCAATTCTTTAGTCACCGAGTCAAAAAAAATCAAATTTTTCTGACAGGACCTTCCTCTGGTGAATCCATGCTGCTTCATGTCTAGCATCCCACCAGATTGTAGAAAGTTCACTATCCTTTCCTTCAACAGAGTCTCCTTTAATTTTCTCACCACTGAGATGAGGCTAACCGGCCTGTAGTTTCCAGCCTCCTCCTCTCTGCTACCACTCTTGGGAAGCGAGACCACAACCTCTCTTCTCCAATCTTGTGGCACCATTCTCGTTTCCAAGGATCTATTGAGCAGGCCCGCCAGCAGATCTCTGAGCTCTCAGTATCCTGAGGTGTATCTCATCTGGCCCAATGGCCTTGTCCACTTTCAGTTTGCCTAACTCCTCCCATACATTCTCTTCTGTAAATGGAGTTTCATCTACTCCATCCCTATCTATGGTCTTCTTAACGAGCAACAGTCATCCTCCGGCGTCTTCTTTAGTGAACACCAATCTTAAATATTTGTTTAATATTTCTGCCATTTCTTTGTTACTCTCCACACGTTGCTCCTTGTCACCATTCAGTTTCACTATACCACTTCTGACCTCCCTACTTTCTCTTTTTTCTTTCGGGAAGGAGCAGAGAGCGCTGGTGTTGGGGCAGAGGGTTCCGTTCCCTACCCGGGGCACCTGGAACTCAACATTCCACTTCAATTTCATCTACCAACCAGATCAACGAGAACAACTTACAAAAACATTCTCCTAACAACACACTTCAAAACATCTCTAAGCAAACGTACCATGTCTGCAGCAGGACCAACACTATGGAACTCTCTACCGACAGTACTCCGGACAGAACATTTCGTTTCTATATTCATTTTCGTTATTTGGCTTAAAATATCTCAGTTATTTCCTGTTACAACCTGCTCCATGACCTGTTATATGCATATACTTTTGTTTCACTACTTGTTCTATGTATCATTGTTTCGTTTCAATGTAAACCGGGGTGAAGGCATACGCTAAACCTCGGTATATAAAAGCTTCAAATAAATAAATAAATAAATAAAAAAGAGACTAAAAACCTGGCTATTCGAGCAAGCGTTCCAATTATGATAATAATTTACCTCAACAACACCACACTAGCCAACAGACTATAGAAATGACTTTCAAACCAAGCTTATAATATCACATATTATAATAAGATAAATTTTCGCTTTTCCCACTTCTATTATGTTCCAAGTTTTTTCCCCCACGTATTCTGTCCCAAATTTTATGCCCTGTTCTATGTAATTAGCATTCTCTCATGCTTGTTTTTCAGTTACAATGTAAACCGAGACGATATGCAAATTTTGCATGAATCCCGGTATATAAAAATGTAAAATAAATAAATAAATATATCTGAAAAATATTTTGTCTTCTCACTTTACCTCTTTGGCTTTCTTTTCTTCTGCTTGACCTTTTACTTTCCTTATTTCTTTCTTCGTCTTCCTCAGTTTTAAGATATTCTTTCCTGTTTTGGGATCCTTTATACTTCTTGAACGCTGTTCTTTTTGCCTTTTCTTTTTTCAGCCACCTCCTTAGAGAACCAGATCGGTTTCTTTTTCCTCCTGTTTACTTTTCTAACACATAGATTTGTTGCCTTTGTAAATAGCTCCTTTTAACTTGGCTTACTGTTGTTCCACCTCACCCATTTTCTCCCAGTTTTCCAGTTCTTCAGTTTTGACAGCAGTATTTTTGAAATTCAAAACTTGGGTCTTCATGTGTATCCTATTTGCATAATCAAACCACACTGTCTGACGATCAATGGTGCTCAGGTGAGTTCCTTCACGAACATTAGAGACATTATTACTATTAGTAAGCACTAGATCTAGTATCACATCCTCTCTCGTAGGTTCCATTGCCATTTGCTTGAGCAGAGCCCCTTGAAGGGCCTCTACTATCTCTACTTCTTGTAGATTCCACAAAAGGGATACTCCAATTACATCCAGCAGATTCAAATCTCCAGTGAGCAACACTTTGCCCTTATTTCCCACCTTTTGGATGTCTTCAGTTAGTTCTCTGTCCAGTTCATCTTTTTGAGTTGGTGGCCTGTAGATCACACCACAATCTTCTTTTTTTTTTTTTTAAGGATGGTCTACATTGCTTCTTCTCTACCTCATGTCCATTGCAATTAAGTTGTTTGGATATTATTTTTGGCATAAAGAGCTACTCCTCCCCCTTGGAGGGAACTACGGTCCTAGCTTGGGATGGTCGTATTCCAGTTGTGAGAATCAGTGAACCATGTCATCGTAACATCTACAATGTCCAAGTCCGCCTTCACCATTAGAGCCTGCAGGTCTGGGATTGTATCGCCCGGACTACGAGCATTTGTAGTCATAGCTTTCCAGCTGCTCTTCATGTTTCAGCTTTTTTGAACTAATTGATTTTTGACTAATTGATTTTTGCTACTTCCTCTTCATTCTTCCTGCTTTACTTCGGGGTAACATGCCACATTCACTAGCCACCTCCTCCCACCCTTGCTCCCTAGTTTAAATGCCTAATAATATATGGTCTGAATTTTTCACTTAGCTTCTTCTTTCCTGCCATTGACAAATGTAGGCCATCCTTACCATATAATCTTTTATTGCTCCATACACGGCCTCAGCCTCCAATATATCCAAATCTGCATTATTTAGAAGTTTTGCACCAGGCATTAAAGTTACCTATATGGCATAACCTTTCCTTTCCCTTTCCATGAACGAGTAATACTTCTGAAAAGGCAATAGTCTGCCATGCGTGTTCCGGTTTAGGCAGGTTGGAAGGTAGAAGGTGGACCCTTGGGCCGGCCTACCAATGGCTGGGCAGGCAGGGAGGCGGAGACAGTAGCAGGCTAGGTTTCACCCGGAGCCCGGGACCCCCCCGGGAGGAGCCCGTAGGGTCCGAACCCTTGGGACTTAGGAGCTGCAGTGAGGAGTAGAGATATAAGTCCAGTAACAGCTCGGAAGCCTACCAGGAAAGTCAGAGAGTCACTGAAGAAAGGCCCGAAATGGAATGTGACCCGGGTGGCCTGGTTAAAGGGCTGGCATGCTGGGGAGTAGTAAGAGGCAAGCCGGGGTCTAGGCAGGCAGCAGGCAGAGACGTAGTCAGAGGCAAACCGGAGTCTTGGCGGGCAGCAGGCAGAAGCGTAGTCAGAGGCAAACCGGAGTCTTGGCGGGCAGCAGGCAGAAGAGTAGTCAGAGGCAAACCGGAGTCTTGGTGGGCAGCAGGCAGAAGCGTAGTCAGAGGCTGGGGCCACAGGGAGGACCCGGACTGGGTTTTTGTTGAGCACATGTGGGGCATGAACTCACATAGGTACGTACGTCCTGTCGCAAACTAGGCCACCAGTAGAACCGGTTGAGGAGCTCCAAGGTCCGTTCTCGTCCGGAATGTCCTCCCGTGAGGGAGTCATGGGCCCAACGTAGGACTTTTAGCCAATCTCGCCGGGGAACTACGGTCCTATCTTGGGAAAGGACCGTTAATGCGGAGTGGAGAACCTTACCGGGATCCAGGATGTACTGAGGAGGATCCATCTCTTCCTCAGCCATGGAGGTCCTGGACATAGTCAGAGGCAAACCGGAGTCTTGGCGGGCAGCAGGCAGAAGTGTAGTCAGAGGCAAACCAGAGTCTTGGCGGGCAGCAGGCAGAAGCGTAGTCAGAAGCAAACCGGAGTCAGCAGAACGCAGAGAGACGATCAGGAAGCGCAACTGGCAACAACTAAACAGTTGGGAACCTCGTTGCAAGGAGCTTGAGTAACGGCTGGGCGCCGGTTATATTGGGAGCTGGGCGTGAAGTCATCAGAGTAGGCGGAGCCGGGCTTCCGGGAGCAGGACGCTCAAGACGGGCGTCCTGGTGCGTGTGCTAGGCTGGCGAAGGACGAGTCAGCAATGGCGTCCGCCACGTGGAAGATGGGCGAGCAGGGAGAGCTTCGGCACCTGGGCCATGCGGGAATATGCGGGTGCCGGCGCGGAGGTAGGCAGTTCTGAGCCCGATCAGAGGGGAAGCGGTCGGGACCGCAACAATGCATCTAATCTTTTTCCCTAGATTTTGGAAATCTTTATCTACTTTATGAACACTGTTTCTAGGAAGATCATTGGTTCCCAGATAGATGATAACATTTATATCAGAGTTCTTAGTTTCTTCTATATTAGTTTGACCACTTAGTTTGCATTTCTATTAGCTGAGGGTCCTGGAAGGCATTTAACTGTTGTGTCCCCATCAAAATGAATTCCCAGATTGGTTCCTCTGATGACTGAATCTCCCAGCAGAAGCAGTTTTTTTAATGATATTTGATCACATTGAAGTGTTTCTGTGTGCATTGGGTGAGTACTTCCCTTTCAGACATCATTTCATATTCTGTTACTTGGACTTTTTAATTTTCCAGTGCAGAAAATATTATATAAAGGTAACAGCAGGGAGTCTGAGTACCTCTTCATTACAGTCCTTATTCTACCAGAGCCCACTGTAATCCAATTAGTCCTGGGCTTCAGAATCCTGGATGTCTGACCTCTCTGTGGGAGTAGGGGTGGATATTCAAGATACTTCACAGTTGAGAAAACTGGGTGTCTGAGAACATAGGAACATAAGAAATTGCCATGCTGGGTCAGACCAAGGGTCCATCAAGCCCAGCATCCTGTTTCCAACAGAGGCCAAACCAGGCCACAAGAAGATCCCATGCTACTGATGCAATTAATAGCAGTGGCTATTCCCTAATAAACTTGATTAATAGCCTTTAATGGACTTCTTCTCCAAGAACTTATCCAAACCTTTTTTGAACCCAGCTACACTAACTGCACTAACCACATCCCCTGGCAACACATTCCAGAGCTTTATTGTGCATTGAGTGAAAAAGAATTTTCTCCCATTAGTCTTAAATGTGCTACTTGCTAACTTCATGGAATGCCCCCTAGTCGTCCTATTATTCGAAAGTGTAAATAATCGAGTCACATCTACTCATTCAAGACCTTTCATGATCTTAAAGACCTCTATCATATCCCCCCTCAGCCGTCTCTTCTCCAAGCTGAACAGCCCTAACCTCTTCAGCCTTTCCTCATAGTCACTATTTGTTCCATGAGCCCACTATAAACCATTGTATCTTTTTGACAAGTCCCTCTCAAATTCTGTCTTGACCTTTAATATTTTGCATCTGATTAGCCATCATTTATGCTGTTTTCTATTTTCTTCATAATGTCCTTTCTAGTTTTTAAAGAATGCCTTTTAGGATTTAATAGCCTCTTTTACAGCACCATTTAGCCATGCTGGTAGATGTTTGGTGTTCTTTCAACCTTTTCTAACTTGTTTAATATATTTTATATGAACTTCCATGATATTTTAAAACAATCTTCCCATGTCATACAAATTTCTAACCCTTGCAACTACTTTTAATTTCCTTCTGATGTTCTCATTTTATTGTAGTCTTCCTTTTTAGAATTAAATACTACTATAGTAATTTTATTATTCCTCTCACAGTGATTGTCAAATTTGATTGTACTATGATCACTATTGCCAAGCGGCGTCACATCCATATCCCTTGCACCAGGTTCTGCGATCCACTGAGAGCTAGATCTAAAATAGCATCCCCTCTCATTGGTTCTAGGACCAGTTGCTCCAGGAAGCAGCATTTATGTCATTTAGAAATGTAAACTCTCTGGCGTTCCCTGATGAGACATTCGCCCATTCAGTATTGGGGTACTTAAAATCTCTTATTGCTTTCATTTTTAGTAGCCCATCTAATCTGCCAGCATTTATGTAATGTCGGTGCTACATCATGTTTTGTGGTACAAATGTGGCAGCATTAAAGGGCAAAGATAACATTTTCCCGGTATTTGAACTGAAGAAACAAATCTCCTTAATTTACCACCTTAATCTCTGCCCCATACGAAGATTTATGCTTTCTCTGGCACTATCTTTAGTTGCTCAGATGTAGGTCTCATTTTCCTTGTAGCGCCTGACTTTTTACAAGCATTTAATTTTCTTTTTGTTGTAGAACTGACTTTTTACAAGCATTTAATTTTCTTTTTGTTGTAGAACTCCAGTTCTTCAGAAATCTAGCAGCCTGGACAATTTGAAAAAAGATACACCTGATACGGTTGGTTCTTTACTGCTTTTTCCCTGGCTTTTCTGCACTAAATGGTTTTCAGTATTTGTTTCTTGTTCAATACCAAGGTCCACAAAAGATACAACTGCTTACATGCAAGGATAAGTGCATAAAGGATGGAAAAATTATGGGAGCCTGTAGGCTTTGATCACCTATGTATTTTAATTTTTGGGAATATTTAAAAGGAAGGTATTGTCAACTGCAGAACACAAAATTGTGTGTCCTCTGATTTATTGTACACAAGATATTTTGATAGTTTTCTTATGCCTCATTTGATAAAATAGTAACATTTGAGCATTAAAATGGTGATAAAAGGGCAACCATTTGTGGCCCATAGTGCATTGCAGATGATGATGATGTGAGGTAATATTTCAACTGGGACCAGACCCAGCAACTTTGTCTAGAGTTCTAAAACAAAAAGGAAGCCTTCCCTGTTGGTTAAGCTATGTAAACTGTTATTTCTCCTCAGTACTATATTACAATAAAAATTTATCTCTGACCACTAAAGAGGTTCATCACATATTCTTGCCACTTTAGCAAGTACTTGACTCCAAAGCACATAGACATAAGTAAATTTAACACATTCTATGTGCTGTAATTCAGTCTGTAAACATGAATATTATTTGAAAGTTCACACAAACCGAACTTAGAATGTTTTCTTCTGCTGAACGTGTAAATTTTCTGCATGTCAAAAAGGTCATAGGTGGAAGTGTTCCAGGGTAGTGCTTAATTTTACCCAGTGAGCTTTCATATTCAGTACTGTCCAGGTAAAGTTTCACACACAAATCTGGTAGGAAAAATCAGTCCTAACTCTACCCAGATAAAATTACGCACTTAAAGGTAGATTTTAAAAACCTTGTGCGTGCAAAAATGGCCACATATGCAGGCAAGTGGGCTGTGCAGGAGCTACACGAATTTTAAATAGCCGGGAAGAGCTCACGTACATTGAGGTACGTGCACCCAGAAAAAGTAGGCAGAAAAGGGGCAGGGCATGGGCGTTCCAGAGGCGGGGCCAGTATTGACGTGTAATCACTGACATGCGTAACTCCAATTTCCCTCAGCCGGTGCGCGTATGTTACACATGTCGGTTTGCTGCTGCTGCTCCTTCTTAGGTGCAGGAATCTGGTGAATGTCGGGGGGGTGGCGGGGGGGGGGGAGAGAGAGAGCAACTCTTTATAAGGTTGGGTCTGATACTCTATATATGGACCATTGTAAGCGGCTCTTTGATTTGGAATGATTTTTCAGGAGGTGGGTTGGGGGGAGTGTTACAAACACATTCAGCGGTATCCATTGTAAAATTGACATAATTAAAGAATTTTTGACCTTCTAAGTGATGAAAAGGAGTTGGTTTGTACAATGCAGCTAGCAGACACTGCAGTGTACAAATCTATTCCTCTTGTTAGAATTTTCATCACTTAGAAGGTCACAAATTCTTTAATTATGTCAATTTTCCAATGGATACCTCTGAATGTGTCTGTAACAATACCCCCCACCCCAACTCACCTCCTAAAAAATCATTCAGTGCATTCTCTGTCTCATTGGAGCCCACAGTCTCAGGCCTATTCAGTTCGGCTTCACCTACCGATGAATGTCAGTCCTCATCTGTGTTAGTGGTTAAAGCAGATCATCTAAGAAAAGGGGCTAGTACTCACTACAGATATGAGCCTCCAGGGTTAGGGAGCTCACTGTCAGGAGCTGACAGTGCAAGGGTGCTGGAGTGTAGAAGAGCCTCTCTGAAACATCAATCGGCTGTAAGCCTGTGCTGTCTGGTTGGCATGCTTGTGGTTCAC
Source organism: Rhinatrema bivittatum (assembly GCF_901001135.1). Lineage (NCBI taxonomy): Eukaryota > Metazoa > Chordata > Amphibia > Gymnophiona > Rhinatrematidae > Rhinatrema > Rhinatrema bivittatum. The sequence goes on along the minus strand of NC_042618.1, from coordinate 265,832,794 downwards.
AGACCGATTGCAGGGTCGCGCGGTCCAGATAATTTTATTTATTTATTTATTTAAAATCTTTTCTATACCGTCGTTAAGCAGTTGCCATCACAATGGTTCACAATAGGGCACATAACTATATGCTGTAAATAGTGTCTAGAATTCTAACAATTACACAGGTGCCATCAAAATACTGTAACAGTTTCATCATAAATATTATATGGTGGGTGTTATAAGTCGTGTCCAGTTTTCTCTGTCTCAGCTGTAAGATAAATTACTACTTAAAAATGAAAAGAAAGAATTAGAATATACAAAAAATAGAAACACATGCATTAAGATGAACAGGTGTGAGTGTAGGGGTTTAGCTGATGTTGGACAGTGCGACGACAGTGACTTACATAAGTCGGCAGGGAGGAATCAAGAGCCAGCAAGTGTCGCAGGAAATAGGCCAACTTATGGAATGGGGCGGAAGGACATCTTTAGGAGATCTCAGCCTTGCACATTGCAGGAAAAGAAAATGTAAGAGCCGACTTTCTCAGCAGAGTGTGTCTGGATCCAGGAGAATGGGAATTGTCAATCGAGGCATTTCAGCTAATAATGGCTCGCTGGTGCCTTCTGTTTCTGGCCCTGCTGGCAACTTTTATTTATTTTATTTATTTATTTATTATTTTTATATACCGACATTCGATCTCACAATGCAAAGGTTCCTCGCTTTTTCAGTCACAGGAGAGATCCAAAAAACTTGGACATCAATGCCCTCATGCTGAAATGGCTGGAGGGCAAGCTGCTATTTGCTTTTCCCCAGTGGCCCATGTTGGGCAGCACCAGATTGGCCCAGGAGACCGTGGTAGGCAGATTTGAGAAAGCTCTGGTGGACTCTGATATAATGAAGATTTTGATTCAGAACTTTGGTTCATTTAGCCAGTCCCAGAATCCTTAGGGGTCTGCTTCACACTGAAACTGCTGGGATACAGTGAACTTCTGACTGACCTCAGACTCAAGAATGTGGAAGATCTGGGAAACCTGTAAGTTCTGCAAAGCCTATAATTAAAGGCTATAAGGTTATCAATGGCAATATCTGAGCTATAATACAAGCTTGGTTCTCACAGATTCCTATCTCGACTGACAGAAGCCAGGTGAACTGGAGATTCCCGGAGGTCAAAGCTTTAATTAAAGGCCTGGCACCAGCAACAGAACACGTACCTACTATCTATTTACAAAACACAGAAGATCACAAGAAAACAGAGTGCATCAAAGCCATGTTAAGACAAAGGAACTTTTTAAGGTGGGAGGAGGTTGTTTTTCAGGTTAAGAGGAGGTTAGTTTATGACACTGTCAAATTGGTAAATGATCCTCTCACAAGCATTTTCTATGTATGGTTTGAAAACTACAAAGTAACAGCTTTCACAAGAGATTGTAAGACACAGTGATGTTCTGCCTGTCTTGCAAGGTTGGCATCTGTGCTTCCAAAGATATGAAATATTAAATTTATATTTGTTCTAACTAAATTGAGTCATATCTTTGTTTGAAAAAGTGCTGACAAGCGTCTTATTAAAGTCTAATATTTAGACAACTCTCCCAGTTTCCGGCACACAGCGATCTGCTATGGCAGGGGCCTGTTCTTCACAAAGATCCGACTCTATTTTGTCTTATGATATGGCCCTTGAGAGGGCTCATTTGCTGAAGCATGGATAGTCTACTGCGGTTATTGCCACCTTGCTACAAGCAAAACGTTCTCTACTTCCTTAGCCTATGTGCGGGTTTGGCTAGTGTTTGAAGCTTGGTGTGAGGATCGAGGGGTTCTTCCTTGTTCGATTAAGATCCCGCTCATTTTGGAATTTTTGCAGGATGGATTGAATTAAAGGGTTGGCCCATAATTCATTAAAGGTACACGTGGCGGCTCTTGCTTGTTTCTGAGGTCAAGTGAATGGTGGACCCTTGTCAGCTCATCCAAATGTGGCCTGTTTCTTGAGGCTATTGGTGCCCTTGTGGAGTCTTAATCTAGTTTTGAATTTTTTTTAGTAGGCCCTACTTTTCAACCAATGCATAACCTTTCCTTGAGGTTACTGACCTTGTGGCAATTTGTTCTGCACATCAAGTATCCAAACTGCAGGTCTTGTCTTGCTGGTTGCCATTTCTACCAGTGATTCCAGGGGTAATACAGCTACATACCATTCGTTCCTTTTTGCCAAAAGTGGACTTGAATTTTCACTTGAATTAGTCCATTTCCCTGCTGTCTCTGGACAAAGAATGTGGAGAAATGTCGCCTGTTGTGGCCCTTGGATGTCGAGGCATATCTTGAGGTATTTGGTTTCTAAACCCCTCAGGATCGCCTGTATGTTCTTCATGGTGGAAGTAAACATGGCGAGCCGGCATCACAGGCTACATTAGCCTGCTGGATTAAAGAGGTAATCACAGCCTCTCATGTGGAGCTGCCTTTGCCTAGTCAGGTTAGGACTCATTCCACTAGAGCTTAGGCAGTGTAATAGGTGGAGGTTAGATTGTCTGCCATCGACATTCGCTGAGCGGCCTGGTCCTATTTTTACACACCTTTTCCAGGCATTATTGCCTGGATGTGCAGGCCCGAGAGGATACAGCCTTTGCATGTGCGGTTTTGACTGGACCGTAGGTAGCCTTCCGCCCTGTTTGGGAGTAGCTTTGGTACATCCCACTGGTTCTGGATCCACCTGTCTGAATGTTAAGAAAGGAGAAATGCTTACTTACCTGATAATTTCCTTTCCTTTAGTACAGACAGGTGAATCCACCTTTCCACCCTTGGCTGCCGAATGGTTGTGCTATGGTCCTCCTGCATGGCTGTATGTTCCAGGGATTACTGGTAAGTTCAATCCAGTCCTTAGACTAGTGTTATTGCACTCCTTGTCTGCATTCAGTGGTTTTCCTTTGGCTGAGTACTGGAGTAGTTGTTAATAATCAAATTTTTTGTTAGTTTGTCCACAGTTGGCTTTTGCAGAGAATACTAGCAGGCTGATGTCTGTGCAGGGGTAGATATACTGTGACGTAAGCTTTGCTCCGTCTGCATCTGCTGGTAGAGGTGCATAACCCACTGGTTCTGGATTCACCTGTCTGTACTAAAGAAAAGGAACTATCAAGTAAGTAGTAATTTCTCCTTTTTCCTCAGCTAAAAATTTCACTGCAATGGAAGACTCATCACAATGTCACAGTAGCTAAAGTTAGAGGTGACCCACATGAACACCAGGCACAGGAAGAGTTGGGCCCATAACCAGTCTTCAAAAGTTTGAACTTATGAAAATGAATGGCAAGAGTTAGAACCAGATTGCTTTTTCCCATGGGGAAAATGCTTAATGCATAGCCCTCATAGAGAACAAAATTGAGAGAGATGATATTGTACAAGATTCTGTAATTAGTGTTACTAACCAAGCTCTGCATCATAAAATATGGAAAGTAAGTTGGCTATACTGCATATTCCTCAAGCACCGTGAACACCTTATTTACCAAAATATTGGGAAACAGCATGAATGCTTCCTAAAATGAGGAAGATTATAATTTTAGACGTAAAGGGGGAAAATAGGGCAAATTCTAGGAAAAACACAAAGAATTTTATATACACCACAATGTAATATAATAATAAAAAATAATAGTACATACTCTTTAATTTCAGACAGGAACAGAAAAAGTCATAGCTGCCCCCTACAATCCTGTGTCCTGGTATTTCTGGTTTTTGCTCCTCTTTATTTTCTTCATATTGCCGATTAAACGAAATGTATCCAACCAACAGAAATTGGATCCAGTTAATTCTTGTCCTCCTCTTATGTGATTTTGTTTTTTAAGGAGACTATTATAAATTGCATGATGACAAATATATATATATAATATAAATAGTGGTTTCCTACTTAATAGATAATATATATTCTAATCAACTTCTAAAGCAGGTTGGAAGCTGAAATTTTTCACTCTAATAAAATTTAAAGTAATAAAATTAAATGGAAAAATAAAAATGTAATTTTTGAGATGGGAAGAGCAAAAAGCCCTCCAGAATTTACATTTCTTTACACAACTGTCTTGGCCAAAATTGTATATTAGGGATTTTTAAAGACTGGTGTTTCAAAATCTGAAAACAAATTTTATTTATTTTTATTTTTTAGTAGTTAGTTACTTCAAAACTGGGAGTCAAAATCCAGTTTGCCTTATTTTTGTGATAGATAAGTTAAGCAGTTATTCTTAAACTCACCACCACTTCCAGTTACACCAAACAAGGAGAATATTGACCATAAAATAGAAATATGATCATCCTCCCCCTCCCTTCTCTCCTCCCCTTCCTCACACACAGACACACCCCTCTCTACACACATTCACTCTCACCGGGGCCTTCATCTTTGCTGCAAGTGGAATGGGTCCCAAGGCATGCGGGATCCTTCTTCTTTGCTGCGAACGGTGCACCAGGGGCCACCATCTTTGCCACGAACGGCGCGCCAAGGGCCACCATCTTTGCCACAAACAGCGCGCCGGGGGCTACCTTCTTTGCCGCGAATGGCGCGCCGGGGGCCACCTTCTTTGCCGCGAATTGTGCGCCAGGGGCCGCCTTCTTCGCCGCAAATGGCATGCTCCATTCATGGCATGCCAGGGTCTCTGCCATTTTCTGTGCAGAATTTGGCAATTCTGCGCAAATTCTGCTCTCCGCAGTAGCACAGAATTCCCTCAGGACTAAATATTGCATACTGCAAACAGGTGTGGCTTTTAGGATAACTGAGCTAGGCAGATCATCCTGATTTTTTAAACAAATGTGTACAAACATCACAAATGTTTGTGGGAATCTTGAAAGCCAGCTGTGTTAATGGAACTGCAGGACTGAAGTTCTCCATCCCTGGTCTAAGGCAACAGGAAATGCCTGACAATTGCATCTGCTCTGGAACTTGAGCATTCTTTATCAAGATTTGAATGCTTTATATATGGCTGTTTCTGATATTGCTTGCTTAGGAGCATATATTTCAAAATTCCCTTTTGTAAAGCAAATAATTTCAAACTATCCAAATAAGGAACGCAATGGGACTTAATAACAGGACTTGACTGGGAGGAGCAGATTAAAACTGTAGTTCTCCTAAGTTTTTATATCTTAAATTATTACCACTTATGGTATAGAAAACATTAAAAGTATGAATTAAAGGAATACATCAGCCTTGCCAATTGAGTCAAGAAGTAATTTTTAAGCAGTTTGCTCCTGAAAATATATTTAGCAGTTCACAGCCATGAGGCACATTTCACTCCTTGTATCCCTTAAAACAAATGTTCCATTGAACTCAGTTTGAGTCATAATATATAGAGGAGAGATATGTATATATGATGTGTGTGTGTGTGAATTTTCACTTTGGCAATCACTTTTTAATTTGTATAAATCAGATGTGAAGGTGCTTTTAGTCGATCATAAAAATGAAGAAATTGGACTGTGTTGGAAGTATAAGCAGTACTCCTATATCTGTACATGTTTAATATTTTAAACTATATTATCTTCAGAAAAACCAGTAAAATGAATTGTTCAATTGGTTATTTCCTTTAGTTCAGATAAGCCTGTATATCTAATTCTTCAACTTCCTTTCTTCCAACAGAAAAAGGAGCCTGTACCAAAACCAAGAGAGGTAATTGTATTTGTGTGTGTGTATGTTGTGAGGTTATTACAGATATGATAGGTAACAGTAGTCTGCTCCACATGCAGTTTAAAAGCTCATGTGGAACTCGGAAGTGCCTATGGATACGTTCAGATCTCTAGCTTGTCCCAATGATCAGTAACTGATGATTATACTTTCCCATTCACTTATATGTAGTCTGCAAACTTTCATCCTGAAAAACATTTTCTTCACTGTGTGACATCTCTGCATTTCTTTGCTTTTGTAGCTGCTCAAAGGAAATCTTCCAGATTTTCCTCTTCTTTTATATGGACAGTTTGGTTTGTACCCAGGAAGTTCAATCTTCATAAATATAACATTTTTTAAAAGATGTTTTGAATGCAATTTCCCTGTGCCCTTCTTGCAGCTTATATTAAGAAACAGCCAAACCCACAGCATTCCCTACAAACCTGTGTATTTTCAGCTTATGACCTCATCAATCAGTTGGCAGACTTTCATTTATTTATACAAAATCTGATATGAGCATGTAGAAAGCATCTTCAATCTCATAAATTGTCTTGCAAAGTTATTTTTATCTAGTGACCTAGACAAGCAGATGCATGCATGCCACACAAGTCTCATTTTCAGTCACTTTTGAACCCTATAGCTGACATTCCATAGTTTATTGATGGAATTGTGCATTTGGTTCTCCGTCAAGTAGGCATGAATTAGCCATTACGTGTGGGTAATGTCATCCGATGGTGCTGACATGGACCCAGCGCTCAGTAAAAACCTTACTGAGCATGCACACTGTCATGTGACCCCCTCAGTCTTTCTTTGTCCGAGCTACTATACAGACATGTCTCTTGTTGCTGCCTCCTTGCCATCCTGGTTTGTTTTTTTTTTTGCCACTCTCTTGGCAGCTCCTTGATCAGAACTTTAGTTTAAAAAAAACCAACAAAAAACAGATGACCATGCAGAAGTTCAAGGCCGAGAAGCCTACTCAGTGGCTTCAAGCCATGCATCTGTGAGTGTCAGATGTCTGTCACAGATATGCGCAGTATCTGTTATTGCTGCCTGGGCCCAGGCCTTGGCTCCTTTAACTGCTACAACTGTGATTGGATTTCCCCTAGGGTGCAAGAGCACTATGCCTGGAAGATGGAATTCCTAAGGAGGGTGCCAAAAAGTAATTATCTCTAGCCTTGGCATGGCGCTGAACAGAAGAGGTGTTTCTTATCTAGAAGCAAGGCATTGGGCTCTCGACGCAAGGAGTTGAGATGATAATCCTCCCCATCTCAAGTCATATGTATAGAAAGGCTCCCCTCCCCTCCAGATCCACCTCAGTTCAGGGATTGAGCATGGCATAGAAACCTGTAGTGGCAGATGAGATGCCAGTAAGAATGCCCAAACATCATGAGGGATTCCCTTTATGGCTGTCGCTCTCAAAGCCAAAGATAAAATCCACTCCATCGCAGCAGCCTTCTCCTTAACACTAAGGCAGGAAGTAGCCTCTTTGGCGCAAGACCCTTCATCCTTTATGGAGTGAAAGATTTCCATGGAGCCAGTCATTTGTTTTACCCTGACCCATAGCCATATAGGGTGTCATCCGTATCCTCTGCACAAAGCTCACATTCTTAAGGCATAGTTATCCCACTTGGCATTGCATGCCAAGGTGGTATCAGCTGTATTGGAGCAGAGCATTTCAGCCCACTGAGGTTATGTTCAGCATTAGGTGCAGCTGGTGCCATCCATGGACCAGAGCACCATTTGAAGGAAAGTGTCGATGCAGCCAGCCTCTGTGCCAACTACTGCCAAAGCAGATAGAGCTGCTATGGTGCAGTATACCTCTGTCTATACAGCTTGCGCTTTATGATGATGAATAGATCTGGATTTCTGAAGAGGATGTCACCTCTCCAACTCCAGCACAGAGAGTTCCCCAATCTATGGAGATCTAGCTGCTAGAAATAGTGAAGACATTTTTTGCCTTAGGCCCTGGAGGCAAGAGAAGGAAATTGGAACCTCTCCTGTCCAAGATGGAGGAATTTTTCCCACTTTGTGGAAGCACCTAAGATCACACACCAATGCTTGCCTCTCCCCAGGAGATTCCAGAGATAGGAATAAGTCCTCTGCAGTAGTCCCAGTTCACAAGCTTCTGTAGGACCTCGAAATGAGGCTGTTGCAGACATCAGCATAATGCTTGTCAGTGGCCAATAAGCTTTACCTGGTTTTGGGATCATCCAACTTACCCACCATCCAGAAGTGGTGTGATAAGTGCTGAAGGGCAATGGACATATTTGGGTGAAAAGGTTTTCCAGTGATCTATGCTGAGTGCCCATATCACAGTTCATCAACTCTACATGGAGCAGTATCTATAGGAATTCATGCAAAAGCTAAAGACTCTGACAAATTCAACAGACCCAGGACAGGTGGACTTCTGCCAAACAATGGAACAATTTGAAAATCATCTCATCTGTTCTGCTTATAAAGAAAAATTGTGGCAGCCAGGACTTCAGCCGCTTCTCTGAGAAAACGTGATCTAGGGCGTTCATGATCATTTTGTGGATGTTTCTTGCATAGAGCACACTGTATTAGGTAACAAACCTAATACAGTGTGCTCTATGCAAGAAGGAGGAGGAATAGGCTATTTTTATTTATTTATTTATTTAAGAATTTTTATATACCGGGGCACGTTAAAAACATCACCTCGGTTTACAATGTAACGCAACGTAGCAACAGGCTTTACAATAATTTAGAGTAGATAGGGATAGATAAACAGAGAGAAGGTTCTATAACTAATTACAAGTTGAATTTCTATTCACTATTCAGATGATAAACTCTTGAGGAGAGTAGGAGAGAGAAGGTTCTTTAACTATTCACAAGGTGATAGGAATAAGGGCGGGTAAAGGAGAGGTGACTCTTAAGGAGGTTGAAGAAAAATAGGTTCTTTAATTATTTACAGGGTGGCAGGTAAGTAGGCGGATATGGGGGTAGGGGGCGGATGGGGTTGTTGGGTTGGGAGGAGGAGGAGGGGATGGTGGGAGGAATGGGGAATAGGGAAGTGGGAGGGGGTGGGGTTGAGGGGGGGGGGTCATGGTTGTAAGGTTTGTTCGATGAGTGTCCGTCGGGTTGGGGCGTGGGGTGGGGCGTGAGGGTCGGGTATGAAACTTTGGGCGTGGTTGGTTAGTCAGGGTATGCTAGTTTAAAGAGCCAGGTTTTGAGATTCTGTTTGAATTTTTTATGGCAAGGTTCCTGGCGTAGGTGGGGTGGCATTTTGTTCCAGTGGGACGTGCCTGCTATAATGAATGATCTTTCTCTGATCGTGGTATGTTTGATGACTTTGGGGGAGGGTGTCAGGAGTTTGGCTTGGTGCTGTTTTCTAGTTGGTCTGGTTGTGCTGTGGAAGTGGAGATGTTCAGGGAACCAGTGCATGTTTTGGTTGTGAATGGCTTTGTGTATGAGGGTGAGGGATTTATAGATTATCCTGGAGGTTACTGGGAGCCAGTGTAGGGATTGAAGAACTGGGGTGATGTGGTCGTGACGGTGAGTATTTGTGAGAATGCGGGCGGCAGCATTCTGTAGGAGCTGTAGCGGTTGAAGGGTATTTTTTGGGAGGCCTAGTAGAATAGCGTTGCAGTAGTCCAGTTTGGATAGGATCATAGACTGCAGTACTGTTCGGAAGTCAGAAGTGTGTAAGAGTGGTTTGATTCTCTTCAAGGTATGGAGTTTGAAGAATCCGCTCTTTATGGTGTTAGAAATGAATTTTTTGAGGTTAAAGTGGTTGTCTATCCATATGCCTAGGCTGCGGACGAGTTGGGTGGGAGGGTGGCCTGGTGGCAAGGGGGAAGAAAGGATGAGTGTGGGGATGCTGGGGGGAGAGAGGATGAGTAGTTCAGTTTTGTTAGTGTTGAGTGCCAGAAAGTTGTCAGTGAGTAATTTGTTTATGTCAGACAAAGCAGAATTCCAAGTCTTCATGGCATTAGTGATAGAGTCTGTTACAGGTATGAGTATCTGTACGTCGTCTGCATATATGAAGTGCTGGATGCCCAGTTTGGAGAGCAGTATGCAGAGGGGTATGAGGTAGATATTAAAAAGGGTTGATGATAGGGATGAGCCTTGTGGAACTCCTTGAGATAGCTTGACCTGTTTGGATTCATTGCGGCCGATTTTTACCTTATAGCTCCTGTCCTGTAAGTAAGATTGCAACCAGAGAAGGGCGTTGTCTGTGATGCCAATTTCCTTGAGGCGTTTGATGAGTATGTTGTGATTAACTGTGTCGAATGCCGCAGATATATCTAGCAGTGCGAGTATGTGGGGCTGTCCTTTGTCCAGGGCTTTGAGTATGGTTTCCGAGAGGGAGATAAGTAAGGTTTCTGTGCTATGGTGTTTACGGAAACCAAACTGGGAAGATGAGAAAATATTGTGGTCTTCTATGTATTCTGTAATTTGTTTATTAATTATTTTTTCGAGTATTTGAGAGGAAGGGGAGGTTTGACACTGGGCGATAGTTAGCTGGATCAGTGGTGTCTAAGTCCGGTTTTTTGAGGATGGGTTTTATAATGGCTTGCTTCAGTTGTGTTGGGACCTGGCCCATTGAGATAGATTTATTAAGGATGTTTGCGATGTGTTTGGCAATTGATGTGGGGTTTGAGATTAGTGTTGAGGTGGGCAGGTTGTCTGAGGGATGATAGGCGGGTTTGAGTTGTTTGATAATATTTTCAGTTTCTAGTGTAGATGTGTTTTCAAAACTTGAGAGGGTGGTGTTTGAAGTTTGTATGGGTGTTAAGGGATTGTGGTGGTCATTGGGAGTATTGCTGTGAGTTGTTAAGTTTTGGAGAGTGGGATTGGGGTTAGGTGTGAAACGAGCCATGATGGTCTGTACCTTAGTGTTGAAGTATGATGCTAATTTTTCACATTTTGTTTCATCGTCGTGGTTAAGGTTGTGTCTGTCTGGAGCTGTGATAAGGCTGGTTACGTATTGGAAGAGGGCTTGTGGGTTGAATTGGAACTGATGGATTCTTGCGGCATAGAAGTCTTTCTTTGCTTTTTCAGTGGCTTTTCTGTAGGTGTGTAGAAGGGTGCGAAACTGTGCTAGTATGGTGGGTGTTTGGTTCCTCCGCCAGGATTTTTCAGCTTTACGAAGGTTGAGTTTCATGGTTTTAAGTTCATTTGTATACCATGGGTTCTTATTATTTTTGTTTGCTATGATTTCTTTGGATTGGGATGGGCAGAGTCTATCTGCTATGTCTGTGGTGATTTGAAACCATGAATTAGTGGCTGTGTCTGCGTCAGTGAGGTCTATGTTGGGGAGTTCTTTTGAGAGGGCCTCCATGATGTCTTCAGTCTTGCCTTTTTTGCGAAATGTTATTGTTTTTTTGGGTTGCGAGGGGGGGGGGTGTCTTTGATTGTGCAGCGCGTGTCTATTCGGAAGTGGTCTGACCAGGGGATGGGTGTGCATCTGGGTTGGTCAGTTTGGATTGAGGAGTTGGTAAAGATGAGGTCGAGTGTATGCCCAGCCTTGTGCGTTGGTTCTGAGACATTTTGTTTGAAACCAAGTGCTGTCATAGCTGTCAAGATAGCTTCACAAGATGGGGATAGGGGGTTGCGGTCTACATGAATGTTCAGGTCTCCCAGAATTATGGCAGGCTTGGTATTGTTTATGTGTTTGGTGATGTATTCTATGAGTGGGGAAGGATTTTTTTCGAGAAGGCCAGGGGGGGCATAGATTAAGCAGAGTTGGAGGGAATTAGATTTGAATATGCTGATTTCCAGTTTGGGGGGAGGTGTAATGTTTTGGAGTGTGAGGTTGAAGTTCTTTTTGGCGGCCGCAAGGCCCTTTAAAGTTCTTTTTGGCGACCGCAAGGCCCTTTAAAGTTCAACGCGGCTCCCAGGCGCGTCCTCTTACCTGCGGCATCGACCTCCGAGACGGGGAGCTGGGAGTGAGGGTCGCGCAGTCGGCGCAACATCCCATCGGGGTAAGGCCCTAAAACTCGCCCCTACCTCCGTGGATCCCGCGCCGACCACGTGACCGCTGCCGCTAAACGCTGCCACCGCTGAAACGCTGCCGCCACCATCCGCCGCCCTGAAGCCCAGCCCTCAACCCTGAGGCCCAGCCCGACGGAATCCGCAGCAAACAATCGAACGCAAGTCGCCCCTGTGACATCACAGCTACGCGACCGCAAGGCCCTTTAAAGTTCAACGCGGCTCCCAGGCGCGTCCTCTTACCTGCGGCATTGACCTAGTGGTTAGAGCAGTGGACTATGAACCAGGAGACCAGGGTTCGAGTCCCGCTGTCGCTCCTTGTGACCTTGGGCAAGTCACTTTACCCTCCATTGCCTCAGGTACAAAAAAACTTAGATTGTAAGCCCTCTGGGGATAGAGAAATACCTACAGTACCTGAATGCAAACCGCTGTGATCAATTGAGATCGAATGTCGGTATATAAACATATTAAATAAATAAATAAACAAACCGCAAGAGACAGTGACTCTGATTAAACAACCTCAATCCACTTTGTAATCACTATCAGCTATGGCGGGGAACCAACCTGTGCCCTTGCCAAATGCAAGTATCTTCCTTTAAAGCATCTGTTCTCCCAAAGATGCCTCTTCCACTCGTTTCCACATCTTCAAGCTCCTTCTATTCTTCAGCAGTTTGCCTAAGGTCGACAACAGCAGAATCAACCAAATTCTGGAATTAGTTTTTGATGATGATGAGACCTGCCTCCTTGTTTCTTCTGATGGGGGAGGGGGGGAGGGTTTAGTCCATCCTGCTGGAATGGTTCTATGTCAACAGGGACTGGTAGGTTCTGAAAATTGTGGCATATGGATACAACTTAAACTTCTCTTGCGCTTCTCCAATCCAACAAACGTCAGTCTTTGGCTCCAACTCTTCTCAGTCAGCCCAGCTGCAATTGGAAATGGAGTCACTCCTTCAGCAGAAGGTAGTCAAACCTATCCCTCCTCAGGAGTGTGGCCTGAAATAGAATCCCTGGAATAGAAGTCCACGGGTGAAGAGTGTTGTCTAAGACCTACACTGAGAAGCAGAAGAAACAAAACATAGACCAGTCATCTTAGTTGTAAAGGTGGCTTTGTTGAGGGAACAAAAGTGGCACAAAAAAGGCAAAAAATGCCTCAAGAAGCCCGACTCCAGCCATGTTTCGCCCAAATTAGGGCTGCATTGGGTGCTTATCCTTATATTAATTTGAATTATCACAAATTAATCATCACAAAAGGATATATAGTTCCATAAATCAATGGCGCTGCACCCATGGTGGCATTTATATATACTCGAACAAGTGATTCGCACAAATTCCACTGGTTCAGCCAGACATAGTAAAAACAAGCCTTTGGAGACTCAATTAATAAAATCTTACATATGCAAAAACATGAAATGCTAAAACGATATCGGCAGTAGCAAGCCACTGTGTTTTGTTTCATCTGCTTCTGGCTTTAGCAGACCGTCTCCCGTGCTATTTTTTTTGGGACCTTCATTTTTTCAGAATAAGACCTATACTGGACTTATAAAGACTGAAATTGTTGGTGCAGGAGAGGTTTAAGATGAACTCCCTCCAGATGATTCTCCCCTTCATTCAACTGGGAGATTGATGTTTGCTCTAGTTCTGAAAGATGCTTATGTGCACATCCTCGTTCACCATGCCCTCAAGTTTGTGGTGAAGGGACATATTACTAATGCTCCCCTTTGGCCTCTCTGCGGCCTCAAGGGTGTTCATAAAATACCCTGCAGTAGTGGAAAAACAACTTCATTGGCAGGGGGTCTGCATTCTCTCATACCTGGATGATTGGCTGATCATGGGTCCCATCCCCATTTGGGGCTTTGGAGTCCCTTGAGAAGACTGTATGGCTTCTTGGTCAGTGATGCCTATCAAACCTGGTTCTGGTTCAAAGAATTCAGTGTATAGGAGCCTGGATAGATTCACTTCAAGAGAAATTATTTCTCCCTGTCAAAAGAGCAGCATTGCTGAGAGGCCCAGTAAGGTCTCTCCTTCATCGGGGCCAAGCATCAGCAAGATTGGTCCTGATCCTCCCTGGACACATGGCAGCTGTGGTGAATTGCTTCCTTTAACTCATCTGTATATGTGGGGCCTTCAAAACCAATGGGATTAATTTTATTAGTCTTCATCCCACCAAATTTCAATGGCTCCAAGGTTGAGAGCATCCCTTCAGAGGTGGATGAAACAAGAGGTTCTAAAGGTGAGCCTCTCATTTCACTTTTTCCCCCACATAAAGTGACTTTATCTGCCGATGCCTCAATGAAGGGGTGGGAGGTGCGTACTGGAGAGGCTTGGTGCCCAGCAGAGGGTCATCCACAAATAAACTACCTGGAATTGCAAGATATCCACGATGTTCTAAAGGCTTTCTCTTTCCTTCTTTCAGGAAAGAGAATCTTGATCCAAATGGACAAACAAGTGGTCATGTACAAACTCCTTTGCCCTCCATCAGGAGGCTTTCCAAATTTGGTTTTTGTCAAGTTATCACAATGCCCATCTCCAAGCCACCTACCTTCTAGGAATACAGAATACATAAGTGGATGCCTTAGCAGAAGATTACAACCGTATGCATGGTCCTTGGATCAAGGAATCTTGTACAACTTGTTCAGTTGCTGTGGAAAGCTGGTGATCAATCTGTTTACCTCGGAAGATGTCAAATGCATCCAAACAGCTACAGATCAGCTCCCAACATTTGTTGCACTATAATGGAGCATTGGTCTACTCTGCATACCAATTGATTCTTCTTATTACCAGGACCATCCAGAAGATCCTTTGGGGCAAAATGAGGGTAATCCTCATAGCACCAGCTTGGCCACAGCAGTTGTATCTGTATCTCATCCATCTGTCAACTTAATCTTCGGTTCCAGTGAAATGACTATGACTCTCAACATGGGAGGAAAGCAGGCTCTGCCATCTGAACCTACCAACAGTGGCCCTCACGGTATGGATGATGAATGCACAATAGTCTTTTCCTTACTCCTTCCAAAAAGGTGAAGGATTTCTGATTTCTTCCAAAAGATCCTATGGCTTGAAATGAAAGAGGTTTTCAATAGTATAGGGCCAGACAACAGGAGCCCATCTCATTTGAAGCCTGGCATATTACCTAAAAAGGACTCAACTTCATAGTAAAGCTTTGATCCCAGTAAACTAGGAAAGACAGTTGCCAAATGAATTCTAGTTGGATAGTGAATTCTATAGCACACCTTTATGTGCTGGCTGGCTTACGGCTTACAGATTACAGACTCTATCATGGCTCATCAAGTGAGAGCCATGGCAATTTCAGTGGCTTATCTCGGAGCTACTTTTATTGAAGACAATGGTAAAGATGCTGCTTGATTGTCTGTTTACATCTTCATGTCCCACTACTATCTACATAGCTTGTCATGAAAAGACAGTAATTTTGCACAAGCCAGTCTATGCAATCTGTTTTCCTAGTCCACTTTCCATTTGGTGGAGCCATGTTGTCTTTAAGTAAATGCTTCCATACTGCAACCTTTTGCTTCAGATTTCCCATGCATACTGACTAATTCATGCCTGATTGCTGATGACGAAAACCAGTTTGCTTATCTGTACACATGATTCTCTGTAAACAGGATGAATTAGTCATTCTTCATACCTGCCCACCTCATTAAAGCTTAAGCTCTGGAAGAGAATGAGAGGCTCAAGAGGCAGCAGACATTCATGATAAAGATTTTACTGAACTCCGAGAGTTGGGTCTGTCGGCACCATCAGATGATGTCATAGTACCTAATGAGTAATTCATCCTAGTGCCTGCAGAGAACCTGTTTACAAGTTAGGCAAACATACTAACTTTTTTCTTATCTTAAAATAGTACTGTATGGCTGTGCTTTTGGTTTTTATAAAAATATCCTTGATTCCTAAACTGACATGCCAAACTGACTTTACCTTACAAAGTAGGTTATGAAATGTTTCTTCCTCATTTATCAGAAAAAAACTTCCAAGGAAATGAGCACATTTGAATCCCTCCCTCCAAAGCCCCCTGGGCACAGTGGCTCAGTGGATGATGAAAGTTTTGGGACTCGTAAAGCCAGGTCATCATTTGGACGTGGATTTTTTAAGATAAAAAATACCAAGAGGACAGCAAGTGCACCTAATTTAGGTATGTGTATATCTATTCAATTATAGTTTTTTATATTTAAAATAATTTTGATGTAAGAACTTTTTACCTATTGTTTTCATTGCTCAGAATGATTTTAGTCTAATCTAGTGTTGCCCTAATTTTTGCCAGCTGTACATGCAGTGAGTTTTAAATCTACCCTGCAGTGCAATGAGATGCTGAGTTCATATTCCTCCAGGGCCCTTTGATTTTGCTCCTGAGTTGCATTCTCTATTAGCCTTTTAATTAGTGTGAAGGCAGCTTTCAAACTCTGTGCAGAAGTGTGAAGTGTTGGGGTACTTTTTGCTTGTAGACTGTCAATTTCAAAGGGGAATCTTTCCCTTTCAAAATTGAGTAAGAAATAGTATGCCTGCAGATCTGCAGCTGCTATTTGTGTGGGTACTTTTTCCAACAAAAATTAGTGTTAGTGCTGATCCCTCCCAAACTCCACTCCCAGGATTACCTCCTCCTCTCTGCATGTAAAATTATATTAGTATTGTCACTATGTGCATAGTTTTACTTGCAAAGAGGATAGATAATTTTCAAATAACCAGTTTCCACCCATAAAGGTTTTCATTTGCTAGTCCAACCAAACCAAACCAGCATTAGACCCCAAAGACCCCGCCAACTTCCGCCCCATCTCTAACCTGCCCTTCCTATCCAAAATTATGGAAACGATCGTAAACATCCAACTTACAGAATATCTAGAAAGCAATAATATTCTGCATCCAGCCCAATACGGCTTCCGTAAATACCTTAATACAGAAACCCTCCTGCTCTCCCTCACAGATCACTTACTCATAGGCATGGACTGAGGCAACTGTTACCTCCTCGCCCTCCTCGACATCTCAGCGGCCTTTGATACCATCAATCACAACCTCCTCATCAACCGTCTAACTGAAATAGGCATCTCAGGCCTGGCCCTGCTATGGTTTAAATCCTACCTATCTGACAGAAAGTTTTCCGTCAAGATAGGAAACGCCAACTCCACTCTCTACCCCCGTCTCAAGGTGTCCCCCAAGGCTCCTCCCTCTCCTCTACCCTTTTCAATATTTATCTCACACCTCTATGTCAGCTCCTCACAGACCTCGGCCTCAAATTCTACCTCTATGCAGACGACGTTCAAATCATCATTCCCATTCACAACTCTCTCTCAGATACCCTTGCGTTCTGGAACACATGTCTTGCCAACATAAATGACTTCCTTACCAACATCCACCTCGCACTAAACTCCTCCAAAACAGAGCTGCTCCTTATCTCCCCTCACCTCCCTCCTAAACCCCTGATCTCCAACGATCCAGCTTTCAGCATCATAACACCCCAACCTACTGTAAGAGACCTTGGGGTAATCATAGATCAACAACTCAATCTAAAAAAACAGATCAACTCCATACTCAAAGAAGGTTTCTTCGAGCTCCATATCTTGAAGAAACTCAGACCCCTCCTCCACTATCATGACTTCCGCACCGTCATCCAAGCCACCCTTTCCTCAAAGCTGGACTACTGCAATGCCCTCCTCTTTGGTCTACCCTCCTCCACTACCAAGCCCTTACAAATGTTCCAAAATGCCATCGCCAGGGTCATCACCAACTCACGGAAAGCTGATCACATCACTCCTATACTCAAAGAACTCCACTGGCTCCCCATCGCATCCCGAATTCTCTTCAAAATTTTAACCATAGTTCACAAATCCATCCACTCGTACAATTCCAATTGGCTGGATGAACCCTTTTGTCCTATACGCACTGAACGACCCACACGAACTGTCAAGAAAGGCACCCTCTCCATTCCCCCTTTAAAAAAAGCCCACCTCTCCTCTACTAGGGATCGTGCATTATCCATTGCAGGCCCTAAACAATGGAATGCCCTCCCTACCACGCTCAGGCTGGAGCCATGTTACGCCAAGTTCAGAAAAAAACTTAAAACATGGCTCTTCCGACAAGCCTACCCTGATTAATCTTCACCCCTCCTCCCCCCTCCCTCACCAGCCCCAACTTCATTTGAACCCCCCTGTACATTGACTCCTGTAAGTAACTTGCCTAAGCCTTGTATATAGCCCTGTAAATAGCCAGTTACAGTCTTAATGCTTTAATTTCATTGCCTTCTGTTCTATGTATACTCCTCCATGTTCGCCCTCCCTGTTGATTGTATTTTCAGTCTTTAAGTTACAATGTGAACCGGTATGATGTATGCTTACTAATACCGGTATATAAGAGTTTTTAAATAAATAAATAAATAAATAGTGTTATTCCTCTACATCTGCTATGCACGGACTTGATGGAGAACTACCAACCTACACTCCTTGTAAATATCACATGTTTATCGGACCTGGTTGAAAACTACCGGTCTGTTTTTGCTTGGAGAATGAGTAATGCGATCATAAAGCAATTGATGACAAATTCAGTTCATCATTCATGCCCCTCAGGTTGGAAGATTTTAAAGTATAAATCCAAAATAATTCTCGATGGTTTAATCGAGCTCTTAAATCGCCACCCCGCTGTGGGGTGGACACTTGTTCAAGCACTGTCCATTTAAGTTCCCGTATATCATGAGATGCTAATGTTAAGTGCTGCACCATGGGGGCTGTCAACTTAGCAGTGGTATACCGAGATTTATGCTCACTCAATCGAATTTGAACCGGCCGCGTGGTGCGGCCGATGTACAGTTTTGGACAGGGACACACTATTGCATAAATTACATTGTGTGAATTACAGTTGGTGTTGCTCTTACGCCATACTTTATATTGTGTAACTGGATCAGTCCATTCTATTCCTACAATGCACTGGGAGCACCAACTGCAGTGTCCACATGTTTGATGGCCTGTAATGACTTCTGTGGAATTTTCTTGCGCTAGTTGTGAGTGCACCAGCATGTCTCGGATGTTTCTACCCCTAGAAATAGCAAACATGGGGATTTCTGCAAATTCTTCGTGTAAAGCCAAAATATGCCAGTGTTTCTTGATAGCTGTTATAATTGCTCCTTTGGCCATAGATTGTTGCAAAACACATACCAAGCGGTCAAGTTCCTTTTTTGGTCGATAGACCAATAGTTGTTGCCGGTCACTGAACTTGGCTCTTTTGTATGCTTTCTGGATGGCCTTAAAAGGGTATCCCCTTGCCTTGAATCTTTCTTTCAGGATATTGGCTTGTGCTTCATATTCCTCATTTGTGGAGCAAATCCTCCTAATCCTGAAAAATTAGCTCACTGGTAAACCCGTTTTAAAATTGTGTGCATGATGGCTAGAGAACCTTAACAGGTTGTTTCGATCCGTATCCTTCTGATACACAGTGGTATTTAGTGTTCCCAATCTTTGTGATCCTTATGTCCAAACATGTAATGCAGCTTGATGAAACTTGGGCTGTGAATTGCAAGTGACTATCCACAGTGTTTATCCATGTGAGAAATTTTTGGAGTCGTTGATATGTCCCAATCCAAATGAAAAAAATATCATCAATAAATCTCAACCAACAGACAGTATCTCCCCACCATTCTGATGGTCTTATATGGCTCTCCTCGAACTCTGCCACATATAGATTGGCTACGGCAGGTGCTAAGGGTGACCCCATGGGTATGCCATGGATTTGATGGAAACATTCTTGACCAAACCAGAAATAATTTTGGAACAATACAATTTCTGTCAATTCAATCAACAAATTGTTTGAAATTCTGTGGGGAATTGTCCGTTGATTGAGGGTTTGTGTAACTGTTTGCAACGCTTTATGTTGTGGAATGTTGGTGTATAAAGAGTTAATATCCATGGTAACCATGGTGTAATTATCTTGATTGATAACCAGTGACTGAATTAGAGTCAAAAAATGTGAAGTGTCTTTGACGTAAGACTGTATTTGTGTGACGTATGGTTGTAGAAACCTGTCTATAAACGATGCAACTGGTTCTAAAATGGATCCATTTTGAGACACTATAGGTCTGATTGGTGGATTGTCTAGATCTTTGTGGATTTTAGGCAACAAATATATCACTGGTTTCCTTGGATATGGTACAGTAAGAAATGCCCTTTCTTTGACTGTTAACCCCATGGAACTTTGCAGTACTGATTCCACATTCTCTGAGATGTTTTTAGTGGGGTCAGTGAATGTTTGTCGGTAGTATCTTGAATCTTGTAGATGGTCAGTGAGCTTCTGAATGTATGTAGTTTTGTCAACTACTACTACTGCTCCCCCTTTGTCAGCGGGCTTAATAACCACGCTTGACATGTTTCTCAATTGTGTGAGAGCTTCTCGATGGGCATGGGATAAATTGAAGTGTCGTGTGGTAGAAACCCTTTCATATGTAACTAGTTCTTGGAGGACTAAACTATGAAAAGTTTGTATATGTGCATCTATAGGCCCAGGTGGTTGCCAATTTGATCTGGGTTTTACAATGGATGGGTCGCTGTTAGTACCAATTTCACCCGAAAAATACACTCGCAAGTTTAATTTACGTATACATTTTTGGATCGCCACCCTACTCTCAAATTCTGAGTGTATATTGGTAGGTACGAAAGATAAGCCCTGATCTAAAACTTCAATTTGTTTGGGCAAGAGGGAGATAGATGATAGATTAACTACCGCTGATGGTTGTGGGGTGGCTACGGTGTTACCATCTACCCCCTTTGTTTGTCATATCTTTTGTCTAGTTTGTGGGGGATCGTAATCCTCTCCTTGATTGAATTTTTTGCCTCTACCCCGATACGTCCCACGAGTTCCTCATTTCTGGAAGGCTGTACTTGTATTAGTGCCCCGTTGTGATTTTGAAGTTGTACTGGAGTGTGTGGTGTCTTCTCCCTCTTCTGATCCGCTTGATTGTTCATCTGACGAGAAAGTGAATCTCACTTTCCGTGCTTGAGTATTGTTGGTCATCCAATTGTAAACTCTGTCCATCTTGTAATCTGTTTGATCTCTTTTCAGCTTGGAAATTTTAACTTCCTTTATGGAAGTACGGAACTGCTCTAAATCATTCTGTAACTCTTTGATTTTATCGTCCAATGCTGTAATGGACGTGTCCTGCTTAATTTGATCCAACATGGTCTTAGTCTGTTCTGTAATTTCCTTAATACTCGTTTTTGTTCTCCTTATGATATGCAACATTAAATCAAGGGAACACTTATTTAGAATAGCATACCATATTTTAACAAATTCGGGATCATCATTAAATAGCATGGGATCTTTTAATACCCGCAAACCGCGGGGTATTATTTGAAGCTTAACGTACTCTATAAGAGTGGCTCCGTGTAAATCAGCTCTTATTGATTTCTTATTAAGGCGAACATAATCTTCCCACATAGATTCTTGATGAGCTGTACCGGGTTCAGATAAAAGGGATTGTTCTTGCAGTACTTCTGCAACTTGAGCTTCAGTAAAGCTGTAGATGTGTTTCCAAGGTTCCATGTTGTGGCTCCGAAGAAATACTGTGACAGATCTAAATATATCAATGCCACATGCACAGTGTTAAATAATCCAAAAAATCAAAAAGGAACCAAAAAGTTTCACTCATTGTGAAAAACGTTTGTGTGTATACTATTGCAGAGCTTTTGTTGTTTTTAAATGTTTTTTTTATTTTTATACACCTACACAAACTCTGGAATTCTCTTTATTGAATATAATAAGAAAAATAATTTTTGTAGAGGGGTTGGAAGGGTCTCATATAATCGTGTAGGCAACCCTGCCTCATTTGGCATGTTATAATCATAGAACCGCCAACCTCCTCCGTTTTTTTGTGCCTTTCTATGCATATATTGTGTTTTTAAAAACTTCGATAATTTTTACTGTGTTTAGAATTACCCAATATTTTTAAATAAGATCTTTAAACATTTAATAGCGCACAAACTGTGAATCTTGTCATTCAACAAATATTTTTCGTGCAGGAAGTTGTTGGATCTAATGTTTGACCCAACCTATCCTCACTGCTTAAATCGAAAACAAATTTTTAAAAAGATGGAGGGCAGGTTTCATATATATGAGTTTAAAACCCCAGCCAGGGTGAACTCAATTCTGTGCATATAATCATAAACCAAACCTCCACCATCCAGTTTTTTTTGAAAAAAATGTGCAACCAGTTCAAACACTTATGTTCTATTCCTCAATGTGATATTCCTCAATGTGATTTCTCATTTTTTTCTTTTTAAATATCATATACAGCTGACTTCATAAAATATTTTTAAAAGTCCCGACTTATCTGATGATAGTTGACAACCCGACGTAGCCACGTTTCTGGTCCGCGAACAGACCTTTCTTCAGGGGATGTTATCCTGTTTTATAATAGCCGGTGAATCAGAAGTCCTCTGTTAATATTCTTTTTTCAAAAAGACGCCATCCTGCGTTCAATGTTATTGAATTGTTATTGGTCTCAATAACATTGAACGCAGGATGGCGTCTTTTTGAAAAAAGAATATTAACAGAGGACTTCTGATTCACCGGCTATTATAAAACAGGATAACATCCCCTGAAGAAAGGTCTGTTCGCGGACCAGAAACGTGGCTACGTCGGGTTGTCAACTATCATCAGATAAGTCGGGACTTTTAAAAACTTTTTAAAAATATTTTATGAAGTCAGCTGTATATGATATTTAAAAAGAAAAAAATGAGAAATCACATTGAGGAATAGAACATAAGTGTTTGAACTGGTTGCACATTTTTTTCAAAAAAAACTGGATGGTGGAGGTTTGGTTTATGATTATATGCACAGAATTGAGTTCACCCTGGCTGGGGTTTTAAACTCATATATATGAAACCTGCCCTCCATCTTTTTAAAAATTTGTTTTCGATTTAAGCAGTGAGGATAGGTTGGGTCAAACATTAGATCCAACAACTTCCTGCACGAAAAATATTTGTTGAATGACAAGATTCACAGTTTGTGCGCTATTAAATGTTTAAAGATCTTATTTAAAAATAATTCAAAAAAAGGGGGTTTTTTGAATGTGAATTAGAGTGTATATTGTAACTCCCCAAAAATTGTTTGGGTGCTGATTTATATTTAGAATTACCCAATGACATCCAGTGCAAAATAACTCAACTAGATGCAGATTGTTCTTTGTTGTTTTCAAATACATATGGCACCACCGTTGATATTCTATCAACTATGATCTCTGATCCTTCTCTTGTTGTTGTTGCCTCCAGGCAGGCGCAAAAGATGAGACAATTTTGGGGGGGGGGGGGGGGTTAGGCAGCGGGTTAGGGGAAGGGGTGGGAAGGTCAGGCTAGGGGGATGGGAACGGGGGAAGTCTGCTGGCATTGGTGCGGCAAGGTGAACTAATGTGCGGCACCTTGCGCACGCCGACCCCCGATTTTATATCATCGTGCACATGTTATAGAATCGGGCGTACATGTGTGCGCGATGGGTAGCACGCATACATTTGAAAATCTACCCCTATATGTATCACCTTGCACTTGTCCACATTAAATTTCATCTGCCATTTGGATGCCCAATCTTCCAGTCTCAGAAGGTCCTCCTGCAATTTATTACAATCCGCTTGTGATTTAACTATTTTTATTTTATTTATTTAAAT
Organism: Rhinatrema bivittatum; assembly: GCF_901001135.1. Lineage (NCBI taxonomy): Eukaryota > Metazoa > Chordata > Amphibia > Gymnophiona > Rhinatrematidae > Rhinatrema > Rhinatrema bivittatum. The sequence continues at coordinate 265,809,610 of NC_042618.1, read as the reverse complement.
TCTTTTAATATACCGATGCTCAAGACAAAGTCTTATCGTACCGGTTTACAGCAGAACCAGGGGAAACCATTTAACTAGAAGAAAGAAAGTTACAATCAACAGGGAGTACAATTCAGGACAATTAAGAGAGAAAGAATTAATTTAACATAACACTACTAAGGAGTAATGCAAAATAGCAAAAAACAGTTGATTAGCATGGGGTACAGATTTAGCAGCTAATTTGAATATGCAGTTCGAGCATAACAGTTCCTTTAGATAAGGGGCAGAGGGGGCATCAGAAAGGGGCGAGGGGGGACAGGGGCCGGAAACGGAGCAGGAGCAGGGGAGAGGTTATAGGATCCAGGAGAGGAGGGAAGGTGATAAGGGAGAGGTGTGAGGGTCATTGCTAGTTGGGGAGTGACCCTTCAGGGGAAGGCTTGAGAGAACAGCCAGGTTTTCAGTTTCTTTCTAACGGAGAGAGGGCATTGTTCCTGGCGTAGATCCGGGGGTAGTGAATTACATTGATGTGGTCCAGCGGTAGACAGTGCTCTTTTTTGAATGGAGTTGTGGATGGAGGATTTGTTTGGGGGAGCCTGGAGAGATCCTTTGTATGCGGATCTGATCGGTCTTGTGGAAGAATGGAGTTCGAGTGGGATTACGAGTTGGAGGGAGGATTGATGATAGATGGTTTTGTGGATGATCGTCAAGGTCTTGAACAGTATTCTATAGTTGATGGGTAACCAGTGTAGGTTTTTAAGTATCGGAGTGATGTGGTCCTTACGACGAGAATTTGTAAGGATCCTGGCTGCGGCGTTTTGTAGCATCTGTAGTGGTTTAGTTGTGGAGGAGGGGAGGAGGGGAGGCCGAGCAGTAGCGCGTTGCAGTAGTTAATCTTTGAAAACAGTATGGCTTGAAGGACTGAACGGTAATCATGAAAGTGTAGGAGAGAGGTCTTAGCTGTTTTAGAACATGTAGCTTATAGAAGCATTCCTTTGTAGTGTTGTTAATGAACTTTTTGAAGTTCATTCTGGTGTCCATAATGGCACCGAGGTCTCTCACCTGGCTTACTAATGGTATGATTGGGTTGCTGACGAGGGGGTTATTATCATTGGGAGAGATGACGAGGAGTTCTGTTTTGGACGTATTAAGAACCAGATTGAGACTAGAGAGTAGGTGGTTGATGGAGTGAAGGCAGCTGTTCCAGAAGTTTAGGGTGCTGGAGGTGGGATCCATGATGGGGATTAGGATCTGCACGTCATCCGCGTATATAAAGTGGGTAAGGTTGAGACTTTCTAGTAGCTGGCATAGGGGTAGCAGATAGATATTAAACAGGGTAGGGGATAGTGAGGAACCCTGGGGTACTCCTTGATTGGACTGGACGGGGTGGGATTCTTTATCATTTATTCTTACTTTGTAGTGCCTATTATTGAGGAAGGATTTGAACCAGATGAGTGCAGAGCCTGTGATGCCGATTTCCGCCAGGCGGTTGATGAGGATTGAATGGTTTACTGTGTCGAACGCTGCTGAAATGTCGAGAAGAGCCAGTAGGTAAGATTGGCCTTTGTCAAGACCCATCAGGATGTTGTCTGTTAACGAGAGTAAGAGTGATTCTGTGTTTAAGCGTTTCCAGAAACCGAATTGAGAAGGGTAGAGAATGTTGTGAAAGTGAAGGTAATCTGTGAGTCAGTTGTTGACCAGTTTTTCCATTAGTTTGGCGATAAATGGTAAGTTGGCAATGGGGCGGAAGTTAACGGGGTTGGCTGGATCCAGGTTGGTTTTTTTTAGTAAGGGTTTTAGAGAAGCAGTTTTTAATGAGTCTGGGACTGATCCTTGAGCGAGGGAGCAATTTATGATGTCTGCCAGTGGTTTGGCTATGGTGTTAGGGATGGTAAGTAAGAGTGTGGTAGGTATTTGGTCTTTTGGATGTGACGAAGGCTTCCTTTTCTTGATTATAGATTTGATTTCCAGGGAGGATGTGAGTTCAAATGATTCTAGTATCAGTTTATGGATAGATGGGGAAGGGTTTTGGACAGGTGGAGGCTGGGTGTTTGATGTTGTCAGAGGTACGAGTAAATTTTTGATTTTGTTATCGAAGAATAAGGCCAATTCCGTAGATTTGTTTTGGGCTGCTTCTTCTGGGATGATTGGAGGAACAGGAGTGGTGAGGGCTGCGACATATGAAAATAATGTTTTTGGGTCGAACAGAAAGCTATGTATTTTTTTGGCATAGAAATCTCTCTTAGTACGTAGTATGGTGATCCTGTAATGGTTCATAGCGGTTTTATAGGAAGCCTGAGAGGTAGGGGAGGGGGTCCTTACGCCAGTATTGTTCTTTGTGTTGAAGGTCTTGTTTGAGCTTTTTCAATGCTATTGAGAATCAAGGTTTTTTGTTAGGACGGGCTGGATTGATTTCTTTGGAAGACATGGGGCAGATTTTATTTGCTACTGAGCGCGTGATGTTTAGCCAAGAGGTCATAGCAGTGTCGGCGTTGGAGAGGTCCAAGTTAGTTAGGTCCTTGGCAAGGCTGGTGCTGAGGTCGTCCATGGAACATGGTTTTCTGAAATGGATAGTAGATTTAGGGATGATGGGAGTTGGTTGCAGATGATACAAATGGGAGTTGGTTGCAGATGATACAATAATTTTGTATCATCTGCAAATTTGATTACCTCATTCCTCGTATTTCTTTCCAGATCATTTGTAAATATATTGAAAAGCAATGGTCCAAGTACAGATCCCTGAGCACTCCACTGTTTACCCTTTTCCACTGAGAAAATTGACTATTTAATCCTACTTTCTGTTTCCTGTCTTTCAGTCAGTTTGTAATCCACAAAGGACACCGACTCCTATCCCATGATTTTTAGTTTCCTTAGAAGCCTCTCATGAGGAATTTTGTCAAACTCCTTCTGAAAATCCAAATACACTACATCTACTGGCTCACCTTTATCCACCTGTTTATTAACCACTTCAAAAAATGAAGCAGATTTGTGAGGCAGGACTTGCCTTGGGTAAATCCATGCTGACTGTGTTCTTTTAAACCATGTCTGTCTTTATATATTTATTTAAGAACTTTTCTATGCTGTTGTTTAGTAATGCACCATCACAACGGTTTACAATTAGGCACAAAATAAGTTTGGTTTATAAATTATCCAGAATGTGCCAAAAAATTTTCGGTTACATGTTTCAATAATTTACTCTATGTGGAAAGTGGATTGGGATTTCTATTTATACGTTCTATACAGTCCTCTTAATTTAATACTTAATTATGATGAGATAATAAAGTAAGCCATTATGCTTTTGGGTGATTTTCAGCTGTGTGTAGGTGTTCTTATTCATTGATCTTGCTGTGAAAGACTTTTTTGAAGAGCCATGTTTTTAAACTTTTTTTGAAGAGTTTTACATCTTTAGTCTTAGTTCGAGTGGTAATGTGTTCCATAATATTGGCCCCGCTAATGATAGTGCTCTCTCTCTAACTTTTGTCAGTTTTGCTGTTTTGACTGAGGGAATGGTTAGTAGCGCTTAATTGGCTGATCTGAGATTTCTCTGGGGGACATGCAATCATAGGGCAGTGTGTAACCAATCGGCATTTTCGTCATTGATTAGTTTATGTATTGTGCATAGCGTTTTAAATGCTTTGTGATTTTGATCTTTAGAATAGTTTCCACTATTTTTCCTAGCACTGTGGTCAGGCTCACTGGTCTGTAGTTTCCTGGATCTCCCCTGGAGCCCTTTTTAAATATTGGGGTTACATTGGCCACCCTCCAGTCTTCAGGTACAATGGATGATTTTAATGATAGGTTACAAATTTTAACTAATAGATCTGAAATTTCATTTTTTAGTTCCTTCAGAACCCTGGGGTGCATACCAATCGGTCCAGGTGATTTGCTACTCTTTAGTTTGTCAATCTGGTCTACTACATCTTCAAGGTTCACAGTGATTTCATTCAGTTCATCTGAATCATTACCCTTCAAAACATCTCTGAAACAGGTATCTTCCCAACATCCTCGTTAGTAAACACGGAAGCAAAGAATTAATTTAGTCTTTCTGCAATAGCCTTAGCTTCCCTAAAATCCCCTTTAACCCCTGGGTCATCTAACAGTCCATCCAACTCCCTCACAGGTTCTTGCTTCGGGTATATTTTAAAAAGTTTTTATGAGTTTGTGCCTTTACAGCCACCTTCATTTCAAATTCGTTCTTACCCTGCCTTATCAATGTTTTATACTTACCTTGACAATGCTTATGCTTTTTCCTATTTTCTTCAGATGGATCCTTCTTCCAATAGTTGAAGGATGTCTTTTTGGCTAAAATAGCCTCGTTCACCTCACCTTTTAACCATGCCGGTAATCATTTTGCCTTCTTCCCATCTTAATGCATGGAATAAATCTGGACTGCTCTTCTTAGATTATATTTTTAAGCAATGTCCATGCCTGTTGGACACTTTTAACCTTTGCAGCTGCACCTTTCAGTTTTTTTCAAAGTTTCCCTTTTAGAGCTGTAGATTTACATATTTCCCCCTTCCAGTCATTAGTTAAATTTTGATCATGTTATGATCACTATTGCCAAGTGGCCCCACCACAAATCCTGCGTTCCACCAAGAATTAAATCTAAAATAGCTCTCTCTCTCTCTCTCTTGTTAATGTTAAATGCTGCTCCCCAAGGGGAGGAGCTAGCAATTTTTAATACTCCGTAGGTGAAGTTAATGATCTGTCGAGGGCTGGCTCGCCACAAAGTGGTAGCCTGTTATGATACCACTCTAGTAGTGTACAGAATAAACACTTCATGTAAATTGGTGAATCCTAGGGCCGATGGCAGATGACAGCACCCCCAGGAGGATATCCTGAGAGGGACTACTGGCTAGGCTGGAGTATGAAGATAAACACAGATAGTTCGTTATTAGACAGGAAGTAGAACCACCAGAGGTGGCAGTAGTGAGCTGATGTGCCCGGCAGGGCTGAAGTCCCTCCGATCCCTGGAACTGATCTCTGGGTTGCTGAGATGTAGAGAGAGACTTTAGTTAGTGAGTAGACAGGGTAAGCTGGATACATAACCAGTAGTAGATGAGACACAATTATATACATATCTGCAATGGCTTCTATGCAACGGAAAGTCTTCAGTATATTCTGGACAGAAGCCATAGGCTTCAGAGTCTTCAGAGATTAGGAACATAGGTCCTCGTGGAGCGAGTACCGGTTCCTATCTGTAATAGAACTCACAGTGTTCACTTCTGCGATCGCTTCCAGGCAGTAAGGAGTCTTCTGAGCATTCAGGGACGTAGGCCCTCGAGGAGCAAGTACATGATCCCTTCTTAGCAAACTGTAATCAAGAAGAGAGGGCGGTGTCCCCGAGGAGCGGGTACCCCTGGTAAAAACAAGAAGGCAGAGTAGCTTGGATGAATCGTAACCAAGAAGAGTATGATTCAAGTCCTTGCTAACTCGATTCGTAGTTGCAAGCAAAGGCCTTTTAAGTTGGAAGCGAGTGACGTCACTACAGGGGAACGCCCCCGAGGCTTGCGCCCTCACCGGCACAAACTCTGGAGCGCGCGCGCCCCCACATCATCAGAACAAGGCAGATCTGCAGCGTAGGGCCAGCCTGGGGACCCCGGGAAGAAGCAGCGAGGAGAAGCCGTGACACCAAGCCGCCCATCAGGCACGGAGGGAGTCGCCACACAGGTAGAGAGGGTGGAGCGAGGGCGAAAAATAGGCACAAACGCAACAGTACCCCCCTTCAAAGGGCGATCTCCTCTTCGGGTACCAGGCTTAGGTTTCAACGAATGCGCGAGGTAGAACTGATGAAGCATCTCTTTATCCAAAATATTGGTCTGAGGCTCCCAAGTGATCAAATCAGGGCCGAAGCCTTCCCAAACCAGAAGGTGTTCAACATTCTTGCCTCTTATGAACATCCAGTATCTCTTTGATCTTGATTTCGACTTCGTCTTCTGCAAAGATGACAGATGGATCTTGAGATTTGGAAGAATCTTGTAGAGTGTTATTGATGATATCAGCAGTAATGGGTGGAGCTGCCGTAAACATCACTGAGGGATTCAGTGTAAGTGGTGGTGTAGAAGAAGGTCCAAAATCCACTTCTAAAGACAACTCTCCAGCAGATGCAACTGGATGAGAGTTGATAGTGTCACCAGCGGAAACAATCTAGCTGGTTGCTAAGCATATCTTCTTTGGATCTATTATATACTGTGGTTCATTATACATATCTTCTGAGTGAAATGAGCGAGACAGAGATACTCTAGGGTTGATGATCCGTGAATACGGTTCTTGGGATATTGAAGAACAGTCACTGGGTATAATATCATCTTCATCTAGAGATATTGAAGAACCTTCACTAGATATAGTATAATTTTCTCTTCCTTCAAAGCAAAAGTCTGCACCAGCTGACAACCCCGATGGTAGGGAACAGTCCTTCTGGAAAATCTCTTGCATGTCTTCTGACATTGCTTTATTCTTAAAAGTGGAGAGAGGGTACATCCTACCCTTCGGAGGTTCAGTGTTGGTCTTCAGTCTGATGGCACAGTCAAACAGTACATAAACAGCTAGCCGTACACCTAGATAACAACAACATACTGTATCCATCTCAACATGGATTTCGAAAGCACTACAGCACTGAGACACTACTTCTCTCACTAACAGATAACATTCTAAGAGGTTTTGATAGCGGTAAACATTACATTCTAATAATACTAGACTTAGCAGCAGCCTTCGACACAGTAAACCATAAAATACTACTAAAGAGACTGGAAGAAATCGGATTACACAACAAAACAATAAACTGGTTCAGTTCATATCTAAATAATAGGTTCTTTCAAGTTCAGATCAACAACATGTTATCTGAAAAAGTCAATCTCAAAAAAGGAGTACCACAGGGATCGGCCCTATCCGCAACCCTCTTTAACATATACATGCTGTCCCTATGTCATCTGCTAGCAGGTCTAGGAATCATACATTACATCTATGCAGATGTATTCAACTAATTTTACCAATCGAGGACACACTAGAGAAAACGTTAACCTTAGCTAACATGTACCTAGACATTATAAAACAACTGCTAAACCAAATGGAACTTGTGATAAATATTGAAAAAGCAGAATTTCTATATCTAGAACGGAAAAATATGGAAATCATCCAAATCCCAATAATCCTCAAAGACAACCAGAAAATTGAACTAGCAGAAAAAGTATGAAACCTTGGAATAATAATGGACCCAGAAATCAATCTAAAACAACACATATCGCTAAAAGTAAAAGAAGGCTATGGAAAACTCATGATACTCAGAAAACTAAAACCATTACTAACACTAACCGATTTCAGAACAGTACTTCAGGTACTAGTTTTCTCCAGCATGGACTACTGTAATACCCTTTTACTAGGACTCCCGAATACAACATTAAGGCCGCTTCAAATACTGCAAAACACAGCAGCTAGAATACTAACAGGAAAAAGGAAGAGGGACCATATAACCAAAACCCTTGCCAAATTACATTGGCTACCTATTGAACACAGAATTAAATACAAAGTCCTATGTACCATAAATAAACAAAAGAATAGATGCCTGGAACTCTTTCGATGTTTATTAAAACAGACACGTATATTAAAAACTTCTATTAGAAGCAGAGACTACATGCTGCACGTCGGTGCGAGAGTGGTTCGATGCACTGCTGATAATTAATGGTTGCATTTTGGAAGATTTTGCACAAATGAATGCTTTTTGGCAGCTGTGAAGTGTTGAAGCCCCTGAGGCAGCGGCTGTGTGAGCCGCGAAACTCGGCCAGAGTCGGGCAAGTTTTTAATATACGTCTCTGTTTTAATAAACATCGAAAAAGTTCCAGGCATCTATTCTTTTGTTTCTCCTGACGGCTATCATAGATCGCCTACCTCTGTGTTTTCTTGGACCATAAATAAACTAATACATGATGAAAAATCGGACTGGCTAAGCACAGCATTACGAGTGCACGTCCCACACAGAAACCTTCGATCGGCAAATAAAGCACTCTTAACCATTCCTTCAGTAAACTGCGAGACTAACTCAAGTGAGAGAAAGGGCCTTATCTTTAGCAGGCCTCACACTTTGGAACACAATGCCCCTAGAGATCAGGTTGCAAAGAAATCTCAAAACCTTTAAGAAAAGTTTAAAACAATGGCTTTTTAAACAAGCATTTTATAAAGAGAATGGAGAATGAGAATGAAAATATACAGGAATAGGCAGAAGAACACCAGCACACAGCACTATTCTAAGAATGCGCATTCTATAATCTATGAACTCTACCTTACAAGCGTAATTGTAAACACTATATATATGATTGTTTAACCGTGAACAGTACCTTACAGGTACACCTGGTCATGACCTACTTCACTAAACAAGTGATTATCTTTAACGATTTATTGCAACTGAACCTTTTGTGGCACCTGTTAAAATGTACTATAGTATACACCCACTTACATTAATTTATGTGCCTACATATAAACCGTTGGGATGGTATATTACTTAGCGACTGTATAGAAAAGATTTTAAATAAATAAATAGAGCTTCAGTGGAGGCAAAACATCGACTGGAAAATATATCCCCAAAGGGGGTATACTGGAGCAGCAGCCCTGGTACAGCTGGGATCGCAGGCATGTCTATAACAGGCGATATCTCCTTAAGGCATCTCCCATGACATTCTGGGCCCCAGTGGGAGAGATCCAGGAATGCCCAGTCAAATTGGGATTGATGTATTTGCAGCCAGGGTAACCCCAGAACGATAGGGTGCATAGCTCTCTCCAGTACAAAGAAAGAGATTGTCTCCCTATGGAGTGCTACGGTGCTAAGCGTAACTGATACGGTCTCGCAGGTCATGTCGCCCGACAAAGGTGCCCCATGAATGGAAGACAATAGTAGTGGATCTTTTTACTTGATGAGAGGGATCCTCAAGTATTCCACTAAACATCTAGTGATGAAGTTGCCTCCTGCCCCTGAATCCAGCAGGGCAGGAGTCTGGACCATAACTGGTCCATAGGTCAAGGAAACTGGAAGAGAAAGCGGAGGAGAGGATGCGGTAAGCCCCAGGAACAATCTTTCCGCCGGACTAGAATTCATTCGTCTCTCGGGCAAAATGGGACATGTAGAGACCTCGTGGCCGGGCTGACCACAGTACATGCACAGGCCACGTTTATTCCGGAATCTTCTCTTTAGAGATCAAGTGACCATAACCAAGTTGCATCGGTTCCTCTTTATCAACATCAGGAATTGCTGGACCCATTCGAAATGCAGGGGTACTGGCCTGTTTCAACACAGGTAATACCTTAGGCTGGAGTTCCTTCACCTTGTCTCGGAGCCGACAATCAATCCAAGTAGCTAAGGCTATCAATTCTTCCAGCGAGTCAAGTGTCTGACGAGGGGCCAGCTCGTCCTTCACGCGGGTATCCAGGCCTCTGCAGAAGAGAGTCTTGAGACATCTGGAGTCCCAGCGAAGTTCCGCTGCAAGAGTTTTAAATTCTATGGCAAATTCAGCCAAAGATCTGTTGCCTTGCTTCAAGTCCACCAAAGCAAACCCAGCAACAGACTTACGAGCAGGGTCATCAAAAATGGATTTAAACAAGTCCATAAATCCTTCTATGTCCTGCAAGATAGGGTCCTTGCATTCCCACAAGGTAGATGTGCAAGACAAGGCTCTCCCATCCAAATAAGACAGAATGTAGCTGGTCTTAGAGAAGCCTGTGGGAAACAATGAAGGTTGTAAGGTAAAATGTAAGCTGCACTGGTTCAAGAAGCCCCGAGTCTTTTGGAGTTCTCCGGAGAATCGAATAGACGCCGCCAGTGGAACAGCTGACCTCAAAGTTACCTCTTGTGACTGACCTTGTGTAGAAGCTATACCTTAAATCTTCTGTGTATGAAGCTGATGAAATGCTGCAGTAAGTTTCTCCAAGGTTTCTTGCTGTTCTGAGAGGCGTTGAGGTAAGCCCGGAATAGCCTGCAAGGCAGAAAGGTGAGCCGGGTCCATGGCTACAGACATCAAATACCTTTAGCTGGATTCCCAGGAGTACTGCTTCTCTAAATACTTTTAGCCAGATTCACTGGAGTTAGCAATCTGTTAAATGCTGCTCCCCAAGGGGGGGAGCTACCAATTTGTAATACTCCGTAGGCGGAGTTAATGATCTGTTGTGGGTTGGCTTGCCAGAGTGGCAGTCTGTTATGATACCACTCTAGTAGTGTACGGAATAAACACTTCATGTAAATTGGTGAATCCTTGGGCCGATGGCAGATGACAGCGCCTCCAGGAGGATATCCTGAGAGGGACTACCGGCTAGGCTGGAGTATGAAGTCAAACACAGATAGTTATTAGACAGGAAGTAGAACCACCAGAGGTGGCAGTAGTGAGCTGATGTGCCCGGCAGGGCTGAAGTCCCTCCGATCCTGGAACTGCGATCTCTGGGTTGCTGAGCTGTAGAGAGAGGCTATAGGTAGTGAGTAGACAGGGTAAGCTGGATACATAACCAGTAGTAGATGAGACACTCACAATTATATATATCTGCAATGGCTTCTATGCAACGGAGAGTCTTCAGTATATTCAGGACAGAAGCTGTAGGCGAGTACTGGTTCCTACATGCAGTCTGGAATTATAACTCACGATCTCCGTACCTGCGATAACGTCTTAGATAGAAGAGAGTCTTCAGAGATTAGGAACATAGGTTCTCGTGGAGCGAGTACCGGTTCCTATCTGTAATAGAACTCACAGTGTTCACGTCTGCGATCGCTTCCAGGCAGTAAGGAGTCTTCTGAGCATTCAGGGACGTAGGCCCTCGAGGAGCAAGTACCGGATCCCGTCTTAGCAAAATAAAATCAAGAAGAGAGGGCGGGGCCCCCGAGGAGCGGGTACCCCTGGTAAGAACAAGAAGGCAGAGTAGCTTGGCTGAATCCTTGCTAACTCGATTCGTAGTTGCAAGCAAAGGCCTTTTAAGTTGGAAGCGGATGACATCACTACGGGGGAACGCCCCCGAGGCTCATGCCCTCACCGGCACAAACTCTAGAGCGCACCCCCATGTCATCGGAACATGGTGGATCTGCAGCGTCGGGCCAGCCCGGGGACTCCGGGAAGAAACAGCAAGGAGAAGCCGCGGCACCAAGGCGCCCATCAGGCACGGAGGGAGTCGCCACACAGGTAGAGAGGGTGGAGCAAGGGCGAAAAGTAAGCACGAACACAACAGTTAATTCCTGAACCAGTTGCTCCATGAAACAGTTGTTTATTCTATCCAGGAATTTTATGTCTCTTGCATGTCCTGATGTTACATTTACCTAGTCAATATTGGGGTAATTGAAATCTCTCATTATTACTTCACCGTCAAATTGGTTAGCTTCCCTGATCTCTCTTAGCATTTCATAATCTGTCTGATCATTTTGGCTAGGTTGGATGATAGTATACTCCTATCACTATACTCTTACCCAACACATATGGGATTTCTACCCATGTATATTCTACTATTTAGTCTCTTCTATGATCTTTATCCTGTTGGACTCTATACCCTCCCAGACTTAAAGTACTACACCCCCACCAAGTTGATCCTCCCTATCATTGCGGTGTAATTTGTACTCTAATATAGCACTGTCCCATTGATTTATCCTCCTTCCACCAGGTCTCTGAGATGCCAGTTATATCTATTTCATCATTCACTGCTATACACTCTTAACACTCCCATCTTACTTCTTAGACTTCTGTCATTGGCATACAGACATTTCAAAGTGTGTTTTTGTTTGTATTAAACAATACATAGAGGAGTTTGGGTATCAGAATCAATTTAATTAACACTACCCTACCTTGCAGGGAAAGCTGACTAACTGGCCAGCTTAGACTTAAAAGTATCAATAACTGACTAATGTCAATGGAGTAACATATAGTAGGTGATTTATGTATCTGGATACCTAAATATTTAAAAGTCTTGTTTCCATTTTAATGGGAAATTTTGCCATCCTGATTGAAGATTATCCAAGATATCTAAAACCCCTGATTTGTCAAGATTCAATTTAAGCCCAGGAGAAAGCTAGAGTGGCAGACCTGGATGATGAGACCTTCACGGACATAATAGCCAAATCCAGTCTGGCAACCCCAGTGCTGCCTTGGATCAGAAAGGTCTCACAGTTGAGGAGCATTATCCTGGTGTAGCAGAAAGTGATCTTGTAACAAGGACCTGCTCTCCAGGTGATATATTGTCTTCTTGCATTGATGACAAATCTCCCAGGGCTCCTACCCAGGAGGGAAGGGTTAGGATGGCTAACACAGTTGGGGATTCGATTATTAGAAATGTAGATAGCTGGGTGGCTGGTGGAAATGAGGACTGCCTGGTAACTTGCCTGCCTGGAATATCACCTAAATAAGATTATAGACCGTGCTGGGGAGGAGCTGGCTGTCGTGGTACATGTGGGCACCAACGACATAGGAAAACGTGGGAGGGATATTCTGGAAGCCAAATTTAGGATTTTAGGTAGAAAGCTGAAATCCAGAACCTCTATGGTGGCATTCTCTGAAATGCTTCCTGTTCCACATGCAGGTCCCCAGAGGCAAGCAGAGCTCTGGAGTCTCAATGCGTGGATGAGACGATGGTGCAGGGAAGAGGGATTCAGTTTTCTAAGGAACTGGACTACCGTTTGGGGAAGGGGGAGACTTTTCCGAAAGGATGGGCTTCACCTTCACCAGAATGGAACCAGGCTGCTGGTACTAACTTTCAAAAAGGAGATAGAGCAGCTTTTAAAGTAGAACAAGGGGGAAAGCAGACAGTCACTCAGCAGTGCATGGTTCGGAGAAATGTATCTTTGAAGGATACTAATGAAACAGGAGAGTTAGGGCATCCCAACAGAGAATCCAATAAAAGCAAAAGTAGCCTATGTGCCTATAAGTAAAGAATCGCCTGAGCTAAAGAATTCCAAATTATCCACATCAACTGAAAAGAAGATTGTTAATATTGTACTATTGTACTTACACAGCAACATATTACCACCCTTAAAAAAAAACCTGTTCTCATTTTGTATGGAACAATAAGCCTGGACTGACTTATGCAGATTAATTATGCCTAGGGTTGAGTGTGGTCTGAACTTTCCCAATTTCAAATATTATAAAATGTGTGCTTAATATGGGTATTAGGTGATTAGCTTCTCAATTCCAATCAATAAACTGATCTGGGTTTTGAATAACAAATGACAGCCCTCCTGAATTTGAGATTTCTCTTACATGTCAGTAGATGGGATCCCAGAACATTTATGTGCTTCTCCTACTACAATCAATGAGGAAAGTGTAGCATTTAAGGATGAAGCTGCAGTTGTCTAGTAATATTTCTTTGTGTCTTCAATTGATGGGGAATTTAAACTTTCCTCCAGGTAATATGTTCCCTAAATATCAGGAATTGTATAATCATGGTGTTTGTCTGTACCTCCGCTTCTGGTTATTTTTATCCCCAGTAAAGCACCAAAATATTTTAAAACACCTGATGAAACATCATTCTGATATTGCTATGTGGAAGGAAACGCATCCTAATAATGTTGAACCTAGTAAATTGACTAGATGATGGACAGGCGCAACCTATTGGGCATCCTCTGGCTCAGAGAAAGCTAGGATTGCTAATTTGAGTCATAAAGCTCTGACCTTTCAAGTAAAGATAAAATCAAGGATTCTGGAGGCAGATATTTTATTTTAAAGGGATCTTTGTGTGGCTAACCCTTGACCCTTCCTAATGTTTATGATTTAACGTTTTTTGCTGATTTCCTCAGGCATCTTTAGGACTTAGGTAGTGGTCCTTTAATTATAGGGGGGTGGCATGAACATGGTATTTGATCTGAGTATAGATTAATCTCACTGTCTAGTACAGGAAAATTAGTGTGGCACAGAGGAATCCCTTTTTTTTATGAACATTTGGATCTCTTGGATGTGTGGAGTCTTGCACCCTACTGAGTGGGGCTATACATGTCTCTCAGGTGCATGCCACTCAGTCCAGAATCCATTATTTTAGTCTCCATGTTATTATTTTCTAAGATTAATAAAGTGGTTATTGCTCCCCTGGAGATATGTGGCCACATTTTAATATGGGTGGGCATCCTTTGGGTTGAGGAATGGTCTTGCAGAAAATGCTGTATGTTTCCCACTTATCTTTATAGAGATACAGGGTTTCAAGCATTTTTACAACAAAAATGGAAAGAATTCCACGAGCACAACAAAGAAGCAAGTAAATCACCCAGCTCTAAGACCATCTTGAGGGGGTATATTATAGCTTATTTAAGCTGGAGGCGGAAAGACATGTACAAGAGGATCATAACCTTGGAAAACCAGGTGTGACGAGATAAGTTGAGATTGGCAACAATGCCTATTGCCAGAGTTAGACCTAATTTTAATTCTAAAGTTGCCCTGAATTCCTTAGTTAATCAGCAGGCTCAAAAGTCCATGTTTTATTATAAATAATTATATAAATTTGGCAATAAGCCTGGCAAATCGCTAACTTCTTTGAACAGGCGTAGGGAAGGAGCTAAATATATAGCAGCTGTGTCAGATAATCATGATGAAATAGTTAACACCTTTGGGAGCCCATCTTTAGAGTTAAGGGATTTTTTTTCAAGCCTTATATGCTAAAGACAATACTAATGGGAGAGCCAGAAATTTGTATTTTAGTAATTTGCCTTTATATCACCTAATATCACATTAAATCTAGCTAACATGTACCTAAGCATTATAAAACAACTACTAACACAAATGGAACTTGTTATTAATATTGATAAAGCAGAATTTTTACACCTAGAATGGAAAAATACTGAAATCGGCCAAACCTCAATAATCCTCAAAGACAACCAGAAAATTGAACTAGCTGGAAAAGTACGTAACCTTGGAATAATAATGGACTCTGAAATCAATCTAAAACAGCACATATCGCTAAAAGTAAAAGAAGGATATGCAAAACCCATGGCACTCAGAAAACTAAAATCACTACTAACTCAAAATGACTTCCGAACAATTCTACAGGCTCTAATTTTCTCCAGCACGGATTACTGTAATGCCCTGCTGCTAGGACTACCAAATACTTAGTTAAGACCACTTCAAATACTTCAGAACACAGCAGCTAGAATACTAACCAGAAAAAGGAGGAGGGACCATATAACCGAAACCCTAGCGGAACTACATTGGTTACCGATTGAACACAGAATTAAATACAAAACCCTATGTACCATCCATAAACTAATTCATGATGAGAAATCAGACTGGCTAAACACAGCATTACGGGTACAAGTCCCACACAGAAATCTTTGATCAGCAAATAAAGTACTCCTAACCATCCCCTCAGTTAAAACAGCAAGACTAACCCAAGTGAGGGAAAGGGCCTTATCATTAGCAGGACCCACAATTTGGAACACAATGCCTCCAGAGATCAGATTACAAAGTGATCTCAAGGCATTTAAGAAAAGTTTAAAAACATGGCTTTTTAAACAAGCATTTAACAAGGCGACAGGAGAATAGAAATTATTCAGGAATAAGCAGATAAGCACCGACACACAGTACTTAGGACGATACAGTAGAGTAGTCTATGAACCCCACATCACAACTAGCATATTGATAACACTATGTATTTATTTATTTGACTTTGTATACCGACTTTCAAGTTAATATCAAGGCGGTTAACAATATTAGAATTTGCAGTAGCAAAATTCACAAAAATCCATAACCCATAAAACACATATCTCACTAATGATTTACATAGTTAAATCAAATACAAAATAATGTCACATTAAATTTAAAAACATATAAAACAAATGAAAATCTTAATAGCTAAAATTTTTTAAAAAATAAAACCCTTCAAACTTCATCACCCTTCTTTACCCTGGCCTATACCTCCCTTATTCTATCATTTTTACACTCTTCGATTCCTCTAAACCCTTAGGGTTTTTTATATCTCCTTCTAATTACCCCTTAAGTAATGTGAAGAGGAAGAGAAGAATCAGTTGGCCTGATTAAAAGCCTGTTGAAAAAGCCAGGTCTTTATCTGTTTTTTAAAACTATTAATATTCTCCTCAAGACTAATTTCGACCGGAAGGGAGTTCCACATCCCAGGTCCAGCCAAGGACAATGCCCTTTCTCTCACAGAACCCAAATGGGCCAATTTGGGTGATGGAATTGGTAGTAAAGCTTGCCCAAGTGATCTTAAATTTCGGACTGGGACGTGAATACGCAATGAAGCGTTAAGCCATTCAGTATTACTACCATATATGGTTTTGTGAATTAAGGTAAGACATTTATAATGAATGCGGGACTGGACTGGCAACCAATGTAACTTCATCAACACTGGAGAAACATGGTCATACCTATTTATATTGGACAGCAATCGCGCGGCCGCATTCTGCAACAATTGTAGGGGACGAATAGTTGATGAGGGAACCCCCAGCAGTAGCGCATTGCAGTAATCTAATTTTGATAATATTAGGGCCTGCAAGACTATTCGAAAATCATTCAAATGCAACAGAGGCTTCAATTTTCTTAGCACTCTTAGTTTGTGGAAGCCATCTTTTATGATTGACTTTATTGAAGGTTTCATGGTTAGCTCAGAATCAAGAATGAAACCCAAGTCTCTTACTTCACGTACAATCTTATGAGATTGGGAGTGAGCTACAAAATCAGCCTCTATTTTCTCTGTAATCTTGTTGCTAATGAATAAGATTTCTGTTTTCGAGTCATTCAATGAAAGAGACATATGCGTAAGGAGCTGTTTGATTGACTTGAAATACATGTCCCATAATTTCAGTGCAGCCGATAAAGAATCTGTAATAGGTAACAAGATCTGTATGTCATCAGCAAACAGATAATGCACCAATCCTAGCCCGGCCAAGAATCTACAAAGAGGTGCCATGTAAATATTAAACAAGGTTGGTGAAAGGGATGAACCCTGTGGTACTCCGGCATGGAGATCCACTATTTCAGATTCAGCTGTACCCCATTTTACTACATAGGATCTGTTGGAAAGAAAAGATTCAAACCAACTCAAGGTTTTGTCTGAAAGCCCAATTTCCTGCATTCTTAAAATTAATGCTTCGTGGCTTACGGTATCGAATGCCACTGTTATATCCAATAGAATTAACAGATACGAAGTATTTTGGTCAAAACCTCTTTGGATAGTATCACATAGTGACATTAAAAGAGTCTCCGTATTATGGGCTTTCCTAAAACCATACTGAGATGGAAAAAGAAGATGATGATCCTCTAGGTGGTCCATAAGCTGACGATTCACGACTTATTCAATTAATTTGGCCAAGAAAGGGAGAATTGAAATTGGTCGATAGTTGGCCAAAATTTCAGGGTCTAATTGGGCTTTTTTCAAAATAGGTTTCACTAAAGCACATTTCAAACCATCAGGGAATCTGCCTTCTTCTAGAGACAAATTCACAATATCAGCCAAAGGTTTGGTGATGATGTCTTGAACCAACTTAAGATAGTTAATGGGCATCTTGTCAAGCGGATGCTTAGCTGGTTTCATCTTTTTGATTAAATTAACAATTTCTAAAGAAGAAACTGTCTCAAATGCAGCCCAATTAACTGAAGGGTTAATAGGTAGTGAGATCTTTTGTGGGGCCTGAATGGTCAGATCTTTTAAAACAGCTAAAATTTTTCTTTAAAAAAAGCAGCAAACTCATTACTTTTCTCCTGTGGCTTATTAGACCCAAAAGAAGATTTTCCTTTCACATGAACAAGTTCGGATACGTAAGTAAAAAGCTCCCTCGGATTAAATTGATATTTATGAATTCTATCCGACTAAAAATCACGTTTGGCGGTATTAATAGATTCTCTGTAATTATGCAAAGCTGATTTATAATTGACTAATGAAATATCATTACGATATTTCCGCCATATTCGTTCTAATTTCCTTAACCCTCTCTTCAGCTCTTTTAGCTGAAGAGAAAACCAAGGAGCTTTGTGTTTGCCTTGGGAGGAAATCCATTTTTTAGAAGTGGGGCATAGCCTATTTGCTAGTTCCAACATGGATTTATCCCAGGATTTAACTGCTTCCAAGATGTTAAATTTCTCAAGAAATTGCATTGCTTCTGGGAAATTAGCAATTAACTCCTCACTCGTGCAAGGCTTATTAATTTCAATTTCTATTTTATCATTTAGAAATGTTTTTGTCTGAGATGTTTTAAGCGAAAGATCCGTAGTAATTAAATAATGGTCAGACCATGGTACTGGAAGACTATTTGGTGTAGAATTGGTCTTAAAAAATTCATTTACAAACACCAAATCCAGCGTATGGCCTGCTTTTTAGGTAGGAGTATTAACTAACTGAGCGAAGCCTAATGCATCCAATGCACTTAGAAAAGTGTCACAGCTCGCTGATCGTGGGAGGGTGTCAACATGCAAATTAAAATCACCCATAATAATAGTAGGAATATTAAAATCAATCGTAGTAGAAAACAATTCTATAAGTGGAGAACAATTATGGTCTAATAACCCTGGGGGGGGTATAGATTAGGTAGATTTGTAACAAGCAAGATTTAAAAAAGGCAACCTCATAGCGTGATGCTATGTCCACCTTCTGTTGAGTCATATGAAACTTCTTATTAGCTAATAATAATACACCCCCTCCTTTTTTATCTAACCTCGGAGAAGAAAAAATATCATACTGCTCATGCGGCAATTGATTAATAAGGACCGTATCTGTTGATCTCAACCCAGTCTCAGTAATCCCGCAAATATCAGGTCTGACTTCTTTAAGATGGTCAATGACGACAGGAATCTTTTTACTAATCGCCTGGATATTCACTAACGATAGGGTTAACATAGTTAATGTAAATAGATTCGAACTGGGAATAATAGGTACTTGTACAAGAGACCGATAGGCAGGCTTAGTCATTTTCTGATCTCGATGAACAGACATTCTGTTATAGCTAAGCCTGGAGGGGATCGAATATCCCACCATATTCAATTACAGTACTTACGAATAATAACGTCCGAAAACAGATCACTTTGCTCCAAAAGCACAGGAAAGCACCAAGGGGAGCACTAAGGGGATCTCCCCTTTAGCGCGCCCCTTCAGCTCGCGCCGATGGCTCGCGCCGCCAAGCTGGTCAGTGTCTTAAATGGCCCCACGCAGATTGATGACGTCACCCGGGGGGAGGGGTAGGCGTCTAGCGAGGGGAAGGACCAGGTCTCGAGGAGGTATCGCAGCAGCTGCAATTCAGCTAAAGTCCAAAGTGCAGGTGCAGTAAAAAACAATGAATCTTCTCTCCCTTGGGCTCTTGTGAACCACCGACTCGGTCAGCGTCTTAAATGGCCCCGCGCAGATTGATGACGTCACCCGGGGGGAGGGGTCGGCATCTAGCGAGGGGGAGGACCAGGTCTCGAGGAGGTATCGCAGCAGCTGCAATTCAGCTAAAGTCCAAAGTGCAAGTGCAGTAAAAAACAATGAATCTTCTCTCCCTTGGGCTCTTGTGAACCACCGACTCGGTCAGCGTCTTAAATGGCCCCGCGCAGATTGATGATGTCACCCGGGGGGGAGGGGTCGGCGTCTAGCGAGGGGGAGGACCAGGTCTTGAGGAGGTATCGCAGCAGCTGCAATTCAGCTAAAGTCCAAAGTGCAAGTGCAGTAAAAAACAATGAATCTTCTCTCCCTTGGGCTCTTGTGAACCACCGACTCGGTCAGCGTCTTAAATGGCCCCGCGCAGATTGATGATGTCACCCGGGGGGGAGGGGTCGGCGTCTAGCGAGGGGGAGGACCAGGTCTTGAGGAGGTATCGCAGCAGCTGCAATTCAGCTAAAGTCCAAAGTGCAAGTGCAGTAAAAAACAATGAATCTTCTCTCCCTTGGACTCTTGTGAACCACCGACTCGGTCAGCGTCTTAAATGGCCCCGCGCAGATTGATGACGTCACCCGTGGGGGGAGGGGTCGGCGTCTAGCAAGGGGGAGGACCAGGTCTCGAGGAGGTATCGCAGCAGCTGCAATTCAGCTAAAGTCCAAAGTGCAAGTGCAGTAAAAAACAATGAATCTTCTCTCCCTTGTATGATAAATTTACCCGTAAAAGTACCTTCAGTACACTCTGTCATGACCCACTTCTCTAAAAATTATTTTGTCTAATGATATATTGTAACCGAACCTTTGACGGCACATGTTAGAATGTACTATAGTACACTTTTACCTACCTTAAATATGTGCCTACATATAAACCGTTGCGATGGTATATAACTTAGCGACGGGATAGAAAAGATTTTAAATAAATAAATAAATAAATAAATAAATAATGGGCTCTCAGAATCTTTGAATGCTCTAATAACTAGAGATTCAGGCACAGATAGTCGAAGACAACCTTTATAAGGCTCCTGGCCCGATTGGCTATGGAGGAAAATGTTATAAGATCTTGCAGGCTCAAGTCACTCTACTGCTAAATGCCATATTTGTCCAATTGATTCAGTTACAATAAATCCCTGTTAATACAAACAAGGCCTTAATTACTGTTTTGCCCAAGAAGGGGAAGGACTGGCTGCTTTCTTCATCTTATCTTTATCTTTATTAAGATTTATGAATCACCTATATCAGTACTCTAGGCCAGTGGTTCTCAACCTTTTTTCGGCCGGGACACACCTGATAGATGGGTCTCACATGCATGACACACTGAACAAGTGCCATCACGGGGCTAAATGTAAACATATATTTTGCATCCTCGGAACCCCTTCAACCCCCCAACAATGGGTGCTATATATTTGGGTACTTGCCAGGTTCTTGTGACCTGGATTGGCCACTGTTGGAAGCAGGATGCTGGGCTTGATGGACCCTTGGTCTGACCCAGTATGGCATTTTCTTATGTTCTTTTGAGCTAGGGCATTACCCGGTCAACTCACCATACAATAAAGGTATTCTGGTTCTGATGACATCACAGTAAAAGCAAAACAAACTCCCTTTACTGGCAGGCACAATACCCCTCCTAATGCATGTCCTATTGAGAAAACACAACAAACAAGATTGAGACAAATGCCTACATGCTAGTAAAATACCTCAGCTCAGTCACACTCACAGAACTGACCTTCACCAAGTACAGAAAGACCACGAATTATAAATATGGAGACAAACTGGAATGGAAACCAAAAAGCCACTCTGCATGCAATGCAAACCTGGAGAAATGGGAAGAGAAATATAGCCCCTAACATAGTCCTAGGATCTGCAATAATGCACACAAACTAACCCGCACAAAGTTACACCTGGATTATGGAACACACTCAAACAGTAACAACCCTATCTAAGAAATACAAATATTAAACCAGGCCCTAAACCCTAATACACCTCCTATTAGGAAAACAGAACAAGCCAAGCTGCTATAGATCCCCACACAGAAATAATTGTAAAGCTATACTAATAATGTTACAAAACAACTGATGAACAGAATAACATCCAACAATTAAAACCTCATAAAAATTATTTAAAATTGTCCAAATATCAATAAACTATTTCAAAACAGCAGACACATCACATAATACCCAATAATTAAAATGGCAGTCAATCAAGAAAAATAAACTTAAAAAGCCACCTTTACTTACCCTCTCCAACAATTCTCCTAATCCTTTCCTTTGCAGGCCAATAGCACACACCAGAAGCAACAGTGCCTGCTGAAGCTCTGTCCTCACAGTAAGAACGTAAAAAATTGTCATGCTGTGTCAGACCAAGGATCCATCAAACCCAGCATCCTGTTTCCAACAGAGGCCAAAACAGGCCACAAGAACCTGGCAATTACCCAAACACTAAGAAGATCCCATGCTACTGATGCAACTAATAGCAGTGGCTATTCCCTATGTAAACTTGATTAATAGCTGTTAATGGACTTCTCCTCCAAGAACTTATCCAAACCTTTTTTGAACCCAGCTACACTAACTGCACTAACCACATCCTCTGGCAACACATTCCAGAGCTTTATTATGCGTTGAGTGAAAAAGAATTTTTTCTGATTAGTCTTAAATGTGCTACTTGCTAACTTCATGGAATTGCCCCCTAGTCCTTCTGTTATTCGAAAGTGTAAATAACCGATGCACATCTACTCATTCAACACCTCTCATGATCTTAAAGACCTCTATCATATCCCCCCTCAGCTGTCTCTTCTCCAAGCTGAATAGCCCTAAACTCTTCAGCCTTTCCTCATAGCGGTGCTGTTCCATCCCCTTTATCATTTTGGTTGCCCTTCTCTGTACCTTCTCCATCACAACTATATCTTTTTTGATACAGAATTGTGAACAGAATTGTACACAGTATTCCAGGTGCGGTCTCACCATGGAGCGATATAGAGGCATTATGACATTTTCCGTTTTATTAACCATTCCTTTCCTAATAATTTGTAACATTCTGTTTGCTTTTTTGACTGCTGCAGCACACTGAGCAGTTGATTTTAAAGTATTATCCACTATGATGCCTAGATCTTTTTCCTGGGTGGTAGATCCTAATATGGAACCTAACATCATGTAACTACAGCAAGGGTTATTTTTCCCTATATGCAACACCTTGCACTTGTCCACATTAAATTTCATCTGCCATTTGGATGCCCAATCTTCCAGTCTTCCAGGGTCCTCCTGTAATGTCTCACAATACGCTTGTGATTTAACTATTCTGAATAATTTTGTATCATCCACAAAGTTGATAACCTCATTCATCGTATTCCTTTCCAGATCATTTATATATATATTGAAAAGCACCGGTCCAAGTACAGATCCCTGAGGCACTCCACTGTTTACCCTTTTCCACTGAGAAAATTGACCATTTAACCAGTTTGTAATCCACGAAAGTACAATCGCTTCCTATCCCATGAGTTTTTAGTTTTCTTAGAAGCCTCTCATGAGGACTTTGTCAGACGCCTTCTAAAAATCGAAATACACTACATCTACCGGTTCACCTTTATCCACATGTTTATTAACCCCTTCAAAAAAATGAAGCAGATTTGTTAGGCAAGACTTCCCTTGTGTAAATCCATGTTGACTCTGTTCCATTAAACCATGTCTTTCTATATGCTCTACGATTATGATCTTGAGAATAGTTTCCACTATTTTTCCCGGCACTGAAGTCAGGCTCACTGGTCTATAGTTACCCGGATCGCCTCTGGAGCCTTTTTTAAATATTGGGATTACATTGGCCACCCTCCAGTCTTTAGGTACAATGGATGATTTTAATGATAGGTTACAAATTTTAACTAATAGATCAGACATTTCATTTTTTGAGTTCCTTCAGTACCCTAGGATGCATACCATCCGTCCAGGTGATTTGCTACTCTTTAGTTTGTCAATCTGGCCTACTACATCTTCCAGGTTCACAGTGATTTCATTCAGTTTGTCTGACTCATCACCCCTGAAAACCATCTCTGGAACTGGTATCTCCCCAACATCCTCATTAGTAAACACGGAGGCAAAGAATTCATTTAGTCTTTCTGCAATGGCCTTATCTTCCCTAAGAGCCCCTTTAACCACTCTGTCATCTAACGGTCCAACCGACTCCCTCACAGGTTTCTTGCTTTGGATATATTTTTAAAAGTTTTTATTGTGAGTTTTTGCCTCTATGGCCAACTTCAATTCAAATTCTCTCTTCGCCTGTCTTATCAATGTTTTATACTTAACTTGACAATGCTTAGGATAAAACATATTTTCTTCAGATGGATCCTTCTTCCAATTTTTGAAGGATTTAGCTTTATTAGCTTTTATATATCGGCATTTGTTGGTACATCATGCTGGTTTACAATATAACTGAAGGAGAAAAATACAAAAAACCAGGGTGGGGGAGGGGAGCAGATAGGAAGAGAGAAGGAAAAACAGGAAGAGGAGAAAAGGAACAGTACCTGATGGAAAACAGAAGAACATATTGCAATTATACACTTAAAAAGGGACCGTGTATTAACCTTATACACTGTAGATAACCTTATACACTATGTATAAATTATACACTCCAAAAAGTATTATATACAATAATATACATTAAGTTTTTTTGGCTAAAATAGCCTCTTTCACCTCTCCTTTTCACCATGATGGTAATCGTTTTGCCTTCCATCCACCCTTCTTAATGTGTGGAATACATATGGATTGCGTCTCTAGGATTGTATTTTTAAACAATGTCCATGCCTGTTGGACACTTTTAACCTTTGCAGCTGCACCTTTCAGTTTTTTTCTAACTATTTTCCTCATTTTATCAAAGTTTCCCTTTTGAAAGTTTAGTGGTAGAGCTGCAAATTTACTTATTGTCCCCCTTCCAGTTATTAGTTTAAATACACGCACACAAACAAAGCTGCCACTCACATACCCACATGAGTTTCCTCTCTCACATGGAGCCTCTTCTCATTGTTTGGCCCAATAAGCCTGGCCTCAGGCCGGTGGCATGCAGCATCTCTCTGCTCTTCAGATGCTGCCAGCCTGGTCTCCGGCGGCGATGGCATGCAGTGTCACTCCGTTTTTCAGGCCCCGTAGAGTCACTCCACTTTTCAGGCCCTGCCAGCCTGGCCTCCGGCGGCCACATGCAGCCTCTCCGCTCTTCCGCCGCCGCCGGCCTAGCCTATGGTGGCCACATGCAGCCTCTCCGCTCTTCCGCCGCCGCCGGCCTAGCCTCCGCCGGCGGCAAGCAGCATTTCTCCACTCTTCAGCTACCACCGGCTTGGCCTCTGGCAGCAGCACACATCATCGCTCCACTTTTCAGGCCCTGCCGGCCTGGCCTCCGGCAGCGACACACAAGGTCTCTCCGCTCTTCAGCCGCCACGGGCCTGGCTTCCAGCGGCGGCACGCAGCGTTACTCTGCTATAAACTACATTGGCGCACTGGAGGATGATCGAACCCCTGATAGGCCATACTGCCCCTGAGGAGAAGGGAAGCACACCTGGGACAAGGGGACGCCAGGCGCCGCAACACACCTACTGTTGCTTGGTGACACACTGGTTGAGAATCGCTGCTCTAGGCAATGTACAAATAAAACAGTCACAAAATAATACAAATAAAGACAATCATAAAACAATTAACGACTAGTCATAAAAATTCACAAGGGTACCATAACTGTCCATAACCAGGAAAATGAATTGTGCTAGCAAATGTTCAAAGGCTCAAAAAGGCAAATAGGCCTGTTTAAATAGCCAAGTTTTCAACAAAGTTTTGAAAGCATCCACTCCATCATCCAGGTGTATTGCCTCTGGAAAGGAGTTTTAGAGCACCTGACAGATGGTTCTCACATGCGTGACACACTGAATATGTGACCATAACGGGGCTAAATGTAAACATGCACTCTGCATCCACAGGAATCCCCTCAACCCCCAGCAATGAGTGCAGAGCAGATCTAGGGCATTACCCTGTCCAACTCGCCATACAAAAAAGATATTCTAGTTCTGATGACATCTCAGTAAAAGCAAAACAAACTCCCTTTACTACCAGGCACAATATCCTTCCTTATGAAAAGACAGTAATTTACCACTAATGCATATCCTATTGAGAAAACAACAAATGCCTACATGCTAGTAAAATACCTCACCTCGGTCACACACCCAGAACTTGACCTTCACCAAGTACACAAAAACCACAAATTATAAATATGGAGACAGAAACTGGAACGGAAAACCGAAATAGCCACTTTGCATGCAGTGTGAGCCTAGAGAAATGGAAAGAGAAATATAGCACCTAACAGACTCTCAGGATTTGCAATAATGCACACAAACTAACCCGCACAAAGTTACACCTGTATTATGGAACACACTCAAACAGTAACAACCCTATCTAAGAAATACAAATATTAAACCAGGCCCTAAACACTAATACATTTCCTATTGGGAAACCAGAATAAGCTAAGCTGCTATAGAGCCCCACACAGAGATAATTGTGAAGCTATACCAATAAATGTTACAAAACAGCTGCTGAACAGAATAATATCCAACAATTAAAACTTCATAAAAATTATTAAAACATGTCAAATATCAATAAAATATTTTAAAACAGCAGACATCGCATAATACCCAATAATTTAAATGTCAGACAATCAAGAAAAATAAATTTAAAAAGCCACCTTTACTTACCCTCTCCAGCAACTCTCCTACTCCATTCCCTTCCAGGCCAATAGCACTCACCAGAAACAGCAAGGGCTGCTGAAGCTATGTCCTCACAGTTCTCTTCCTTAGCGCCCACAACCAGTCACTCACACACACACCCAGTTAGACCCCACGACCAGTCTCTCTTACACCAGTCATCTTCCTGACCAGTCTCTCTTTCTCACACAGAAACACATCACCTCCTGACCAGTCTCTCTCTCAATCACACATATGCTCTCTTATATACTAGCTCTCAGTCACACACACATGCTCTCGCACCCATTCACACCAGGTCTCATCCAGACTTCCATTCACACCCACAAACACACAAGCTCTCACCCAAGCACCCATTCACACCAGCTGTCACCCAGGCTTCCATTCACACCCACACACACAAGCTCTCACCCAGGCACCCACACACACAAGCTCTCACCCATGCATCCATTCAGACCCACAGATACAAGCTCTCACTTAGGCACCCATTCACACCCACAGACACAAGCTCTCACCCAGGCACCCATTCACACCCACACCCACAAGCTCTCACCCAGGCACCCATTCACACCCACACACACCATCTCTCACCCAGGCACTCATTCATACCCACACACACACACCATCTCTCACCCAGGCACCCATTCCCACCCACACACACACACCATCTCTCACCCAGGCACCCATTCACACCCACACACACACCATCTCTCATCCAGGCCCCCATTCACACCCACACACCCACACCATCTCTCACCCAGGCACCCATTCACACCCACACATACACCATCTCTCACCAAAAACCTCCTCTTCCTTCACTGCAGGGATGGTCTCCAGTTCCGCCGTGACTTTATTCCGGCGGGCCTTCTTTTTTCGCCGGCACGGGGATGGACTCCCGTGGTGGCCTCGGTAGGGGTCGGGTTTCCTCTTCACCGCCACAGGGATGAGCTCCCGTGGTGGCCTTGCTTCGTCTGAGTTCAACATTGCCATTCCTCCCAACCCACCCCCAGGCTATGCGATGCCTGCCTCATCAGCCAATCAAAGGCTTCCTCCCTTCTTCCTACTCCCACTAGCAGGTAGAAGGGAGGAGGCTTCCGATCGGCCTGCGCGGGGGCAGGCAGAATGAAGGAGGCTTCCCATTGGGCAGTGGGGATAGGAAGAAAGGAGGCTTCCAATTGGCCCGGAGGGGGGGGGCTGGAAAAAGGGAGAAGGAAAGTACAACGGGGCAGTGGGACACCAGGAGATGCGACACACCTGCTGGTGCTTGGCGACACGCTGGTGTGTCAGGACACACCAGTTGAGAATCGCTGTTCTAGAGAATAGGTGCCGCAACAGAGAAGGCACGGTCTCTAGTACTACTCAGTCTAGCATGATGCAAAGATGGTACATCCAGCAGTCCTCTTTGTGATGATCGCAATTGACATGTCTGACAGTATATATACAGCAAGGAATTGCATCATGGTGTGACTGAGGACGACATTAAATACAATAACTGTCATCCTGAACTGGATGTCTTACAGGCCAATTTCCCTACTCATTTTTGATATCAAGCTCATCAAAAATATTTGCAGGTTGGTGCTGACACTTGTTGCTGACCACTAGGATGGCTTTGTGAGGGCAGGACCTCACTACTCAATGTGTTATGAATCAGAAGGTGGACCCCTGTTCAGAGGTAGAGTCAGTGCTACCTAAAAGGAAACAATCCCCTTAGGTCTCTACCGTCGAAAGGCGAGGCCGAATGCTGTAGCTATTGAACGAAGACTTCACCCTGGAAGCTCGAGATCCCCCCAGGAGAAGCCCGTAGGGACCCGGCCGCTGGGACTTAGGAGACTCCCCTGAAGACTGAAGAAAGGTCTGGATGCAGACGCCTCCTGCGGGTCATGGGTTCCAGATGCCTCCAGCAGGTCGTAGTAGTTTTGAGGAGGGAGTCACAGAGTAGTCCAGAGCTGGTCCGTGGGTTTGGTACACAAGAAGAGTCGAAATCCAATCCAAGATCAAAGCAGGAGAAGGGTCCGAAGCCAGTCCAGGAGAAATCAGGAGAAGGGTCGTAAGCCGTACCAGGATCAAGCCACGGAAGCACGAACGCCGATCCAGAGGTCAAAGCCAAGAGTCAGTCCAACGGAGCAGGGAAACAGAGAGGGACGAAGAACCAGGAACAAGAAGCTCGGGGCAATACCCAGCCAGGAACCTTGATACCAAGGCAAAGTCTGAGGATCAGAACTTGCCTTAAGTACAGGAAGTCAGGGGAGGAGTCTCAGGAGGAGCCATGACTATTTCCTGTCATGGCTCCTTTAAGAATTCAAGTCAGCCGCGCACTCGGCTCTAGTAGAGTCAGAGGGGGAGGAGCCGACCTGGCCGAGGAACCATGCGGCCAAGCCTGGCCGTGGAAGCGGCCGCAGGAGTAACCGAAGAGGGCTGCCTGCACCGCAGGAGCCCTCAATGACGCCCGACGCCTCGGGTGAGTTTATCTTCGCCGTGGCCGCCGGCCCGACCCTGGTTGTGGCCTGCTGCAGCCAGTGTCCATGACACCCAGCCCTGGTCACGGGCTGCCGCAGCCGGCGGTGCTAACACAATGTTCGAAAGGTTATGGTTTCTACATCGTACACAGACAGTTCAGCGTTCCTTCTCTACTAGTTAGTTTTGACGTTGAAGAAACATTTGACCATGTTGATTGGGAATATTTATTTTTTATATGGATGAAAATTGGGATCTGTGGTCTTTTTTTTTTTCTCATGTGGTGAAGCTCTTATATTCCAACCACAAGGCACAGGTTATAGACAACGGATAGTTCACAGAGGAATTTGACATACAGAAAGATACTCGGCAGGGATGTCCCCTCTCACCACTTTTGTTTATTTTATCTCTGGAACCCCTGTTGAGATAGATACAGGTCAATCCTGAGATAACAGGTAACCCATTAAAGACCAGGAATTTAAGATAGTGGCATTTGCTGATGACATAATTGCCCATTTCTCAAATCCACATGATTCCCTTTTGTAACTTTTGATCAAATTCTCACACTTTGGCTTTCTTTCAGGGGTACCAGTTTAACTTATTGGGTGTCCTTCCAAATTCTCCTCTGTGCCCTTTTTGGGGGCTGATAGTGCATCAGGTGGTACTGCTCAAAGAACTCTCTGCTCTCTTTACGTCCAGCGCGGACAGGCTATGATTTTTGTGGTTCGGTAGCCCAGTATAACATTAGACCAGTAGGTTCTGTTCATTGTCCTTCATAGGTACCAATTAAACCTATTCGGTGTCCCACCAAATTGCCCAGGGCCCATTTTGGGGGCCAACAGCACATCAGAAGGTACTGTTGCGGGAGCTCTCTATCCTCTTAACGGCCAGAGCAGTCAAGCCTGTCCCACCAAGGCAAAGAGGGCAGGGATTCTACTCCGGTACTTCCTGATTCCAAAGTGAACTGGGAGACTCCATCCCATCCTAGACCTAAGGGCCTTGAACAGGTTTCTCAAAAAAGAAAAGTTTGATGGTTTCCCTGGGCACCCTGATTCCCCTCCTGCAAAAAGGGAGCTGGCTATGCTTCCTCGATTTAAAGCATGCATACACGCACATTGCGATCTTTCCAGGTCATAGGAAGTATCTCAGATTTGTGGTGGAAAAACAGTACTTCCATTACAGAGTGGTGGTGTTTGGGCAAGTGCCGGCCCCATGTGGCTTTACAAAGTGTCTAGCCTTGGTGGGGGCGCACTTCCGCAGGCTGGGAATGCATGTTTTCCCTTATCAGGATGATTGGCTGGTCAAGAACACCTTTCAGGCAAGGGCAGATCAGTCCTTGTTCTAGACCATCTGGGTGCTGGAGACACTGTGATTCATTAACAACTACCCAAAGCCTCATCTCAGTCCGTCACCTCAATTGGACTTCATAGGAGACCTGCTAGACATGGCTCAGGCGAGGGCCTTCCTGCTGCATTCCAGGGTTGTCACTTTAACATTTATGGCGGCAGTGACGCAACAGAGCCAGCAGGTTTCAGCTCGACGCATGTTGAGGCTGTTAGGCCACATGGCCGCAACCGTCCGTGTCACTTCCTTGGCACGAATGCACATATGCAGAGCCCAATGGACCTTAAGGTTGCAGTGGCACCAGACCATGCAGGACCTTTGGGATCGTATCCACATCACTCCATCCCTCCAGGACTCCTTGTCCTGGTAGCAGGTTCTTTCGAATTTGGAGTAGGGAGTCTCTTTTCAGGCTTCTCCTACCCAAATTGTCCTTTCCATGGATGAGTCCACCCTAGGGTGGGGTACCCATGTAGATGGGCTCCGCACCCAGGGTTTTTGGTCCACCTAGGAAGCACGGTGTCAAATCAAATTCCTGGAGCTCCGGGCGATCAGAGATCGACTTCCAACAAAATTGTCCTGATCCAGACAACCAAGTGGCAATGTGGTATGTCAACAAGCAGTGAGGCATGGGATCGTACCTCCTGTGACAGGAGATGGTTCGGATCTGGTCCTGGGCCCTGATCCACGGGATAGTGCTCAGTTATATGTATCTAGCCAGAACAGAGAGCGTGATAGCGGACAGATTGTCATGAATTCAGACCCACGAGTGGTCACTGGACCAGCGGGGTAGTGAATCATATCTTCCACCTCTGGGGATGCACAAACATGGACCTATTCTCGTCCCCATGCAACAGGAAGGTGATCAGTTCTGCTCTCTGTACAGGTCACACAGCGAACCAGCCTCGGACGTCTTTGCTCGCCATTGGGGCAAAGGTCTTCTGTATGTGTATCCTCTGATTCCTCTAGTGACAAAGACTCTTTTGAAAGGAGAGAGGACCGAGGAACTATGATCCTCATAGCTCCTTGTTGGCCGAGACAGGTCTGGTTTCCACTCCTTTGGAAGTTGTCCTTCCAAACCGATCAGGCTGGGGACTTCCCCATATCTCATCATGCAGGATCATCTAATCCAAACACCAATAAGACTTAAAAACAATCAAACAGTAGAATTAGCTGAGAAAGTGCGTAACCTTGGCGTAATAATAGACCCAGAACTGAACCTTACTCAAAGTAAAAGAAGGATACACCAAATTAATGGTGCTAAGGAAGTTAAAACCTTTATTAACACTAACAGATTTTCAAACTGTCTTACAAGCACTAATTTTTGCAAGCACTGATTACTGTCATGCTCTACTATTGGGACTACCATATACGACCATTAGACCACTTCAGATATTACAAAACTCTGCCGCAAGAATACTTACAGGTAAAAGGAAAAGAGATCATATTACTGAAACACTAGCTGAACTGCATTGGTTACCCATACAACAAAGAGTGCAACATAAAGCACTATGTACTATACATAAATTAATTCATGATGAAAAAGCAGAATGGCTGAACACAGCACTGCGTGTACATGTGCCACATAGAAATCTGAGATCGGCGAATAAAGCATTCCTGACTGTTCCATCAGTTAAGACAGCACGTCTTACACAGGTCAGAGAACGTGCATTGTCTTTAGTGGGACCCAACCTGTGGAATTCAATGCCTCTTGAGATAAGATTATCTGCCTTCTAACACAACTGCCTTCTAATCCCACCGACCCTGCTCTTCACCAGTCTCTTCAACAGTCATCCCTCAACAACAATGGTCTGGAAACACTGGAACCCATCTCTATCTTAGAGATACAAACTCTTATAAGAAGAATGAAACCTTCCTCACATCCTTTGGATTCTATCCCCACCAAACTGCTCCTGGCCATCCCTGAATCCATCGCTAAAACTTTGTCTGACATCATAAATTGCTCACTCTCCGAAGGTCTATATCCTGACGACCTCAAACTGGCCTCCATCAAACCTCTACTTAAGAAACCCAATTTGGATCCTAAAGACCCCAACAATTTCCGACCTATCGCCAATCTCCCATTCATTGCCAAGATTCTAGAAAAAGTTGTCAATACTCAACTCTCCGACTACATTGAAGAAAACAAAATCCTATTCCAATCACAATACGGATTTCGCAAATCATTGAGCACCGAATCCCTCCTCATCTCCATGTCTGACTTCATACTAATGGGCCTGGACAAAGGTCAATCCTTCCTTCTGATTCTGCTGGACCTATCAGCCGCCTTTGATACGGTTAACCATTCCATTCTTATTTCCATTCTGGCTTCTATAGGTATCTCAGGCACCGCACTCTCATGGTTTAAATCTTTTCTCTCCAACAGAGGCTTCAAGGTTAAGATACAGAACAAAGAATCCTCACGAATGGACGCAACCATAGGAGTCCCTCGGGGCTCCTCACTATCACCTACACTCTTTAACATTTATCTGTTACCAATCTGCAAACTCCTCTCCAACCTTAACCTCAAATATTTCCTTTACGCCGACGACATCCAGATCGTGATACCCATTAAAGATTCTTACGCAAAAACATTGGTTCACTGGGAAAACTGTCTCTCCGAAATTAAACGTCTCCTGTCTAACCTAAACCTAGTTTTAAACTCCTCTAAAACAGAAATGCTACTCATCTCCCCAGATAACAATTCCATCTCAAATCCTCCAACTATCCCAACTACTACACAGGTGAGAGATCTAGGAGTATTAATTGATAACAGGATGAACCTTAAAGCCTCCATCAACAGAACCACCAAGGATTGTTTCCATAAACTCCAAGTTCTGAAAAGAATCAGACCACTCTTCCACACTCAGGATTTCAGAACCATTCTACAAGCTATCATTTTTTCTAAGATCGATTACTGTAACTCTATCCTTCTGGGCCTACCCTCCTCCTACACTAAACCCCTTCAGATGTTACAAAACGCTGCGGCAAGACTACTGACAAATTCCAGGAGGAGGGACCATATATCTCCAATCCTAAAAGATCTCCACTGGTTGCCTGTTCACTTTAGAATCCTCTACAAATCTCTTTCCATAATATACAAAACTATCCATCAACACACCCCTCTAGACTTACAAGTCCCTTTCCAAATTTACAACTCCTCCAGACCAACAAGAAACGCACTCAGTGGATCTCTTCAAGTGCCCCCAGCCAAAACCACCAGACACATTACCTTGAGAGATCGGGCCTTCTCAACAGCTGGCCCCCTTCTGTGGAACTCCATCCCTCCAGACCTTAGACAGGAGCCCAGCCTCCCAACCTTCAGGAAGAGACTTAAGACCTGGCTGTTTAAAAAAGCATTCCCGGACACCGATTAATTCTATTCAGCCAGATCTACCACTTACTTATGTAAATATGTTTCTGCTAATGTAAATACCTTCATCTAATGTTATACGCTCCATTTCTTCTCTTCTCCCAGTTCTATTACCTTGTTATTTGTAACTGCTTCCTTCCACACCAATAGGTTACTCAATTGTTCATTGTACACCCCTGTTATATGTAAACCGGCATGATGTGTTCGTAACATGAATGCCGGTATATAAAAATTTTAAATAAATAAATAAATAAGATTACAGAGAAATTTTAAAATATTTAAAGGAATTTTAAAAACATGGCTTTTTAAACAAGCGTTTTACAAAGAGAACGGAGAAAGTAAAGAAAGGCAAGCACCATAAACTCAGCACGCAATACTTAGTTTACATTGTGCTTAGTTATTATTTTTATCCAACATCTCACTGATAACTTTATATAGAATATGAAGCACAAGAGAGACCTACATGTAAAGTAAACCTTAACAAATGTAGCAAAAGAACAAGTCAAATAAACTCATCATATAATTGTATATTTGAATACACTGTTACCTTGGACCGAACCATTTTGGCACTTTTTATAGCGTTTTCTCTGGTTTAAATACTTTTTTAAATATATGTACCTTCCTGTAAACTGTTGTGATGGTAAATAACTTAGACGGTATATAAAAGATTTAAAATAAATAAATAAATACTACAACCCCGGCCTAGCGCTTTTAGTGATGTTGCGTGCTCTGGCTCTGAAGTATGCTTCAGAGCCAGAGCACACAACACATCTCCATTCACCCCGCCCATTGGAAGTTCCTCAGCTTTATTGTGAAGGGCGTACACAACCAAAATAAGATGTTTTCCTTTGTCTTTCCTTCAACCCTGAGATGTTCACAAAATGCCTTATGATAGTGGCAACACAGCTTCGGCAGCAGGGAGTCTGCAAGTTTCCATATCATGATGCATTGGTTCATCTCTATCAGGAGATATACAATCCTTTGAGAACATCATATGGCTCCTCTAGTCCCTGGATTTCTTGGTCAACTCTGCCAAGTCAAACCTGATTCTGGCCCAAACAATTCAGCTTATAGGAGCACAGATAAGATAGATTTGCTTCAGGAGAAAGTGTTTCTCCCCCATGAAAGAGCTGTATTGTTAATGGGCAAGGTAAAGTCCTTCAACAGGATTAAGTGTAAATGAGGTCACTCCTAGTCATTCTCGGAAACATAGCTGCTGCAGTACATATGGTTCCTCTCATCTGCCAATGCAGGGCCTTCAGCGGAGCCTCCAAAGCCAATGTGATCAGTTGTATTAGCCTTTGTCCCATCAAATTTCAATAACCCCCAAGATGAAAGCATCCCTCCAGTGGTGGATGAAGCCAGAAGTTCCAAATGTGGGTATCTCATTGTGTTTCTACCACCTCAAGTGATTCCGTCTACTGATGCTTCCACCAAGGGGTGGGAATGTACACAGCGTGATGTAATTCTCAGCAGAGAGCCATTTACAGATCAACTACCTGGATAGATGCACGCTAACTGCTGTGTTCTAAGTCCTAACCTTCTTACCAGACAGACTACATCCACTTGTAAATTTCCTGTCAACACCATGTAAATAATTCCTCTCATTGTTACTGCCTAAATTATTCCTTCTACTCTTCTTCTTCTCCTAGTTCCAATTTCCCTTGTTTTATTGTAACTTACTTTTCTGCCTCTCAACACATGTTTATCGTTCAAAGTTATCACTCCCCTTGTTTTATGTAAACCAGCATGACGTGATTTTATCATGAATGCCGGTATAAAAAAGCCTTAAATAAATAAATAAATAAATAAATAAATAAATAAAATAAGTGTTCTTTGTCACCTTCTTTCAGGAAAGAAAATCTTGATCCAGACAGAAAACCCAAACAGTCATGTTCTAAATAAACAAGCAAGGAGGTACAGGCTCCTACTGCCTCTGCCAGGAGGCCCTTTGAATTTGGTCATGGGTAGAAGATCATAAAGCCTATCTCCTGGTGATCTACGTTCTGGGGCTCCAAAATACATTGGTGAACCACTTCGGCAGTGTTAACACCATACAATTGATCACTGGATCCAAGGATCTCTGACAACTTGTTTGGTCACTGGGGAAGGCTTAAATCAACCTATTTGCCTCAGGAGACAACAGAAAGGTTGAAAATTTCTGCTTCATGCATGCAAACAGCTATAGATCAGATCCTGATTTGTTGTACTAGATTGGAGCATTTGTCTATGGCTCTGAAGGTAAAAAAAAAAAAAAAAAGGAGGGTTCCGATGCCTTCTCCGTTCTGTTGATTACAGAAGTCCCGTTTATTATAGAATGTCCTTTGGGATAAGATGAAGATAATCCTAGTAATACTGATCTGGCCACAGCAAGCATAGTATTAATATCTTGTCAATCAGTTCATTCTCCAGTTCAGCTGGGAATGTCTTCAAACATTATCACACAAGAGGAAGGCAGGTTCTACCATTAGAACTTACCATTGCTGAATGTTGAATGCACTGTAGTCTCCTCTTTATGCCTTCCCAAAGTTGGGGAGGAAGTTCTGATTTCCTCCAGAAAACCTTCAACCAGAATATCCTATGACTTCAAATGGAAACCAACCAACTGGATCCCCCTTATTCTGTGGCCCATGGGATTTGCTTCAGTATTTGTAAACCCTCTCATCCTCAGGCTTTAGCAGCTCTTCAGTCAAAGTTCATCTCAGTGCCCTTGTGATATATCACCAGCAGGTGGAGGGGCTCTGATCTCTCTCTGCCCCTTGGTATCAATATTCATGAAAGCACTATACCATTCAAAATCTCCAGTCAGTAAACCTCTGGTGCCTTGTAGACCTAGCTCACATCATGAAACCAACTTTTGAATTTCTTGAGTCTATGGACTTGAAGTTTCTCACCTAGAAAACATGATTTCTCATGGCCATTACATTAGCACAAAGAATAAGTGAACTACATGCTCTGGTTTTATATTCACCCTGTCTTCAGTTTTTTTCATTATAGGATGGTCTATGAACCTCCAACTGTTCCTGTTTTTTGATCCCAATGGACTGGGAAGGCCAACTGCCAAAAGTATTCTGTCCAGTTGGTTAGTGGACTGTGTAGCTTAGTGTTATACGCTGGTTGGCTTATAGATTATGGACTCTGGCAAGGCTCATCAGATGAGAGCTATGGTGACTTCAGTGGCTTATCTCAAGGCCACTTCTACTGGACATTTGCAAAGCTTCTATGTGGTCATTTGTTCACACCTTCACATCCAACTACTGTCTAGACAGCATGTCCCAAAGATACAGTAACTTTGGACAAGCAATTCTGTACAGCCTGCTCCTCAAATAGTCCACTCTCCACCTGGCGGGGCCGGGTTGACTTCAATTGATTGCTCCACAATCAAGCCTCAGCTCGTGCTTGCTTGTTGATGGAGAAAGCGAATTTTCTTACTTGAAAACAGTGTTCGCTGTAAACAGCAGAATGAATTTGCTCTTTGAAGAATCAACTACTTCATTAATACTTATGTAAATAAAGTAAAATAAAAAATCTTACTAACCTGCTTGATGCTCTAGGGATGGCCCAATGCTGTGCTGGGGTCTGTGGAGCCTAAAGATATGGCCCCGAGTTTTGTGGTTTTTTTTATTATTAGAGCAGCCCTAGAGATATGGCCCGGTACTGGCTGGGGCCAGGAAAAATGGTCGCTGCATTTAAAATAAATATATATGGGGGCCCAGGAGAAGAGCAACAGATGGCTGCTGTCAGCAGCTGGCTGCCACAGGAATAAAGTGTGCAGCAGGAGGTTGAAAGCTCCCTGCGGAATGGGAAGAA
This sequence comes from Rhinatrema bivittatum, assembly GCF_901001135.1. NCBI lineage: Eukaryota > Metazoa > Chordata > Amphibia > Gymnophiona > Rhinatrematidae > Rhinatrema > Rhinatrema bivittatum. The sequence continues at coordinate 265,772,643 of NC_042618.1, read as the reverse complement.
TAGGCCTGGGAGCCAGGCCAGTGCTGGGAGAGAGCGGCTGCTGAGCCAGGCTGGAACAAATAGCTATTTCTGCAATTTACTGCTGCTCCAGGTCACCCACTCTGCTGTGAGATACCATGGCAGTGTTGGGGTTTTTTAAAATAAAATTAGTGTCACTGTGTAGCTGCAGGCAGAAAGCAGCAGCAGCACTGTGGATGCTGCCACTGTGATGATGTGAAACTGAGAAACTCTGGGGACCTTAGACAAGACCCTGGGAAATTGACATCATTGCTGATGTCAGCGGACTACCCGCAAGCTGCTCATGCCAAAGTTTCAAAGTTAAATAAAAATAAAATTAAATAACATAAAACCATCAAAACAGTGCAATTCAGGTGGGGAAGCCTGGGAGAGGCACCCCACCAAGTTTCAACAACTGGGAAGCACTTTCACAAACCCTGCACCAAAATATTTAAAACAACATCTCAAATTTAATAACATTTATTTATTTGGCAGTGATGGTCAGGTTTGAGGATCCTGCTAATCTGACCACAAACAGAATTTGGGGTCAAAAATGTTTGGGGCTTTTTAAGGAATTATTCAACCTATTTTTCTGAGGGGGTACCTAGGGACTAAAAAATTGGAAAAATCCCTCAAAAGGTTTCATGTGGTGGGGGTGGTGGTTACCTAAAGAGGTCATGGGAATACTAGTTTGACCATTGGTTTGAAATTATTTTAATTTTTAAATTAAAAACTTAATTGTGTCCAAGGGTGTTTGCTATGAGTTTTGTGGAAATTTGAGGACACAGGATATCTATAAGGGACCAGTGGATGCTGATGGAGTAGTGTGGTGGTGGTGTAAATGAAGTTTTTATAATTTTATCAGGTAATTTAATCAGCGTAACAGCACTTCCTTAGGGCAAAGTGCAATACAAATTAAATAGTTAATTTCATTAGAGAAAATTTGAAATCATTAAAAATCATTTGTCTTCCTATGTACCAATGCCAAGGGGTTTTGGGTTGAGTCCCAAGGTGGTTATCAGGATTTTTTAATGAGGTAAGAACTATTCCCTATGATGACATCGGCAAAACAGGGATCTTTGACACAGAAACTATACCAGTGAGAGTTTAGAACTGCAGAGAGAGCAGAGCTGCAACGTGACAAGGAAGGACCTCTGTCACTCTGTGTCACAGAGGCCCAAATATGAAAGAACCCATCCACAATAGCTAGGGAACAGTATATGGAGAGTGAGTGTGTGAATGAAATGTTTAATGATACTAGAAGCTGAAAAATGTAAGGTGATAGAATATTCAGTTTAAAATTTAAAGAATAGCTGATGCACATTCAGCTTAATCAGAGAGTGAAAAGGCATTGGGAAAACTTCATTAACTGAGAGCATTGAACTCAGCTACCCAAAACTATTCAGACTTGCATTAGGTACCAGAAGTACCTTATAATACATAAAGAAGGTTATAAAGCTTAAGACAGTACAGAACCTATAAAGGCTTATGAAATCTCAGATCTGTGATATACCTAAGAGGTTGGGAATCATAGAATGAAAAGTGATTTCTGTTAAAAAAAAAAAAAAAAACACTGAAATAAGCCTAAGGTTCATTTAACTGGTTAAAGTTTCAAGTGATCAGAGTGGAGTAATTTAAACCTAACTAACACTTCAGTAAAGTCAAGAGATTTCTTCTGTGTAAAGAGAAGAATCATTTGCAATAATTTTAGGCACAAAATTCAATGCAAAAACAAAATTATTACCTGGTTACCATAAGTGAGCTGTCTCCAAATTGAAAAGATAAACACCATAGCAAGAGTGAAAAATAATTATGGAAAAGTGTATATGTTACAATTTAAATGAGAGAACATTACTTCTGATATTGGCACAATAAAGCTATTGGTCACAAATTATATTTCATTCTTCTCTCATTGCCACACTTTGAAGCTCCAGGGAGGAAGACTCAGAACCAATGTCAGGAAGTATTTCTTCATGGAGAGGGTGGTGGATGTTTGGAATGCCCTTCCGGAGGAAGTGGTGAAGACCAGAACTGTGAAGGACTTCAAAGGGGCGTGGGATAAACACTGTGGATCCATAAAGTCTAGAGGACGTGAATGTAGAGTGGGTGGCTAGCGGGAATGACGGCTACTACCTGGAGATAATACCCTTATTCAATAAACATACACACGGTTAATGCGACTCCAACATTGCTCTAAGCTTCAACGGCAAGAGGAAATGTGGAAAAAAGGATTTGCATTCACAAAAAAGTGGGGAGTTGCTTGCTTGTTACGGCGGTTACTACCCCAAACCAAATAAGCCTGATACTTCACTTTCAATGCATAGCCAGCATAGCTCTCTGCTTCAACGGCAGGGGAGAAAGACTGACACTTCACACATATCCAGCATAACTGTCTACTTCAGTGGCAGGGGGAATGAAGAAAAGTGGATCTATATACAGACAACAACCAGGAAGGACTGAGTTATTTAGTCTGGGTAAACAAATAAGCATGGGTGTAGCTTGCTTATTGCAGCAGTTACTACCCCTAACTAATTAAGCTAGATATTTCACTTAGATGCAGTTCCAACACTGCTCTCTCATTAATGGTGGGGGTGGAAGGGAAATAGAAAAAAAAAGTGCGAAACTTGCTGGGCAGACTGGATGGGCCGTTGGTCTTCTTCTGCCGTCATTTCTATGTTTCTGTCATTTCTCACTCACTAGGCTCAAAGCCACAGTCAGTCATATAGATTTAGTTCTCAGGTTATGAGTTTTAGTTCCCTGCTTTCTATTAGTTACTTAATTATTCTTTAGTTTATTAATAAGTGATAAAGTTCATCAAGCCAGAAGACACACGCCACACGCTACGATGACAGGCTGGCTACAAATGAATCTCTCAGTACAGGGAGTTAGTATTTCTTATTAATTTATTTAAAATTAGTATAGTAGGTGTAAGAATCAGTTGAAATCTGAGAAGGATGTCATTGTCAAGATTTAAAAGAATCCTGCTGTCAGAAGCTAGCAGTGAACACCAGTTACACTAACTAACAGCCAAAGCTTCTCATTTTCCCTGCAGTGTCTGGACCTATGCTCTCAATTGATAAGTAGCTCTGATCTCTAGCCACAGCATCAGAGCAGTCGCAGTTAACTGAACACACCAACTTCATAGACTCTTAAGAATTGGGGAAACTATTTCTCACAAACACAGTAGATTAAACTAAAGATATATAGGACAAGGCTAAAGAAACACTAACATAAAAGATAGTAAAATAAACATGTAGAATGCATACCTGTAGAAACATCCTCCTGAAGTTTAAAGTGATTTTCAGGAGACCTGAATGATATAGAATATGGCACAAATAATCAATCCTTGATATAAATATTATAATTTATACAACTATTTGCAAGAAAAGAAAGTAATATAATAATACTTAAAGTAATTGTATTCCTTACTGAAAACTTGTTTTCCTTGCTTTTCTTGTATACCTGTTGAAATTTGGTTAAAGATTATAGGTATTCAAATATCTGAAACAGTGTATGAGATTATTAATTTAACTGCTTGACAAATTTATATATGCTAACTATAATTCATTCAGTGATTTAAGAAAATAATTCTGCCAGCTTATTTCTAAATTAAACTGTTTAAATTCTACTGAAGTGTTATTTTTGTTTTATTTATTCATTTCATTTTTTTTAACTGATTCACTTTCGAGCTTTGTATCTGGTGAGCTATTTCTTATAATCTAATTTAAAGGAAATTCCTGAGGCCTGACACCCTTTGACCAGCACAGGATTGTGCCATAAAATAGCTTGCTCCATCTGGGTGTTTACATTTAAGCTCTGGAAAAGACTGAGGGGCTCACAAGGCAGTGTGCATACATGTGAACTCCCATTCCTGCTCAGTAAAACACTTAAAGGTGAATTTTCAAAAGTTGCATGCGTGAAAAATGGCACATGTGTTCATAAAAAAGCATATAAGCAAGTATATGTTTTAAAACTTCAATGTACACACGTAAATTACCTTTGTTTTACTGAGCAGGCACAGGAGTTTGCATGCATGCACACTGCCTTGTGAGCTTCTCAGTTATATTGGAACATTAAGTCTAGAGTGGGGAATCAACATGAGTGGCAAATCAAAGAGACTGTGCGTTATCTTAAGCAAATCATAAATTAGGATGAAAGACCTAGAAGTCACAAAAGAGAAAAAAAAACACTTGTTGTGTGGATGTCATTTGTAATGACTTCAGGATAGCCAATCAGTGTGACAAAGCAGTTTGGAAAGCTAATAGTATACTTGGGTGCATAAAAGGGAGAGATCACTAGTACAGTATTGCCCAACCCTGTCCTGGAGGCACAACCATCCAATCGAAATTTCAAGATTGTCAGAATGAGTATGTAAGAGAGAGATTTGCATGCTCTGCCTCCATTGTATGCAAATCTGTCTAATGCATTTTCATTGTGGCAATTGTAAAAACCCTTCTGAATCGGTGTGCATCCAGGAGAGGTTTTGGAAACACTGCACTGGTAGAAAGCAGGAAGTAATATTGGTTCTGTATAGGTAAGACCACAATTCAGAAGTTCACATCTACAGAAAGGCATTTATAAGGTAGAGGTTATTCAGAATGGTTCATGGCCTATGCAATAAGCCATACACAGACTAAAGGAGTTAAAAGCGAAAGGGGAGATATGATAGAAACTTTCAGATATCTAAGGTAAGGAGCTAGAAGGAAGCACTTTAAATAGAATGAGAAGCTGAAGGACAAGGGGGTCATTAAATGACGATGAAGGGAGGGACATTAAAAAGAAATGTGAGAAAATTATTTTTCATTGAGAGAATGTGAACACCTGGATCAGGCATCCAAGATGATAGGAGCCAAAACAATGATAAAATTCAAGTATGCTTGAGACATACACAAAGAGACCTTAGTGGTGGAGGGAGGGAGAAAAAACAGTTTGAATAAGACCTATGGCAACAGCACAGTGTGTGTAGGTATAAATGCAGTCTGGGTGGGCCAAATGGTCCTTTTCTGCCTATCTATATGTTTTCTAAATAGCTGTTGTGCTTATAGCGGTTCCAACACTGATAGACTGAACTTGGCACAAAGTTCCAGAAATCTTGCTTTGAATAAACTGGATAATTTCATACCTATATATACTTCTGCTACTAATTAATTTAAACTTATTACAAAGCACCAATGGAATAACACCAAAAACATTTTGAAGTGAATTTTAAAATTCCAGCGCATGCCAAAATTGGGAGATGTGCATGCATGTAGGATATGCGCATGCCCAGCAGATATTAAAAGCTGCATACATGTGCACGCATCAGGAGATGCGCAAATATCTCACTCCGATTAAAAAAAGGATATGGTGTGGTTTGGGCCGTGGGTGTGCCAAGTGTGGGCATTCTGAGGCAGGACCAAGAGATGTGCATGCAAATATGTGCGCACCTGAGCGCGTGTCCAGGTCTAGTGCCACATAACTTTACTTCTGCTATGGAGGAGGTGTAAGTTTACAAAAAAAAAAAAAACAGCCATCCCTGAGGCATTTAAAAGGATTGGGGTACCTGAGGGGAGAATGGGCTATTAAGCCAGCAGGTTTGGAGGTCCTAGCTCTACACTGGACAAACTGATGAAACTGGCTATAGCATGGATGCACTCCGGTTATAATATTCCCCCACTTGCGTGGCTCATACCCGGATGTGCGCAGCTGTGTGCACCTATTTGAAAAATAGGTTGCATGCATGCGCCCAGGCTATTTTATAACACATGTATATGTTATAAAATTGCTCCATTCCTGGCCTTTCTGGGCAGGAATGCAGTCTTGATGAGCCTGAGGACCCTTATGACCCTTGGGGAGACGATATCTCCAATGGTTCGTCAGTAGATTCCGATTGTCTTCCCTCGGATCAGTCCCCCTCAGAGGAAAAGCATCAGTCTCCGCCAGAGGAACTAACCTTCACAGGGTATGGCGGAGGCCATACCTTTCCAACTCATGACGGAAGACTATGCCCACCATAAAATGCTGGACATCCTCCAGTTCATGGATGTCCCAAAAGATGTAGTGGCAATCTCTGTCCATGAGATCTTTTGTGAGCTGCTTCTCTCGCTATGAGAGCACCCCCTCTCTCTGTTGCTTTGGTGAACCGGAAGGCCGATGGGGTTTATTTGGTGCAGCAGACTACGGGGTTTGAGAAGCGTCAGCTTCCCCACCTGTCAGTAGTAGTGGAGTCTATGCTAAAGAAGGCGAAGAAGTCAAAACTCATGCCTCTGCTCCCCCTGGCAAAGAGCACAGCATGGGATGCAATGGATAGGAGAGTGGTTCAGGGCTCCATCTTAGTAGCCCGTATCACCTCCTACCTTGTGTACATGACCCAACATACCTGTAGTCTCTGGGAGCAGGTCCAGGAGGTTGCAGACAGCCTACCACAACAGCCCCAAGAGGCCCTTATTTTGTTCAGAAGGGCTTGGAGGGCGGAAAGCATGAACTGTGGGCTACCTATGACATCTTTGAAACAGCAGTCTGAGTTGCGGCTGCCGGCCTTTCTGCGAGGCATCTCACTTGGCTACGTGCCTCGGACCTGCGTCCTGAGGTTCAGGAAAGGCTGGCTGACTTACCTTGCACTGGGGATAACCTTTTCGGTGACAAGGTAAAGGACACAGTCGCTTAACTGAAGGATCACCATGAGACACTTCAGCATCTACTTCCCCGTCCTTTTCCAAGAGGTCATCGAGACCGGGTCCTAGAAGGCCCTTCTACAGACCAAGAAAGTATTATCCTCCTGCCCTTTGCTCCCACCCGCAGCAGGTCTGTTCTAGGGGCAGATCCTGGCAACAACAGGGCCCCAAGCCTCAGCCACCACCTCAGACTAGCCCTGCTACAGGGTTTTCACTGGCAGCAAGGGAGCACAAGCCACAGGTTGGGGGTCATCTCCAGTTCTTTGTGAACCTATGGTCGTCCGAGATTTCGGACCAATGGGTACTGGCTATCATCCGTCACATAGAAACATAGAAATGACGGCAGAAGAAGACCAAATGGCCCATCCAGTCTGCCCAGCAAGCTTCCCTCATTTTTTCTCTCATACTTATCTGTTTCTCTTAGCTCTTGGTTCTATTTCCCTTCCACCCCCACCATTAATGTAGAGAGCGGTGATGGAGCTGCATCCAAGTGAAATATCTAGCTTGATTAGTTAGAGGTAGTAGGGGTAGTAACCGCCGCAATAAGCAAGCTACACCCATGCTTATTTGTTTTTACCCAGATTGTTATACAGCCCTTATTGGTTGTTTATCTTCTCCCCTGCCGTTGAAGCAGGGAGCTATGCTGGATATGCGTGAGGTATCAGTTTTTTTCTTCTCCCTTGCCGTTGAAGCAGAGAGCTATGCTGGATATGCATCGAAAGTGAAGTATCAGGCACATTTGGTTTGGGGTAGTAACCGCCGTAACAAGCCAGCTACTCCCCGCTTTGTGAGTGTGAATCCTTTTTTCTTCTCCCCTGCCGTTGAAGTTATGCTGGATATGCGTGAAGTATCAGTTTTTCTTTTCCCCTGCCGTTGAAGCAGAGAGCTATGCTGGAAATTCGTGATGTATCAGTCTTTCTCCCATGCCGTTGAAGCTGAGAGCCATGCTGGATATGCGTCGAGAGTGAAGTATCAGGTACATTTGGTTTGGGGTAGTAACCGCCGTAACAAGCCAGCTACTCCCCGCTTTGTGAGTGCGAACCCTTTTTTTTTCTCCCCTGCCGTTGAAGCAGAGAGCTCTGCTGGATGTGTGAAGTAACAGTTTTTCTTCTCCCCTGCTGTTGACGCAGAGAACTATGCTGGATATGCATTGAAAGTGAAGTATAAGAATGGAGTGATCAAGCTAGTTGAAAGGCATCAGGAATAGAGGAAGGTGGAGGTAGTAATTTGAGACCTGTGCAAGGTAATCAGAGCAAGGAAGGGAGCCATTGTTAGCCATTGTTGTCCTGAGCACATGCTAAAGGGATTTCTCTGGTGGAACTGTTTACTGCATTGCAAAATCTTCATTCTGGCTAAGTATTTTCTGCTTATTTTTACTTATTTTTGCTTATTGATCTGAAGTTGTGTAGAAAGCTTCTGTGATTATTTCCTGCCTGTGTTTTAACTTCTTTATAGTCTGTTTCATTTTGTGTAGAAAGCTTGTGTAGAAAGCTTCTGTGATAATTTCCTGTCTGCAAAGCTATCAGCTTTTAAACTGGTAAAATCTCTCTAGTTTGGGGTTAGCTGGCACAAACTAAAAAACTGGGGCATAAAGACTGTTTTTTTTTTTAAAAAAGAATTGACCAAAACGCAAAGACAACAGTCCAGTAGTGCCCTGCTTTACCCAGCTTGTCCCAGCCTAAACTGTTTGACTCCCTTCCACCCTACCCCTGGGGCTTGTTTCTAATAAAGACTGCCTAGATTACCATTGGCAGCAAGATAAATTAGTACATTGGTTACAGTCAAGGAAATAAAGTCACAAATTACCAAGATGAGGACTATCCAATGTAACTGCTGTGGAGCCTTTATTCTGAGGGAAAGCATCTGGAAACTTAGAGCTTGCCCAATTTGTGCACAACTCTCTTCCTTGAAAATGGAGCTGACTGTGATTAAAGATCAATTAGCGTCAATTAAAAGAATTACACCCACATTGCATTACTCAGAAAATAATTCCCCAATACCACAAACAAACCAGGAGTCAAGAAAAGGAGATCCATTAGGCTCAGGTAGGACCCACAGTCACCCATTCTTGACAGAAGAGCAGCCAACAGGTATACCGCCCCACTCAAACAGGTCATTAGGAAATTCTTTAAAAACCAGGAATACAGTTGGCTCTGGTAGAATTAGACCTGTGATGAGGAGACACACAATGTACCAAATGCAAAAAGAACAACAAGCCTTCTCTAAAATAAAAACTGAAGAAGTTCTTGAGAAAAGCATTGCAGTATTACCAGAAAAGAGAGAGAAAACACAATGCATGCAGTATTTCAAGATCCATAAGCAAAAGAAAAATCTAATTGAGATGGATAACTCTGTCAACAGTGGCACTACCGCAAAAAGAAATAGTGAAGTGAATAACAAATCTCAACAAATATCTCACAAGGAGTCCAAGAAATGCAATAACCGTAAAGAGAGTACCTGGAAGGCTATGACCACAAATGCTCATAGTTTGGGAAATAAAATCCCAGATCTGCAGGCCCTAATGGCTGACGCAGAATTGGACATTGTTGCTATCACAGAAACATGGTTCACAGAATCTCATGAATGGGATACAACAATACCAGGCTACAACTTGTTAAGGAAGGACAGAGAGGATAGAAAAGGGGGCGGTGTGGCTCTTTATATCAGAAACAACATCCAAGCAACTGAGCTACAAGGAAGTTGGGGTATTGAAGAAGCTCTATGGGTCGACCTAAAAAAAGATGACGGAGCGTCCATTTATATTGGAGTGGTTTACAGGCCTCCAAACCAAAAGGAAGAGCTGGACAGAGATCTGGTTGAAGACATCCATAAGATAGGTAAGAAGGGAGAAGTGGTGATCGTGGGTGACTTTAATATGCCAGATGTAGACTGGAAAATCCCATCTGCAGAAACTAAAAATAGTAGAGCGATAGTGGATGCCATGCAAGTATCTTTGTTCAAACAAATGGTGTTGGAACTCACGAGAGAAGGAGCTATACTTGACTTAGTGCTCACTAATGCAGATAATGTCTCAGATGTCCAGGTGGGCGCCCACCTCAGCAGCAGTGATCATCAAACGGTATGGTTTAATATCACTAAAAGAATAGGGAAAAGAACCACAAAGACCCGAGTTTTACAGTTCAAAAACACAGACTTTGAGGAAATGGGGAACTACCTGGAGGAAGAACTTAAAGGATGGGAGAACGAGAGAGATGTGGATCAGCAGTGGACCAATCTAAAAGGAGCAATCACCAAGGCAACTGCTCTATATGTTAGAAATGTAAAGAAAAGCAAAAGAAAACTGAAACCTATCTGGTTCTCAAAGGAGGTGGCTGACAAAATTAAAGCTAAAAGAACAGCATTCAAGAAATATAAAGGATCCCAAAGGGAGGAGCACAAAGAAGAATATTTGTATCAACTGAGGGAGACAAAGAAATTAATCAAGTTGGCAAAGAGTCAAGCAGAAGAGAGGATTGCCAAGGAGATAAAAAATGGTGACAAAACATTTTTCAGATACATCAGCGAAAAGAGAAAGGTCCAAAGTGGTATAGTGAAATTGAAAGGTGGTAATGATCAATGTGTGGAGAGAGACGAAGAAATGGCAGAAATATTAAATGAATACTTCAGCTCTGTGTTCACTAAAGAAGACCCTGGAGAAGGACCATCTCTAAACAACAAGAAACTGGAGGGAAGGGGAATAGATGAAAATCCTTTTACAGTAGAAAATGTGTGGGAAGAACTAAAGAATCTGAAAGTGGACAAAGCCATGGGGCCTGATGGGATTCATCCAAGGATATTGAGGGAGCTCAGAGATGTTCTGGCGGGTCCGCTGTGTGACCTGTTCAATAGATCCCTAGAAACGGGAGTGGTGCCGAGTGATTGGAGAAGAGCGGTGGTGGTCCCGCTTCACAAGAGTGGGAACAGGGAAGAGGCAGGCAACTACAGACCGGTTAGCCTCACTTCGGTGGTGGGAAAAGTAATGGAGTCACTGCTGAAAGAGAGAACAGTGAACTATCTACAGTCTGGAGAATTGATGGACCAGAGGCAGCATGGATTCACCAGGGGAAGATCCTGTCAGACATATTTGATTGACTTTTTTGACTGGGTAACCAAGGAATTGGATCAAGGAAGAGCACTAGATGTCATCTACTTGGATTTCAGCAAAGCTTTTGATACGGTTCCGCACAGGAGACTGGTGAATAAAACGAGAAGCTTGGGAGTGAGTGCCGAGGTGGTGACCTGGATTGCAAATTGGTTGACGGACAGAAGACAATGTGTGATGGTAAATGGAGCCTTCTCTGAAGAGAGAGCAGTTTTAAGTGGTGTACCGCAAGGATCGGTGTTGGGACCGGTCCTGTTCAATATCTTTGTGAGCGACATTGCAGACGGGATAGAAGGTAAGGTTTGTCTTTTTGCAGATGACACTAAGATCTGCAACAGAGTGGACACGCCGGAAGGAGTGGAGAGAATGAGACGGGATCTAAGGAAACTGGAAGAGTGGTCGAAGATATGGCAGCTGAGATTCAATGCCAAGAAGTGCAAAGTCATGCATATGGGGAGTGGAAATCCGAATGAACTGTACTCGATGGGGGGGGAAAGGCTGATGTGCACGGAGCAGGAGAGGGACCTTGGGGAGATAGTGTCTAATGATGTGAAGACAGCGAAACAATGCAACAAGGCGATAGCAAAAGCCAGAAGAATGCTGGGCTGCATAGAGAGAGGAATATCGAGTAAGAAAAGGGAAGTGATTATTCCCTTGTACAGGTCCTTGGTGAGGCCTCACCTGGAGTACTGTGTTCAGTTCTGGAGACCGTATCTACAAAAAGACAAAGACAAGATGGAAGCGGTACAGAGAAGGGCGACCAGGAAGGTGGAGGATCTTCATCGGATGACGTACGAGGAGAGATTGAAGAATCTAAATATGTACACCCTGGAGGAAAGGAGGAGCAGAGGTGATATGATACAGACTTTCAGATACTTGAAAGGTTTTAATGATCCAAAAACAACGACAAACCTCTTCCGTAGGAAAATAATCAGCAGAACCAGGGGTCACGATTTGAGGCTCCAGGGAGGAAGATTCAGAACCAATGTCAGGAAGTATTTCTTCACGGAGAGGGTGGTGGATGCCTGGAATGCCCTTCCGGAGGAAGTGGTGAAGACCAGAACTGTGAAAGACTTCAAAGGGGCGTGGGATAAACACTGCGGATCCATAAAGTCAAGAGGCCGCCAATGAAGAGTGGGTGACTCGCCAGAATGATGGCTATTGACACAATACCCTTATTAAATAAACATACACATGCTTACTGTGACTCCTACATCGCTCTAAGCTTCAACAGCAAGAGGTAATGGAAAAAAGGATTTGCACTCACAAAGAGGGGAGTAGCTGGCTTGTTACGGCGGTTACTACCCCAAACCAAATATGCCTGATACTTCACTTTCAATGCATATACAGCATAGCTCTCTGCTTCAATGACAGGGGAGAAGAATAACTGATACTTCACACATCCAGCAGAGCTCTCTGCTACAACGGCAAGGGAGAAGAAAAAGGGTTCGCACTCAAAAAGCGGGGAGTAGCTGGCTTGTTACGGCGGTTACTACCCCAAACCAAATGTGCCTGATACTTCACTTTCCATGCATATCCAGCATGGTTCTCTGCTTCATCGGCATGGGAGAAAGACTGATACATCACGCATTTCCAGCATAGCTCTCTGCTTCAACGGCAGGGGAAAAAAAAAAAAAACAAAAACAAAAAACTGATGCTTCACGCATATCCTGCATAGCTTCAACGACAGGGGTGAAGAAAAAAAGGATTCGCAATCACAAAGTGAGGAGTAGCTGGCTTGTTACGGCGGTTACTACCCCAAACCAAATGTGCCTGATACTTCACTTTCAATGCATATCCAGCATGGCTCTCTGCTTCAACGGCAGGGGAGAAGAAAAAAAAAACCCAACAAGGGCTGTACAACATAGTCTAGGTAAAACAAATAAGCATGGGTGTAGCTTGCTTATCGCGGCGGTTACTGCCCCTACTACCCCTAACTAATCAAGCTAGATATTTCACTTGGATGCAGCTCCATCACTGCTCTCTACATTAATGGTAGGGGTGGAAGGGGAATAGAACAAGGAGCTAAGAGAAACAGATAAGAATGAGAGAAAAAATGTGTGAGGCTTGCTGGGCAGACTGGATGGGCCATTCGGTCTTCTTCTGCCGTCATTTCTATGTTTCTATGTTATTTGGTTTGGGGTAGTAACCGCCGTAACAAGCCAGCTACTCCTGTCTTTGTGAGTGCAAATCCTTTTTTCCACATTTCCTCTTGCTGTTGAAGCTTAGAGTGATGTTGGAGTCACAGTAACCATGTGTACGTTTATTGAATAAGGGTATTGTCTCCAGGCAGTAGCCATCATTCTGGCGAGTCACCTACTCTTCATTGGCGGCCTCTTGACTTTATGGATCCACAGTGTTTATCCCACGCCCCTTTGAAGTCCTTCACAGTTCTGGTCTGGTCTGGCCACGAGTACAAGCTGAACCTTGTGGACAATCTGCCGGATTCACCCCATGTCCGTTGTGGGATCCCATCTCGCATCTGGAGCTTCTCTAGCGGAGCTCTCAGCGTCATAACCGCCAGGGCTGTGGAGCCAGTCTCTTGGGGACCAGCAGAGTTGGGGGTTTTACTCCCATTATTTCTTTATTACAAAGAGAACAGGAGGCCTCCACCTCATCCTCAACCTGTGAGCCTTGAACAGATTTCTCAAAAGAGAAAAGTTCAAGGTGGTATCCCTGGGCACCCTGATTCCCCTCCTACAAAGAGGGGACTAGTTTTGCTCCCTCGACCTACAAGACACCTATGCACACATCGGAATCTTCCCAGGTCACAGGAAGTTTCTTCGCTTTGTGGTAGGCCATCAGCATTTTCAATACCACATAATACCGTTCGGCCTATATCGCAGGTCTTCACAAAGTGGCCATGGTCGGTGCTTATTTGCACCTGCTGGGGATCCAGGTTTTTCCATACCTGGACTCATGGCTGGTCAAGAGTAGCACCTAGGCATGAGTTTTGCAGTTGCTTTGCCACACCATTCGAGTTCTGGAGTCCCTGGGGTTCCTTATCAATTACCTGAAGTCCATTCTTCATCCGTCGTCACTGCTGAACTTCATTAGGGTGGACACATTGATGTCCCTGGCAGGGGAGGTCCAGCAGCACCAGAGGGTATCAGCACGACATATGCTACAGCTGCTAGGACACATGGCTGCGACCGTCCATGTCACCCCTTTTGCCCATCTCCATATGTGCTGAGCCCAATGGTCCCTGCAGTCCCAGTGGTGTCAGGCCACCCAAGGTCTTCAAGTTCATGTTCAAGTCTCCCCTCTCTCAGGACCCCTCCCTGTCTTTGTGCAGAACTCTTTCCAATCTGGAGCAGGGTGTTTCCTTCCAGGCTCCTCCCACCCAGACTGTGCTTACCATGGATGCATCCCACGTGGGTTAGGGGGCCCATGTCGATGGCCTCCACACCCAAGGTCTTGACCACACAAGAAGCTCTATGCCAGATCAACTTCTTGGAGCTGTGGGTGATCTGGAACGCTCTGTTGGCTTTCTGGGAGTGGCTAGCCGTCAGGGTGGTCCTCATTTGGACCAACAATCAAGAAGCTATATGGTATATCAACAAGCGGGGGAGACCAGATCCTTCCTTCCTCTGTCAGGAAGCTGTGCAGATCTGGGCCTGGGCGCTAGGTCAAGGAATGCCGCTCCGAGCCTTGTACTTGGCCAGTACAGAGAATGCCCTGCAGGACAGGCTGAGCCGAACTTTCAGACACCACAAGTGGTCCCTGAAGTAGGAGGTGGCAGATCAGATCTTCCATCTCTGGGGGACCTTGGACGTAGATCTATTTGCTTCCCCCTGCAACAGGAAAGTTCCCCAGTACAGCTCCCTGATCAGGTCGGATGGCCAACCAGCCACGGGCATCTTTGCCCTTCACTGGGGGATAGGCCTCCTGTATGCATATCCTCCACTTCCGTTGGTAATGAGGACTCTCTTGAAGCTTTGCCAGGATAGGGGGACTATGATCCTCATATCCCCACATTGGGCAAGAAGGTTTGGTTCCCACTTCGCGGGATCTCTCTCTGCAGGAACCACCCCATTTGGGAACTGCCCTAGACCACCTCACGCAGGATCAGGGCAGGCTGCGCCACTTGGTGTCCCAAGTCTTGGTGGCTTCGAGAGAGTCTTCCACCAGGAAGTCTTATGCCGTGAAGTGGAAGAGGTTTACCGTCTGGTGTGAGCAGAAGGATCTCGAGCCCTTCTGTCCTGTCCGGCATCTCCTGGATTACCTGCTGCATCTCTCGGAGACTGGGCTTAAAACCAACTCCGTTCTGGTACATCTGAGTGCCATAGACACTTACCACCAGAAGGTGGACAGTTTGTCTATCTCTGTGCAGCTTATGGCAGGGCACTTCATGCATGGGTTGCTTCAGCTGTGGCCTTCCCTTGAGACCCTGTACAGTTTCTTGGGACCTTAACATGCTGTTGACCCAGCTGATGAAGCCACCATTTGAACTGCTGTGCTCCTCTACCCTCAAGTATTTGTCCTGGAAAGTCATATTCTTGGTAGTGATCACGGCACGCAGGACATGCCTTGGTGACCTATCCGCCCTACGCAAGATTCTTCCATGACCGGGTGGTTCTACACACACTCCTTAAGTTCCTTACAAAGATGGTGACAGATTTCCATATTAACCAATCTATCGTCCTGCCTATTTTTTTCTGTAGGCCTCATTCCAGCCAAGGGTGCTGCATACACTTGATTGTAAGAGGGCCTTGGCCTTCTATCTGGACCAGATGGCATGCCACAGACAATCCACCCAGCTCTGTCTCTTTTGACTCTAATAGGCTGGGTGTGGCTGTTGCTAAGCAGACTCTCCACCTGGCTAGCAGACTGCATTTCCTTCTGCTGTGTCCAGGAGGGACTTCAGCGGGGGGGTCCACTTCACAGCTCATTCTTCCAGAGCCATGGCAACTTCTGTGGCCCACCTGCATGCTGTTCCAATGGAGGAGATCTGCAAAGCTGCAACATGGAATTCTCTCCACATCTTTGCAGCTCATTATTGTCTGGACAGGGACGGTCCTACCCCCTAACTAAGCTACATATTCAATTAGATGCAGTTCCAACACTGCTCTCTACATTAATGGTGGGGTGGAAGGGAAATAGAACTAAAAGGTACTAAGAGCCAAGCGTAACAAGTAAGAGGAAAAAAAAAAGTGCATAGCCTGCTGGGCAGACTGGATGGGCCGTTTGGCCTTCTTCTGCCGTCATTTCTATGTTTCTATGTTTCTGTCCTCAGGAACCTCTTTCAGCTGTGAACCCAACTCTTCCTACCTAAGGCCCCTAGTTTGAGTTTAGACTGTCTCCGTTGTTACCAACAGGCATCTCTGTTGTTGTGCCTGTTGGTGTCTGTTGGTCCCATTTTTTTTTTTCGGGGCCAGCCTATAGCTAGGGGCTCATACACATGTGAGAACTACCATCCTTCTTGTCCTAGGAGAAAGCAAAGTTGCTTACCTGTAACGTGTTCTCCTAGGACACAGGATGTTAGTCCACAGGAAAACCACCCACCACCCTGAGGAGTTGGGCTCCTGTAGGGTTTTCTTTTCCCATAATCTACTTAAAGAGTCTGAAGAGAGACCCCACGTGGATAGTGGCTTGCTGGGCATGCTCAGTGTGCCAGTCAAAGTTTTTAGAAACTTTGACCGAAGTTTTCCATGCCGGGCTCCATCTGATTATGTCACCCACATGTAAGGACTAACATCCTGCTGTCCTAGGAGAGCACCTGTTACAGCTAAGCAATTTCACTTTCTTCTTGCTCAAAGATACACTTCTTTAGCTTAGTGTAGAAATGATGCTCATGGAGCCTTTGCAGAACCTGTTTCAAATGGTGTCGGTGCTCAGAAAATGACTTTGAGAAGACCAAGATGTCATCTAGACAAACCTCCACCTGGGAGTAGAGTTGGTCCAAAAGAGATTGAAGTGTTATCTGAAAAGAAAGAAGAAACCCAATGCATACAGAAATTCCATAATACAATCAATAACCAAAAGAAAAAGCTCACTAAACTGGGTGACTCTGCCATCAGAGGCACTAATCTGGGAACTCTCGGTGAGGAAAACACTACAGTTAGCCTCCCAGGATCATCGGCCAGCAGAAATGCTATTCAAATATTCAGTGATAGTAGGATATTAGAATTTCACCCCCCAAATACAAATGCAATAAAAAAAAAGGACAAAGTGGATAACAAAAGTCAGCTAAATAAGTCACATAGAGAGTCCAAGAAAAGCATTAACCTGTACCAGAATAGCTGGAAAGCTATGTGCAGAAATGCTCGTAGTTTGGACAATAAAATCCCAGACCTGCAAGCCCCCAATGGTGGAGGCAAACTTGGACATTGTTGCTGTCATGGAGATGTGGTTCACAGATTCACATGATTGGGATACTACCATACCAGGATATAACTTATTAAGGAAGGACAGAGAGGACAGAAAAGGGGAAGCAGTGGCTCTTTATGTCAAAAACAATATCCAAGCATCCGGAAGATGGGGCAAAGAAGAAGCTGTCCTAAAAAAGATGATGGGGCATCCATTTTTATTGGCGTGGTTTACAGGCCTCCAAATCAAGTGGAAGTACTAAACAGAGATCTGATTGAAGACATCCAAATGATGAGTAAGAAGGGAGAAGTGATTGTTGGAGATTTTAATCTACCGGATGTAAACTGGAGAATCCCTTCTGTGGAATCTTAACAGTAGTAGAGAGATACTGGATGCCCTGCAAGTACTCTGTTCAAACAAATGGTAATGGAGCCTACGAGGGAGGGAGCTATACTCGATTTAGTGCTCACTAATGGAGATAATGTCTGGGTGGGTGCCCACCTCAGCACCAGTGATCATCAAATGGTATAGTTTCATATCACTAATATGATGCGGAGAAGTCGCACAAAGACCAGGGTTTTGTGTTTCAAAAACACGGACTTTGTTGAAATGGGGAAGGACCTGGATGAAGAACTAGAAGGATGGGAGAAAACGAGAGATGTGGAACAGTGGGCCAAACTAAAAAGAGCAATTTCTGAAGCAACTAATATATATGTAAGAAAAGTAAAGAAAATCAAGAAAAGAATGAAACCTATCTGGTTCACAAAGGAGATGGCTGATAAAATAAAAGATAAAAGAACAGGTTTAAAAAATATAAAAGATCACAAAGGGAGGATCACAAGGAAGAATATCTGGTAAAACTGAGGGAGACAAAGAAAGTGATCAAGAACGCGAAAAGTCAAGTGGAAGAAAGGATTGCCAAAGAGGTAAAGTGAGGTGACAAAACATTTTTCAGATACATCAGTAAAAGGAGAAAAGACCAAAGTGGTATAGTGAAATTGAAAGTTGAAAAGGATCAATGGGTGGAGACAGATGAAGAAATGGCAGAAATATTAAACAAATACTTCAGTTCGGTGTTCACTAAAGAAGACCCCGGAGAAGGACTGTCGCTAGTTAACAAAAAACTGGAGGGGAATGGATTGGATGAAAATCCGTTTATGGAAGAGAATGTATGGGAAGAGCTAGGAAAACTGAAAGTGGACAAAGCCATGGGGCCTGATGAGGTTCATCCCAGGATACTGAGGGAGCTCAGAGATGGTCTGGCGGCTCCACTGTGTGACCTGTTCAATAGATCCCTGGAAACGGGAGTGGTGCCGAGTGATTGGAGAAGAGCAGTGGTGGTCCCTCTTCACAAAAGTGGGAGCAGAGAGGAGGCTGGGAACTACAGGTCGGTTAGCCTCACCTCGGTGGTGGGAAAAGTATTGGAGTCACTGCTGAAGGAAAGAATAGTGAACTATCTGCAAGCAGCAGAATTGCTGGACCCAGAAGCAGCATGGTTTCACCAAGGGAAGGTCCTGTCAGACTTTTTTGATTGGGTGACTAAGGAATTGGATCGAGGAAGAGCGCTCGATGTCATCTACTTGGATTTTAACAAAGCTTTTGATACGGTGCCGCACAGGAGGCTTGTGAATAAAATGAGAAGCTTGGGAGTGAGTGCCAAGGTGGTGACCTGGATAGCAAACTGGTTGAAGGACAGAAGACAATGTGCGATGGTAAATGGAAACTCTGAAGCGAGAACGGTGATGAGCGGAGTGCCGCAAGGGTCGGTGTTGGGATCAGTCCTGTTCAATATCTTCGTGAGCGACATCGCGGCGGGATAGAAGGTAAGGTTTGTCTATTTGTGGATGATACTAAGGTCTGCATTAGAGTGGACACACACTGGAAGGAGTGCAGAGAATGAGACGGGATTTAAGAAAGCTGGAAGACTGGTCGAAGATATGGCAGCTGAGATTCAATGCTAAGAAGTGCAGAGTCATGTATACGGGATGTGGAAATCCGAAAGAAATGTATTCGATGGGGGTGAAGGGCTGATGTGCACGGAGCAGACCTTGGGTGATATTGTCTTAACGCTCTGAAGTCGGCGAAACAATGTGACAAGGCGATAGCTAAAGCCAGAAGAATGCTGGGCTGCATAGAGAGAGGAATATTGAGTAACAAAAGTGAAGCGATTATCCCCTTGAACAGGTCCTTGGTGAGGCCTCACCTGGAGTACTGTGCTCAGTTCTGGAGACCATAGCTCCGAAGGGACAGAGTCAGGATGGAGGCGGTCCAGAAAAGGGCGACCAAAAAAAGTGGAGGGTCTTCATCGAATGACTTATGAGGAGACATTGAAGAATCTAAATATGTACACCCTGGAGAAAAGGAGGAGCAGGGGTGGTATGATACAGACATTCAGATACTTGAAAGGTTTTAATGATCCAAAGTCAACAACAAACATTTTCCGTTGGAAAAAAAATCAGCAGAACCAGGGATCACCATTTAAAACTCCAGAGAGGAAGACTCAGAACCAATGTCAGGAAGTATTTCTTCACGGAGAGGGTGGTGGATGCCTGGAACGCCCTTCCGGAGGAAGTGGTGAAGACCAAAACTGTGAAGGATTTCAAAGGGGCGTGGGATAAACACTGTGGATCCATAAAGTCTTGAGGATGTGAATGAAGAGAAGAGGCATGGGGGTGGCTTGCGGGAATGACAGCTACTACCTGGTGATTAATACCCTTATTCAATAAACATATACACGGTTAATGCGACTCCAACATTGTTCTATGCTTCAACGGCAAGAGGAAATGTGAGAAAAAGGATTTGGATTCACAAATAAGCGTGGGAGTAGCTTCCTTGTTGCGGTGGTTACTACCCCAAACCAGATAAGCCTGATACTTCACTTTCAATGCATATCCAATGTAGCTCTCTGCTTCAATGGCAGGGGGGAATGAAGATAAGAGGATTAACATTCAGACAACTACCAACAAGGACTGAATTGCATAGTCTGGGTAAACAAATAAGTGTGGGAATAGCTTGCTTATTGCAGCGGTTACTACCCCGAAACAATTAGGCTTGATACTTCACTTTGCAGCTCCAGCACTGCTCTCTACATCAATGGTGGGGATGGATGGAAATTAGAACTAAAAAGTTACCAATAAGGGCCCTGACCTCAGCGATCAGAGCAACAGATATGTATGAGAAAAATAAGTGTGAAAGCTTGTTGGGCAGACTGGATGGGCCGGTTGGTCTTCTTCTGCCGTCATTTCTATGTTTCTATATCTTGTTTACCATAAATTGGAAAACCACAGGGACATTGCATAACCCGAAGGGTTTTATGTCCGGGATGGCATAGAGTTCAACAGGATTAAGATCCTGCATGAGACTAAATGCACAATTGAATCTTTATGGGTTGAAATACCTTGTGTGTTGGGGAAGAGTATAGTGATAGGAGTATACTACCATTCACATGGCCAAGATGGTGAGATAGATAGTGAAATGCTAAGAGAAATTAGGGAAGCTAACCAAATTTGTAGTGCAGTAAGAATGGGAGATTTCATTTACCCCAATATCGACTGGGTAAATGTAACATCACGACATGCTAGAGAGATAAAGTTCCTGTATGGAATAAATGAAAGTTTTGTGGAGCAATTGGTTCAGGAACAATGAGAGAGGGAGCAATTTAGATCTAATTCTCAGTGGAGCACAGGATTTGGTGAGAGAGGTAATGCTGGTGGGGCTGCTTGGCAATAGTGATTTATAATATGATCAAATCTGAATTAATGACTGGAAGGGGGACAGTAAGCAAATCCATGGTTCCAGTGCTAAACTTTCAAAAGGGATACTTTGATAAAATGAGAAAAATAGAAAAAAACTGAAAGGAGCAGCTACAAAGGTAAAAAGTGTGCAAGAGGCATTGACATTGTTTAAAAAAAAGAAAGAAATACCATCCTAGAAGCACAGTCCAGATGTATTCCACACATTAAGAAAGGTGGAAGGAAGGCAAAACGATTACCGGCATAGTTAAAAGCTGAGGTGAAAGAGGCTATTTTAGCCAAAAGATCATTCAAAAATTGGAAGAAGTATCCAACAGAAGAAAATATGATAAAGCATAAGCATTGGCAAGTTAAATGTAAGACATTAATAAGACCGGCTAAGAAAGAATTTGAAAAGCTTTCCGTAGAGGCAAAAACTCACAGTAAAAACTTTTAAGAATATATCTGAAGCAGAAAACCTGCGAGGGAGTCAGTTGGACCGTTAGATGATCGAGGGGTTAAAGGGGCACTTAGAGAAGATAAGGCCATTGCGGAAAGATTAAACGATTTCATTTGCTTCTGTGTTTACTGAAGAGGATGTTGGGGAGATACCCATTCCGGAGAAGATTTTCATGGGTAATGATTCAGATGGACTGAACCAAATCACAGTGAACTTAGAAGATGTGGTAGGGTCTGATTGATAAACTGAAGAGTAGTAAATCACCTGGACTGGATGGTATACACCCCAGGGTTCTAAAGGAGCTAAAAAATGAAATTTCAGCTTTATTAGTAAAAATGTGTAACCTATCATTAAAATCATCCATTGTACCTAAAGACTAGAGGGTGGCTAATACAACCCCAATATTTAAAAAGGGCTCCAGGGGCAAAGCGGGAAACTATAGACCAGTTAACCTGACTTTAGTGCCAGGAAAAATAGTGGAAAGTGTTCTAAAGATCAAAATCACAGAACAAATAGAAAGACATGGTTTAATGGAATAAAGTCAGCATGGCTTTACGCAAGGCAAGTCTTGCCCTCGCCAATCTGCTTCACTTTTTTGAAGGGGTTAATAAACTTGTGGATAAAGGTGATCCGGTAGATGTAGTGTATTTGGATTTTCAGAAGGCATTTGACAAAGTTCCTCATGAGAGGCTTCTAAGAAAAGTAAAAAGTCATGGGATAGGTGGCAGTGTCCTTTTGTGGATTACAAACTGGTTAAAAGACAGAAAACAGAGAGTAGGATTAAATG
The DNA here is from genome assembly GCF_901001135.1 of Rhinatrema bivittatum. Classification (NCBI taxonomy): domain Eukaryota; kingdom Metazoa; phylum Chordata; class Amphibia; order Gymnophiona; family Rhinatrematidae; genus Rhinatrema; species Rhinatrema bivittatum. Next base: position 265,750,604 of record NC_042618.1, on the reverse strand, counting down.
GACAATTTTATCAATGGAGGGGGTTGAGCAATAGAGTGCCTCAGGGATCTGTACTGGGACCCATGCTTTTCACTATATTTATAAATGATCTCGAAAGGAATACAATGAGTGAGGTAATCAAATTTGCAGATGATACGAAATTATTCAGAGTAGTTAAATCACAAGCAGATTGTGATAAATTGCAGGAAGACTGTAATACTGGAAAATTGGGCATCCAAATGGCAGATGAAATGTAATGTGGAGAAGTGCAAGGTGATGCATATAGAGAAAAATAACCCATGCTATAGTTACACGGTTAGGTTCCATATTAGGTGCTACCACCCAGGAAAGAGATCTAGGCGTCATAGTGAATAATACATTGAAATTGTCGGCTCAGTGTGCAGTGGCAGTCAAAAAAGCAAAGAGAATGTTAGGAATTATTAAGAAGGGAATGGTGAATAAAACGAAAAATGTGATAATGCCTCTGTATCCCTCCATCGTGAGACCGCATCTTGAATACTGTGTACAGTTCTAGTCGCCTCATCTAAAAAAAAAAAGATATAGTTGCGATGGAGAAGGTACAGAGAAGAGCGACCAAATTGATAAGGGGATGGAACAGCTCCCCTATAAGGAAAGACTAAAGAGGTTAGGGCTGTTCAGCTTGGAGAAGAGACAGCTGAGGTGGGATATGATAGAGGTGTTTAAAATCATGAGAGGTCTAGAACCAGTAAATGTGAATCGGTTATTTACTCTTTCGGATAATAGCAGGACTAGGGGGCACTCCATGAAGTTAGAAAGTAGCACATTTAGATAAGTTCATGGAGGAGAAATCCATTAACTGCTATTAATCAAGTTGTCTTAGAGAATAGCCACTGCTGTTACTGGCATCAGTAGCATGGGATTTACTTAGTGTTTGAGTACTTGCTAGGTACTTGTAACCTGGATTGGCCACTGTTAGAAACAGGATGCTAGGCTTGATGGACCCTTGGTCTGACCCAGTATGGCAATTTCTTATGTTCTTATAATGTCCTTCGAATGTATTAAAAGCAGTCTTGTACTCATCTTCTTCATGGATTCTGATTAAATTTTATGCTTCCTGGAGATCCAATTTCGTAAATTTTTGCATGCTTTGGAGGCGATCAAAGAGCTCGGAGATCAGTGGAAGTGGGTATCAATTTTTTTTTTAGTAATAGAGTTCTGACCACGATAATCAATGCAGGGACATAATAGCCCATCCTTCTTCCCCATAAAAAGAATCGAGCTTCTGCCGGTGATGATGAGGGATGAATAAAGCCTGAGTTGAGATTCTCTTGTATGTTTTTAGATATCGCCTCTGTTTCTGGAGCAGAGCGGGGTTAAACTTGGCCTTGGGGGTGGAACCTTGCCTCGGATGAGAGCTATGGCACAATCATATGTGCAGTGAGGCAGTAGGAACTCAGTTTGTTTCTTACTGAAAACAGCAAATCCACAATATTGTAGTAGCAGGCCTGGAATTTCATAAATGACAGTCCAGTTGGCTGGTATCACAGGAGACACTGGTAATATATTGTTCATGACACTCAGAACCCTGCCTGGCAATTTGCATCATTGCCCAGTTCATGTGGGGCTGGTGGCGCAGGAACCACGGGAGGCCCAGAATGATTGCATTGATTTCCTTGGGTATCTTAGTAGTCTGTCCCAGCAAAGGATCTCCATAAATGGAGGATATCAAAGTGGGGAATTCAAGAAAACTATAGGTATGCTATAGTGTCGGACCAGAGCCTCATGGATAAAGCTACCTCCAGTGCTGGTGTCCAAGAAGGCAAGAGCATTGAGAAAGAGCATCTTTGTGAGACATTCATACTGGGACCAGTAATTGTGTAGAAGTATACGAATGACTAGGGTGGCCTCTCCCACCAGGCCTAGTTCCTTGAGTTTCCTGGTTTGTTAGGATAATGCTTTGCAAAAGGGAGCCTGGAATAGCACAGTAGAAGCATATGTTGAGAGTCCAACGCTTCTGTATCTCATCTGAGATTCTGAAACGATCTACTTGCATAGATTCTGCTGGCAGTGAACCTCACTCTGGAGATGAACGATTAGTCACTGGCTTCTGAAAGCTTGATACAAGGTGGATGGGGTGTTGGGTCAAACTTCTTTCTTTAGCTTGTTCCTGGAACCTCAAGTCTGTGTATGGCTAGTACCAGCTGTCCGGGCTGCACTTCAATGCACATTTTCTACACGCAAAACTTACTGACTATGCAGCAAGGAGTTTTGCGTGCAGAAAATGTGCATTTCTAAACAGGAGTACTGCTTAGCACCCTTGTGTGGAAATCCCATACAAATGGGGGTGTTAAGAAATAATCCCCGATGCCAGCACATCTTTTTTAGTCAGAGCTGAAGTTGTTTCCAGCGCTATGAAAAAAAATAGTTAAAAAGTAAAAAAACAAAATAAAAACTCTACAGGTAAGTGCCAGTAGTCACCACCACTTAACTGGATAATTACTTAGTTATCCACGTAAGTGTTGGCAGCTGGTACCACTTAACTAGATAAATACTGATTTATCCATCTATCTGGTAATGAGAAGCAGCCACCAGATACCAGCATAAGTCAGTATTTATCAGGCTATCTGGCACTGTTCACCACTACTTAGCCGGATAAAGTACTTATCTGGCCAAGTAGCAGCGACCTGCATCAGATAGCCATATAAGTACTGATTTATTCAGCTCCCGCTGCCATATAGATGGGAAAAAACAGAATTTATCTAAGTGGCGGCAGCAGCCTATCAGGGATGCCTCCTCCCTTCCTGAGTGAATGTACAGGCCAAATGCACACCAAATTTTATCTTACTGCATCAGGAGTTAAAAAAAAAAAATATAATAATCTGGATATTAATGTGTGCGAAAACCAGTGCCCAGATTACTGCAGTGGCATGAGAGTGAACCACATCCAGTGCTCACAGTGATCGCGCTCCCCATCTTACTCTTACTGGGGATAAGACAGAGACTGGAAGGACTCAGAGGAAGCTTAAGAGAAGGAAGATGAGGAGGAGCTATGTGAAATATGTGTGCTGCACAAAGCAGGACCCAGCTATTCATTGCCTATATACTTGCTCATTAATTACCATGCACCAGGACTCGTGCTGAAGCTAGCAAGTAGAGGCATGCGAGATTACACATGTTCTCAGAAAGAAGCTCCTACACGTTTAAGAGTCATTGCCAGTGTTTCTTCTTTCTATGAGGTGCTGAGAGCAGAGCCCAATTGCTGGTCTGGATCTGGCAGTGGTGAGTTTTCCATGGCACACCGGTTGGGAAACGCTGGAATAATTAACTACAAGTGAACTTATTCAGGAAATGTTTACTTTTAACGTTAATAGTGTTGTGCAGAAAATGCATTTTGAAATTATACATTAAGCGTACATATATCAATATTAAAGATTTAAAATAGGTTGATTAGATTTATTAATATGAATTAAATGTGGACAATGTCCAGGCATTTTGGTTCATAAGTTTTTGGACTGTACAGAGAGATAAATAAATTTTGGAAACAGATTATAGATATTTTAGATAAAATCAGCCAAAATAGTCTGGTTTTTGTTTTTTCTGGGTACAAAAGATGTGGATGATGATTTGAAGAAAAGCTGGGAGAAGTTTCATTATGTTAAGTTTAATGGCACCTAGAAAGACAGTACATTGGATTGATAAATGTATACCTGATTTGACACTTTTGGTGTCTTTTAATAAGTATATTGGAAATTGAATGTTGGAGTTTCTTGATGTTTGCAATGCTATATCCCATTAGATTAAATATTTTATTGCAATATAGGAAACATTGATTGCATGGTTGTTACAGGAGCTAAAGCAATTAATACATAGGATACTGGCAGAATAAGACTGTAGACTAGTTAAAAAGATGTGCACCGTGGTTTGTCCCATGGCTGCTCTCCTTGTCAACTTTTCCTGCTTAGGTTCTGACTAGGTTGTCATGTCAGACAGGCAAGAGTCTATTGCTATAGTTAGCAGTTATTTTGCTCAGCAGTACACAGCCTTAGACTTAACTGTGCCATAGATTTGAATTTTCAATATCTCGTAGACTATAGTTATGTGATTTTGATAAAATGTCACTGATGAATATGAGTGAAGGATGTTTGTGTGCTTGGTGTGGATGAGTATGAATGGATGTAAAATTTAATAAAAATTTTTGTCAACCTTTAAAATCATTGTTATAGCTTATGCTCAGAAATAAAGGTGCAATACTGTAATACATGTATATTTCCTGTTATAATGCTTAACCACTTTTTTGGGAGGTGGGGATTTTTTGTACTTATATTTTCATTGCCATTGTTTAATGCTATCTTGCCTATCTGCTTAACCATCTGTCATGAAGATCAAAATCTCAAAAACATAATTTGCATAAGGACATGACCTCCAAGCTTATCAACCATTCACTCCTCTTTACTCATATTTTTTTTGTATCCCAGATCTTTTCAAACATTCTCACAGGACAAGCATGGATGGAGCCCAATCACGGAACACTTTTGTCAAAGTTTCCAGATCTTTGACTGGTACCTACTGGGCATGCCCAGCATAGCACAAACCCTGCAGCCAGCAGGGGTCCCCCTTCAGTCTTCTTTTTTCCGCGCAGCAGTAGCCAAGCGGGTTAAGGAGCTCTTCAGAGATTCCTGACAGGAATTTTTCCTCACAAACTTCATCAATACTTTCAAAATAGCTTTACCCCACAGGGGTCCCCTTATCGATATTTTTGCTCTGCGGTCGAACGGTAAGCTTTTTACCTGTTTGCGGTCGATTCCCGTCAAGTTTTTCCCTCACGGCCTACCCGCCGTCGACCACACCGCAGCTAAATTTTGTCGAGGCCATGGCGTTGGTTTTCGTCAGTGCCCTGACTGCACTCGAACGATGTCCATCGCTGACCCTCATATGGTCTGTGTGGTGTTTGGGGTCCGACCATGATATCCTTACTTTGCACTAAATATGCCCAAATAACAACAAAGGGTTGCAAGGCTCGGCTGGAGAAGATGGGACCTCTTTCAGCCAAAAAGCCCGACTCCATCAATAGCTTTGACGTCATCTGAACCAGTGCCATCTACTTCACTCCAGCACTGGGAAACCGCTGCTGCTCGACCGGCTTCGACGACTCCACGAGTGTTGACCCCCCTGTGTTCCTCCTCAGGAGAAAGACCGAGGAGAACATTGAGAAAAACATCGACACCGCCATCAAAAAGCTCAGGCCACTGATACAGGCAAGCCCTCGGCATTGACGTTGTCTGAGCCACTGACAAAGAAGTCCCAAACAGAAAAGGCCCCATCCTCTTCTGTCTCTGAGTCACCGAGGCGTTCCCCACCTGGACAGGTGCTGGGATCCGCGATTCCACCTTCACCGGTGGTCACTCCGGCTACGCCAGTGCTGCCGCCTACTCCGGAACCGGGTATCCATGCCCCAGGTTTCTGTGAGGAATTGGATCAGATGATTCAAGAAGCCATTGGTAAAGCACTCCAGGAGTTCAAACCTCCATCAGCTCCAGCCACCGATCCAATACCCATAGTGCTATTGACAAGAATGGATGTTAATCGGTGGCCCTTCCACCAGTGCATCCGAGGGAACTGATGGCTCCAATTCCTTCCTCACCGATACCCTTGGACGCCGCATCTCAAAAAAGATATAGTTGTGATGGAGAAGGTACAGAGAAGAGCAACCAAAATGATAAAGGGGATGGAACAGCTCCCCTATGAGGAAAGGCTGAAGAGGTTAGGGCTGTTCAGCTTGGAGAAGAGATGGCTGAGGGGGGATATAATAGAGGTCTTTAAGATCATGAGAGGTCTTGAACGAGTAGATGTGACTCGGTTATTTATACTTTCGAATAATAGAAGGACTAGGAGGCATTCCATGAAGTTAGCAAGTAGCACATTTAAGACTAATTGGAGAAAATAAAATAAAACTCTGGAATTTGTTGCCAGAGGATATGGTTAGTGCAGTTAGTGTAGCTGGGTTCAAAAAAGGTTTGGATAAGTCATTGGAGAAGTCCATTAATGGCTATTAATCAAGTTTACTTAGGGAATAGCCACTGCTATTAATTGCATCAGTAGCATGGGATCTTCTTAGTGTTTGGGTAATTGCCAGGTTCTTGTGGCCTGGTTTGGCATCTGTTGGAAACAAGATGCTGGGTTTGATGGACCCTTGGTCTGACCCAGCATGGCAATTTCTTATGTTCTTATGTCCTTGTCACGGAAGAAGAAGAAGAATCACCGATCTCCATTCCACCCTCTGGAGTGCTACCACCGACATATCCATCAATGTCACCGATTCCATCGGTGCCTCCATCGACCCCTTCAATTCCACCTTAAAGGCCATCAATGCCTAGGCCCGGACCTTCCAGAATAACACAGTTACTCCCTTCTGATAAACATATGGGAGCTGGTGATGAGCCATACAATCCCTGGACTGATGATTCGTTCCAGGATTCAGATGATTTGCCTTCACAGCCCTCTCCTCTTGATGAAAGGAAGCATTCTCCTCCAGAGGACTTGTCCTTTATCAACTTTGTTAAATGTCTGAAACAGTTCCATTCCAGCTTCAGACCGAAGAGGACTCTAGGCATCAGATGTTACAACGTCTCCAATTTCTCGATGTTCCTAAGGAAATCTTGTCTGTCCCTATTCATGACATCCTCTTGGACCTTTCAAAGAGAAATTGAGAGCACCCTGGCTCTGTGGCACCTGTCAACCGTAAGGCAGATGCCACCTATCTAGTCCAGCCAGCCCCTGGCTTCCAGAGAGCTCAACTAGATCATCATTCAGTAGTTGTGGAGTCAGCCCAGAAGAGGGCACGACGCTCCAAACCCCACTCTTCCATTCCCCCAGGAAAGGAACAGAAATTTCTGGATGCGTTTGGAAGACGAGTATTTCATGGGTCAGTGCTCATCTCTCGCATTGCTTCCTTTCAATTATACATGACCCAGTACAATAGAGCCCTGTTTACGAAGATTCAGGAATTTACTGAAGCCTTACCTCTGCAATTCCAGGACCAACTTAATGCCCTAGCACAAAAGGGTCTAGATGCTGCCAAACATGAAGTATGTTCGGCATATGACATCTTCGACACTGCCTCCAGAGTTTTGGTGGCAGGAATTAGTGTGAGAAGATGGGCCTGGCTAAAGTCTTCAGACCTCAGACCAGAAATACAAGACAGGTTAGCTGACTTGCCCTGTGCTGGGGATATTCTTTTCAGAGAAAAGATTCAAGAAGCAGTGGCGCAGCTCAAGGACCACCAAGAGACTCTGCGCCAGCTCTCCTTACTGCCTTCTGATCTCTCTTCCTCTTCCAAATGATCTTTTAGAAGAGACACCAATTCTACCGGCAAAGGAGATTCTATCCCCCGGTGTCCAGGCCAATCCAAGCAACCTCGAGTTCAGAGGTCACAGCCAGCCCCCCAGCCAGGTCCAGTGTCTGGCTTTTGACTCCTTCCTAGAGAACAGTACCTAGCCTCCACTGCCGGCTATTCCCGTCAGAGGCCAGTTGTGCCACTTCTCCAAACCATGGCACACAGTCACCACAGATCAGTGGGTACTCACCTCAACTTTCTCTCTGTTCCACCGGATTCCCCACCTCGGCAAAAGGTCTCCCTCCTCATCCAGTCCCGAGCAATAGAACCAGTGCCCCTCTCCCAACAGGGGCAGGGTTTCTATTCCCGGTATTTCCTGATACTAAAAAAGTCAGGTGGTGTTCGCCCAATACTGGACCTTCGCACCTTAAACAAATACCTACAAAGAGAAAAGTTCAAGATGGTGACCTTGGGTTCTCTTCTTCCCCTTCTCCAAAGGGAAGACTGACTCTGCTCTCTAGACCTCCAGGACACCTACACACACATTTCCATTACTCCATCACATCGCAGATTCCTGCACTTCCTAGTAGGCCCAAAACACTTCCAATATCGGGTGTTATCATTTGGCCTAGCATCTGCCCCACGAGTCTTCACCAAGTGCCTCGTAGTGGTAGCTGCCTTTCTCAGGTGTCAGTGTCCACATCTACCCCTATCTCAACAATTGGTTGATCAAGGCTCCTACTCAGCAAGCTGCACTGATGTCTCTACATCTCACATGCCATACCCTGATCTCCCTGGGGTTTCTCATAAACTATCCAAAATCCAGGCTAGTTCCTTCTCAAACCCTATCGTTCATAGGGGCCGACTTGGACACTCTAAAAGCGAAAGCCTTCCTACCTCAGGATCGAGCTTTCACTCTCGCCTCTCTGGCCCATCGACTGCAGTCTCGACAACACTCAACTGCACGTCACTTTCTGATCTTACTGGGTCATATGGCCTCCTCGGTGCATGTCACTCCCATGGCCCGCCTGGCCATGAGAGTAATGCAGTGGACTCTAAAATCGCAGTGGATTCAGTCTTCTCAGCCAATGTCCACATCACCAACCAGCTCCGCTTATCGCTGGCTTGGTGGATAAACCAATCTAATCTGCTTCAAGGCCTTCCACTTCAGGCTCCAGAATCTCAAATAACCTTGACAACAGATGCCTCCAACCTCGGCTGGGGTGCACATGTTGAAAACCTGCAAACTCAGGGCATTTGGTCTCCAGAGGAAGCCAAAGACCAAATACATTTCCTGGAGCTTCGTGCAATCAGGTATGCTCTCAGGGCTTTTCAGGATCACCTTTCCAACCAGGTCATCCTGATTCAAACAGACAACCAGGTGGCCATGTGTGGTACATCAACAAGCAAGGGGGAACAGGCTCCTACCCTCCTGTGTCAGGAAGCTGCACAGATATGGGCGGAAGCTCTTTCCCACTCAATGTACCTCAGGGCCACCTACTTGCCAGGAGTGGACAGTGTGTTGGCAGACAAGCTGAGTCGCACTGTTCAACCGCACGAGTGGTCCCTCAACCCCATTATAACGAATCAGTATTCCAGCGTTGGGGTTACCCTTACATAGACCTCTTTGCATCCGTTCACAACCGCAAAGTAGGGAACTTCTGCTCTCTCACTCGCAACCAACACCTTCAACCAAGTGACGCTTTCTCCCTCGCGTGAGCCAGCGGTCTCCTTTATGTGTACCCTCCACTTCCACTCATTTAGAAGACTCTCGTGAAGTTGCGAAGGGACAAGGGACTAATGATTCTCATAGCCCTTCATTGGCCACGCCAGATCTGGTTTTCAATTCTCCATGACCTATCAGTACACCGGCACATTCCTCTGGGGAAGGACTCAGAACAACGGCTGCCTTCGTCACCCCAACCTCCAGGTCCTCTCCCTGACTGTCTTGATGTTGAAAGGTTAATACTTCAACCTCTTAACCTTTCAAAGCCAGTTTCCCGTGTCCTAGTAGCTTCACGAAAGCCTTCCACAAGGCAGTCTTATTTTTACAAATGGAACAGGTTTGCGGTATGGTATACTTCCATGTCCATCGATCCCTTCACTTGTTTCACACCGAAGTTTTTGGACTATCTCTAGCACCTGTCAGAATCAGGTCTCCAAACTTCTTCTATCAGGGTTCATGTTAGTGCAGTAGCCGCCTTCTATAAAGGTGTCGGGGATGTACCTATTTCAGTACAACCCCTTGTAACACGCTTTTTGAAGGTTATGCTCCACCTTAAACCTCCACTGCACCCTCTGGTCCCTTCCTGGGACCTCAACTGGGTTTTGGGATGGCTCATGAAACCGCCGTTTGAGCCTCTCCAATCCTGTGATCTCCGCCATCTCACCTGGAAGGTGATTTTTCTTTTGGCGATCACATCTGCTCGCAGAGTTAGTGAGTTACAGGCCTTTGTTATCTACCCGCCTTACACTAAACTTCTGCATGATAGTGTAGTACTCCGCACTCACCCTAGGTTTTTTCCTAAGGTAGTATCTGAGTTTCATATCAATCAATCCATTATACTACCTACCTTCTTTCCCAGGCCCCACTCAAACCTAGGAGAACGGGCTCTGCATACCCTTGACTGTAAACGTGCTCTAGCATTTTATCTAGACCATACAGCTGCCCACAGGAAATGCACTCAATTGTTTCTTTCCTTCGATCCGATCAAATTGGGCAAATCTATGGGTAAGCAGACTCTCTCCTCCTGGTTAGCGGACTGTATTTCCTTTTGTTACCAACAGGCAGGCATTCCGCTTCAAGACAGTGTTAAAGCACACTCTGTCAGGGCCATGGCAACATCAGTAGCGCACCTACACTTGGTGCCGCTTGCTGACATCTGTAAGGCTGCTACCTGGAGCTCTCTCCACACCTTCGCAGCCCATTATTGTTTAGACAAGGCTGGCAGACAAGATTCCATCTTTGGCCAGTCTGTGCTACGTAACTTATTTGCGAACTAAGGTACCAACATCTTTCCGCCAACCCGGTAGGGTTCAGGATACCCTCTACTAAATTCCACCCCAGTTCTTGTGTCTGTTGCACCTCTTTGGGTACATTTGGTGCATTGCTCGGGCATCCTCAGCTCGGTACTCACCCATATGTGAGGACTACCATCTTGCTTGTCCTGTGAGAAAGCAGAGTTGCTTACCTGTAACAGGTGTTCTCACAGGACAGCAGGATTTTATTTATTTATTTATTTTATTTGTATTTTTCTATACCGGCATTCACGGAGTTCTATCATGTCGGTTTACATAAAACAAGGGGTGAGAAATACATTATAACGTAAATAACTAATAACATAAGAGTATACATTAAAAAGTAAAACAAGTGCATGGAAGAAAAAGTTACAATAAAACGGGGGTCATTCTAACTTGGATTAGAGTTAGAGGAAAGATAAAAAGTTTAACAAGAAGTAAAACATTGTAGTGATTGGTAGATAGTGACTGTTTCAGTTTAATAGCAAATGTTCAGTAATGCTGCATTTGATGGTAGTGAATCTTTAAGGGTCCGGAAATGCTTTCATGAACAGCCATGTTTTCAGTCTTTTCCTGAAGGTTGGAAGACATGGTTCCTGTCTTAGTTCTAGGGGGATGGAGTTCCACAGTGGGATGTTAGTCCTCACAAAACCCGCCTGCCACCCCACGGAGTTGGGTTCATTTACGTTTTCTTATTTTATTTTTCGCATGATCTTTTTACTATAAGATGAGACTGAAGGGTGGCAGTAGGTGCCAGTCAAAGTTATGGAAACTTTGACAAAAGTGTTCCGTGATTGGGCTCAATCCTGATGATGTCGCCCATATGTGAGGACTAACATCCTGCTGTCCTGTGAGAACACCTGTTACAGGTAAGCAACTCTGCTTTATCAAAAGAATCACACTTCTATGTGTTAGAGCTGCAAATCTGTTCTGTTGTTGTGAGTTTATAGAGGAAAAAAACATAACTGAGTCTTTTATCTCAAGTTTCTAAAATCACACTTGATTTGCATTGAGATGATTAAAAATAGAAGCCCATTAGTCAAAATGGGACATCTACCACATTCATGTGTCTAAGTCCAAGAATGGTGTTTTTATAGCTGAAACAGAGAGAGGATCTTCTGAACGGCTAGATGCAGCCAGTTTATCTTCCCAAACTAATGAACCAGAGAATGGACAAGTTTCCCCATCCACTCCAGAATCCAGAAAAAAGTCCAGAGGGATAAAGAAGTTATTTGGAAAGTGAGTTACAATTTAAATATTAATATTTGAGTGCCATTAACTTGTCCCTGTATTTGTTTTTTTGTTATTTTTAATAGTATATGATATAGTATTACATTATATAGTATAAGTGTTTTGGAAATGTTGCGGCTCCGGATCAGCCCCGGCCGCTCTGCCTACCTCCGCGGGCTTCCGGGTCTCCTCGGCCCTCCCCGGGCCTCCGGGGGCTCTTGCCGCCGCATTCCCGGCGTTCCCACGCGGCGCCCGGGCCTGCCCCTGCTTCTACCATGCTGCCTCTGCGCCGCCGGAGCAGCCGGCGTCTCGCCGCGGCTGGCTCCGCCCCCTAGGGGCACGCGCGCGTCTCGGCCCGAGATTTAAAGGGCCAGGCGCGGGAAACTTGCCTTCTCCCTCCGGTGACGTCAGACGCTGCAGGGCTACTTAAGCCCTGCAGCTGCGCTCCTCCAGTGCCTTGCAACGAGGTTCCCAGGTTCTCCTGACTCCAGTTGCTGCATCCTGAGCTCCCGTGCGCTTCCTGATCCTTGATTCTGGTTCGGCTGACGGTGATTCCTGGCTCTTGACCCCTGGACTGGCTTACGACGTTTCCCTGGCTTCTGACCCCGGTTCGGCTTACGGCGATCCTCTGGCTTCTGACCCCGGACCGGCTTACGTTGACGCTTTGGCTCCTGACCTCGGACTGGCTTACGGTAATCCCTTGGTTCCTGACTCTGGACTGGCGAGCGACGACCCTTCGGCAATTGACCTTGGACTTCATCCGTCTTGGCCCTCGCGGGTCCGTCTAAGTCCCAGCGGCCGGGTCCCTACAGGCTCCTCCTGGGGGGACTCCGGCTTCCAGGGTGAATCTCCTAAGTCCCAGCGGCTGAACTCCTACGAGCTCCTCTCGGGGGAGGATCGGCTTCCAGGGCGAAGATCCTCCCACTACTGGACTGGCTCCGTCGTCTCCACCTTCCTCGCCAAAGCCCTTGGTCGCATAGGGCTTCCAGAGCTCCTCCTTCGGCCAGTTCCGAGCCTGTCTTTGCCGCCTCCCGGTCGGGGCCACTGCTGCCACCATCTACAGCAACTTCTCCTCTGGTTCCGATCGGCTCAAGGGTCCACGAATCCAACAGATTGCAAGGCCATGGACCCGGCGGATCTTGCCGGCCTCAAAGCTATTCCAGGCATAGCCCAGAAGCTTCAGCAGCAACAGTCTTGCCTCGAAACCCTGATGTCCACTGTCCAACGCCTGGCGGATCGAGTTGAAGGGGCCTCCGCGCCTCGCCCCGCCTCATCCTCATCGCAACTCCCTGCGAGCTCCTCAGTTCCAGTACAGATGCCACCCCAGCCTCGGTATTCTGGGGATCCAAAGATGTGTCGGGGGTTTCTCAACCAGTGCTATATCCGCTTTGATCTTCTGCCTGCACAGTTCTTGACCGACCGGGTCAAGACGACCTACATTATTTCCCTTCTCGACGGGCGACCTCTAGCTTGGGCCTCCTCCCTTTGGGAACGACAGGACTCCCGCCTGAATAATCTCGTGCAGTTCGTCAAGGCCTTCCGGAGAATTTTTGATGAGCCCTCCCGCGCTTCTACGGCTGCCTCCGAACTTCTCCAGCTGAGGCAAGGCAATCGTCCCCTGGAAGAATACGCGATGGAATTCCAGACCCTTGCCACTGAATTGGCATGGGGGGAGGACAGCCTCCATGGGATATTCTTGGAGGGACTGTCCCCACGACTCCAGGACGAACTCACTGCCCGAGATCTTATTTATTTATTTATTTATTTATTATTTATTTAATGTCTCTTATATACCGATGTCCGTTTGCACATCGCATCGGTTCACAGTAAAACATGAACTTTATGGGCGAAGCCCTTACAAGGAACAGATAAATACAGTTAACTTTAGGGCATAGCCCTTAACAAAAACCAAGGAAGAAATACATTGGAGGGGGGTATTGATTTACATACTATAACCTATATATATGTATATATATATATATATATATATAAATAACTATAAACATAAAATTATAACATTTCAAGGTACCAAAATCAGAGGCATTTCGTTATCCAATATTCAGGCCGAGTTCACAAATGTGGATTGGGGTTATCCATTTCGGAAGGAGTTTATGTGATGGGGGGTGACGTAGGGTAGGCTTGCTGGAAGAGCCAGGTCTTTAGTTTTTTTTTTTTTTTTTTTTTTGAAAGTGGGTGTATATGACTCCATGCGGATGTCATGAGGGCGAAGATGAGATCTTCCAGACGATCTCCAAGAAATCGTGGAACTGGCCGGACGGGTGGACCGACGCATTCAGCGCCGCTTCCGGGAGCGAAGAGCCAGCCAAGGGCATGGCGCTCGCCAAACCACACCACCTCGGGCCCGAGCTCCACCATCGGCAGCAGCTGTCCTTCCGCCTGAAGAGCCCATGCAATTGGGTCGCGGGCCGCTATCCGCTGAGGAGCGGAGGCGCCGCCGCGCGCAGGGCCTATGCCTCTACTGCGGTGGTAAGGGACATTTCCTGGCTCGGTGTACAGAGCGGCCGGGAAACGGCCGAACCTAGAATCAACTGGGGAGCTGATTCTAGGCAGTACCTCCCCGGACTCCCCATGTACTGTCCCAGCGAGACTATGCCTTCCCGGCGGAGGCTTCGATACCCTGGCACTGATTGACTCCGGGTCCGGGGGGAATTTCATCCTCCGAGACCTGGTACAACAACTGCAGCTTACTGTAATGCCGCAAGAGCCACCTTTGCGGGTATCGTCCATACAAGGGATTCCCCTCCCAGGGACCATTACCACTCGTACACAACTAGTCCAGCTTCAGGTCGGACTTCTTCATAAGGAGGAGATCTCCTTCCTCATCCTGGAGAGGTCTATTCATCCACTTGTTTTAGGTCTACCCTGGCTAAGGAAGCATTCGCCAGTAATCGACTGGTCTTCACTCCAGATCGCTTCGTGGGGGCCAGGCTGCGCCCGCCATTGCCTTCCTGCTCGTCCGCTACAGACTCTCCCACTTCTGGCTACTCCCCTCACGGTACCAGCGCAGTACCAGGCCTTCCAGGATGTCTTCTCTAAAGAGAAGGCCGAATTGCTCCCCGAGCATCGTCCTTTTGATTGTGCAATCGACTTGCTTCCGGATACCACGCCCCCTCGTGGGAGAGTATACCCTCTATCTTTACCAGAGACCAAGGCTATGTCCGCCTACATTAAAGAGAACTTGGACCGAGGGTTCATAAGACCTTCTAACTCTCCGGCTGGGGCCGGATTCTTCTTTGTGGCCAAAAAGGATGGGTCTCTTCGGCCCTGTATCGATTACCGGGGCCTGAACCAGATTACCCGACGAGACCGCTACCCTTTGCCTCTGATTCCGGAGCTCCTGGATCGCCTACAGGGAGCCCGCGTTTTCACCAAGCTGGACCTTAGAGGGGCGTACAACCTCGTGCGAATCCGACCTGGCGATGAGTGGAAGACCGCCTTTAACACCAGGGACGGTCATTACGAATACCTCGTCATGCCGTTTGGTCTCTGCAACGCTCCAGCGGTATTCCAGAACTTAATGAATGAGGTCCTCCGCGATCTTCTATACACCTCGGTCATCGTCTACCTCGACGACGTATTAATCTACTCCCGGAACCTTGAAGAACATCGACAACACGTACGCCAAGTTTTGCTTAAACTAAGAGAGAACCAATTATACGCTAAGCTGGAGAAATGCCAATTCGAGGAGGAGTCGTTGGCCTTCCTGGGTTACATCGTCTCTTCCACCGGCTTCCGTATGGACCCCGATAAGGTCGCTGCCATCCGGAATTGGCCACAGCCTGTGGGAGTAAAGGCGCTCCAGCGGTTCCTAGGGTTCGCTAACTTTTATCGCCACTTTATCCCACGTTACTCCTCGTTAGTGGCACCATTAACGGCGCTCACACGCAAGGGAGTGGATGCACGAGTTTGGCCGTCCACGGCCGTACAGGCCTTCCAGGAGCTGAAAGAGGCCTTCCTCCAGGACACCTGCCTTCGACACCCGGACCCCTTGCACCCATTCATTGTAGAAGTGGATGCTTCCAACATAGCCGTGGGGGCCGTCCTGTCCCAGGTCTCTAAGGACGGCAAACTTCGGCCATGCTCCTACTTCTCCCGAAAGTTTTCCCCTGCCGAGAAGAACTACGGCATCGGGGACAAGGAGCTATTGGCCATTAAGTTGGCCTTTGAAGCTTGGCGCCAGTGGTTGGAGGGGGCCCAACACCCCATTGTGGTTTACACGGACCACAAGAATTTAGAATATTTGTCCCATGCGCAAAGGCTCAACCCCAGACAGGCACGCTGGTCCCTCTTCTTTAGTCGGTTCGACTTTACTCTTCGGTACCGACCGGCGGCCAAGAATACCAGGGCGGATGCCCTGTCACGCACAACGGAGGCTGAGGAGGACTCCGAGACCCCGCAATACATTTTGGATCCAGCTAAGGTCCGACTGGCAGCCACTGAACTCGCTCCTGCGGGGAGGACGGTAGTTCCGCTCCGTGCTAGAAGGAGGGTCCTAGCATGGGCTCACGACTCCCTGACGGGAGGTCATCCCGGGATCGCTCGAACTCTTCAATTACTGACGGAGTTCTACTGGTGGCCACGGGTCAAGGAGGACGTTCGTCTATACGTACAATCCTGTCCTACATGTGCGCAGCAGAAGCCCCCGCCTGGCCGTCCCTGGGGACTCCTCCAACCACTCCCTGTAACCTCAGAGCCCTAGACCCACATCTCCACGGACTTCATCGTGGAGTTGCCTCCGTCTCAAGGGAAGACTGTGGTTTGGGTTACCATTGACCGCTTCTCGAAGATGGCCCATTTTGTCCCGCTTGCCAAGCTGCCTACAGCTCCTGAGTTGGCTGACCTATTCATCCAGCATATCTTCCGGCTGCATGGATTGCCTCGACATATTGCCTCGGACCGAGGGCCTCAGTTCACGGCCAAATACTGGCGGGCACTCTGCAGGAAATTTGGGGTTCAGCTAGACTTAACCACAGCATTCCACCCCCAGGCCAACGGCCAGGTTGAACGCACGAACCGTACCCTGAAGGCGTTCCTCCGGGCTTTTGTCAGTGAACAGCAAGACAACTGGGTCACGCTTCTTCCCTGGGCCGAGTTTTCCTACAATCGCCATCGACACTCCGCCATGCTCCAATCCCCTTTCCGGTTGGTTTACGGGAAGGTTCCCAGACCTCCTCTACCGCTACCAGTGACTACCTCCTCACCAGCAGCGCAACTGACGGCCAGGCAAATTTATCAGCTGTGGCACACCACTCAAGAGAAGCTCCACCGTACAGCCGCCCAGTTCAAAGCCTATGCAGACAAGTCTCGACGACCCGCTCCGGTATTTCAACCCGGTTCCAGGGTTTGGCTTTCTACCAGGAACATTCAGCTCTGGATCCCCTCCATGAGGCTAGCCCCTCGTTACATTGGACCATTCCGGGTAGCCGAACGTGTTGGCGCGGTGTCCTACCGCTTACGACTTCCCTCTACCCTGCGCATTCATGACGTCTTCCATGTCTCCCTCCTCAAGCCGGTAGTCCTCTCCCACTTTCGACCTCTGCCTCCGGAGCCCACTACGGTTGCTACTGACCCTGGAGCCACGTACACGGTTAAAGAGGTGCTGGATGTCCGGTTCCGCCGTCGTCGGTGGGAATACCTCCTGTCCTGGGAGGGTTATGGCCCTGAGGAGAACTCCTGGGAGCCCTCTGCTCACATTCTGGATAAGGATCTCCTTCGTCAGTTTCATGTGGCACATCCGGAAAAACCGCGACCCCCCGGGAGGGGGCGTAAGGGGGGGGTACTGTTGCGGCTCCGGGTCAGCCCCGGCCGCTCTGCCTACCTCCGCGGGCTTCCGGGTCTCCTCGGCCCTCCCCGGGCCTCCGGGGGCTCTTGCCGCCGCACTCCCGGCGTTCCCACGCGGCGCCCGGGCCTGCCCCTGCTTCTACCATGCTGCCTCTGCGCCGCTGGAGCAGCCGGCGTCTCGCCGCGGCTGGCTCCGCCCCCTAGGGGCACGCGCGCGTCTCGGCCCGAGATTTAAAGGGCCAGGCGCGGGAAACTTGCCTTCTCCCTCCGGTGACGTCAGACGCTGCAGGGCTACTTAAGCCCTGCAGCTGCGCTCCTCCAGTGCCTTGCAACGAGGTTCCCAGGTTCTCCTGACTCCAGTTGCTGCATCCTGAGCTCCCGTGCGCTTCCTGATCCTTGATCCTGGTTCGGCTGACGGTGATTCCTGGCTCTTGACCCCTGGACTGGCTTACGGCGTTTCCCTGGCTTCTGACCCCGGTTCGGCTTATGGCGATCCTCTGGCTTCTGACCCCGGACCGGCTTACGTTGACGCTTTGGCTCCTGACCTCAGACTGGCTTACGGTAATCCCTTGGTTCCTGACTCTGGACTGGCGAGCGACGACCCTTCGGCAATTGACCTTGGACTTCATCCGTCTCGGCCCTCGCGGGTCCGCCTAAGTCCCAGCGGCCGGGTCCCTACAGGCTCCTCCTGGGGGGACTCCGGCTTCCAGGGTGAATCTCCTAAGTCCCAGCGGCTGAACTCCTACGAGCTCCTCTCGGGGGAGGATCGGCTTCCAGGGCGAAGATCCTCCCACTACTGGACTGGCTCCGTCGTCTCCACCTTCCTCGCCAAAGCCCTTGGTCGCATAGGGCTTCCAGAGCTCCTCCTTCGGCCAGTTCCGAGCCTGTCTTTGCCGCCTCCCGGTCGGGGCCACTGCTGCCACCATCTACAGCAACTTCTCCTCTGGTTCCGATCGGCCCAAGGGTCCACGAATCCAACAGGAAAGGCAATGACAATTCCGTTAATATGTAGACAGGGCTTTTGTTAGGTTTTTAGACGCGTGGTAGAAAACAAAAATCATTAAGTCCCTTCTGAAAAAAATGTGGCACCTGAAGTAGTCAACTTCCAAAATGTTGTCTTTGAAAAACTGAATCATTGATTTTATTTTTTATTATTTTGTAAGTTCCAAATCCATTGAGGATGTTTCCAGAAAAGTGGATATTATGTATACAGTCAGCACACTGGATATGATATATGTAACAATCAGATATGCATTTACAAGTTCAAAATAAAATATAAATCTTGAAAAATGTTCAAGAGGACAATAAATTTTCATTTTAGACCGGGGTCTTCTTTTATTCATCTTGGTTTTAAATAAAATACTTATTTTTATGCATTTATTTCAAATGTGTAATCACTATCAAAACAGGCAAAAATATTAAACTCAAAATATAATGAGTATAACCTGAAATGACATATTTGTGCAAAGCAGTGCCATCTTATAAAATTGCTTGCCTGATATTTGAGGGAAAAATACATACATATTTCTCCTTCCTTATTGGAGAGACATTCCAGGGTGGCAGAGTCTGAGCTGGGACTGAATTTGCATTTATACTTCTTAATTTTGAAAAGTAGGTATGCATGTACATTGCACCAGGGAAACTACCTGCATACGTTAGCAGGTGTAAATGTGTGCAGGCAGGTTTCCTGGGATAATGCATATTTTTGTTTTGAAAATATATTTATTTACAGTATGGGGCGGATTTTAAAAGGAGCGCGAATAGCCTACTTTTGTTTGCGCTCCAGGCGCAAACAAAAGTACGCTGGATTTTAGTAGATACGCGCGGAGCCGCGCGTATCTGCTAAAAACCTGGATCGGCGCGCGCAAGGCTATGGATTTTGTATAGCTGGCGCGCGCCGAGCCGCGCAGCCTACCCCCATTCCCTCCGAGGCCGCTCCGAAATCGGAGCGGCCTCGGAGGGAACTTTCCTTTGCCCTCCCCTCACCTTCCCCTCCCTTCCCCTACCTAACCCACCCGCCCGCCCTGTCTAAACCCCCCCTTACCTTTGTCGGGGGATTTACGCCTCCCGGAGGGAGGCGTAAATCCCCGCGCGTCAGCGGGCCTCCTGCGCGCCGGGACGCGACCTGGGGGCGGGTCCGATGGGCGCGGCCACGCCCCCGGGCCCACCCCCGGAATGCTCCCGACACGCCCCGAAAATGCCGCGCGGTTCGGGCCCGCCCCCCGACACGCCCCCTCCGAAAACCCCGGGACTTACGCGAGTCCCGGGGCTCTGCGCGCGCCGGTAGGCCTATGTAAAATAGGCTTACCGGCGCGCAGGGCCCTGCTCGCCTATATCCGCCCGGTTTTGGGCGGATTTAGGCGAGCAGGGCTCTGAAAATCCGCCCCTATATGGATTTAGTTCCCACATTTTCATTGGTAGCTCAAAGTGAATTACATTCAAGTACTGTAGGAATTTCCCCTGGCTCCAGAGGGCTCACAATCACACCTGTTGATGCAATATCGCATGCGGTAACGCTTGCCCATACACCTTTACTGGGCACCCGATGCTGTATGTAAATGAGTTACCGCATTAAAAAGGACTTGCTAGGGAAAATTGTGCATCCCTAGCGCTCAAATGCATTGGGTGCCCAGGAGATATGGGCTATCTGAAAGTTGCCTAGACTGTGACATTACACTGAGATTTGGAACAAGTTCATTAGTCTTTGAGGAAAATATGCCAGTATGTGGTATATTTGTTTACAGATTGAAACGAAGTCAGTCTACTACATTTAATCCAGATGATGATCCAGAGACCGAATTCAGAAGGGGAGGAACGAGAGCAACTGCAGGACCAAGACTGGGCTGGTCCCGAGATCTTGGACATGTTAAAAAGTAAGACATAACTGTAGTAAGACATAAATGTAGCATTATAAGATACTGCTTCCAAATTTTACAAGGAATTTAATTTTAAGGAAGGCTATTGTACTGAAGTTTGAGTTCTGTAACACTTTTGTCGCCTTTCTGTTTCCTGTATGTTGCAATGAAGGCACTGTTTAACTAATCTTTTTGTTGTATTTATATTCAGGAATGCTCATTTGAATTATACATTCCCTTGTCACAGAACATTATTATTATGATTATTTATTTATTTAGCTTATGCCTTTATATTGGTAGCTCAACGTGAGTTACATTCAGATACTGCAGATATTTCACTGTCCCTACAGGTTTAGAAGAACATTTGTCCTCCAGTTTGTGTGTACCTGAGGCAATGGTGAAGTGACTTGCCCAAAGTCACAAGAACATCTCATTAGGAACTCAAACGGTATACCATCGAATGTGGTACCCATCATCAAAACAGGCAAAACTCAGCAATACATACAGCCAGTCAGCCAGGCAAATATATAAAGAAAAGAAGGGTTTTTTTTTTATTTAGAAAGCTACAGAAGTTTCAAAGTCCCAGCTCAGTTAATTATATAGTGCAGTGTTCTTTCCAAGGGAAGAAGAGTAAATGGCTAATCTTGCTAGATATATGTGAAGCAAAGAAAGCTAAAGGGGGAGAGAAGAAAAGAAAAAAACAGAACAAAGTTCATTGTTTTTAAATTAAGGATCATTTGTCTAATCAAAGCAAAAAGTTAGCTAGGTTGAAAGACTACAGAAATTGTACAGCATTGAACATATCACCTTGGGAATAAGGCTAGGGATCAGGTTTACATTTGAGTGAAAAATATAAACCTCTGTAAAAGGTTCTGTGGGTTTTTCGCCTGAAAGTGAATCAGGCAGTTTTATGCTGCTTTATGCAAAATTTTGTACTTGTAGTTTTATCTGTAAAATAGTTTCCCTCTCAGAAATTGCAAAAAATTAGTCTTTGGCAAAGGTGCACTGTTTCAAAATTGTGCAAGCACACTGACCATCTGGTTTTGGCCCTGGATTTGCCTTAAACTTGAATCTGACCTCAATATCTTTTAAATCGAAAGGTATTTCCCTCCCAATGCTGCATACCTGGTTGCTCTCTAGACTCTTGCTGGAGCGTACAGAAGCCCCTGCATGATCACAGGGCCCTTTGCCAGCTTAGCATTTAACTGAAGCAGTACCAGATAGGTAATAAATGTTTAATTGGTACATGCTAAACCTCAATAAATGTAGCTTAAGTTTTTTCTGCAGGTTGCATATTGCTGTGCTTTAACAACGTAAGCCCTCAGGTAACAAGTCAATCTAACTTTGTGTCTCAAGTGTTAAGTGCCTCATGAAAAAGCTTAGGTGCTGGGTTTGAATAAATGGTTTCTTCTGATAGGTTGTCCATTTTAAAAAGTCCAGTCTAATTTAGAATAGGTATTGGTAAAAGTGTTTTGATAGTCATATCTTTGTAATGTTGAAATCCATTCAAGAATACAGTGTAACCTTGCACCTGTTTGATTCTTTTGTTTTCTCCAGTATGTTCCAATAAACCATTTTTATTCTTGTTAGTGATTTGGACATGCCATTTGCTAAATGGACGAAGGAGCAAGTTTATAATTGGCTCCAGGCCCAGGGCTTGGGCACTTATGTGAATAATGGGAGACAGTGGATAGTATCTGGTCAGACGCTATTACATGCTTCTCAGCAGGATTTGGAGAAGGTGAGAATTTCCATTCAGGACCCTCTGTTCTTTAATTTGTGAATTTATTTTTCTTTTTGTGTTTGAAATATAAAACTCAGGGCCAGCACAGTAGCTCAGCAACAATGGTGCACACTGCCATGCAGAGGATTTGGGTCTGTAGTGGGAGAGAGCGTGAAGCCCCAGCCATCACTCACTGGTGATACCTTGCTGACAGATTCAGCTGGGTTAAGTGAATTGGGAGGGAATATAAACAGGAGAAAAACTCTGTGTAGTTGTAAATGAAAGCTCATGGTGCCTTTGCTCATCTTCCAGGCCAAATGAAAAAAGAAGTGAGAAATACAAATCTCCGTACACTAAAATTTGTAGTTTAATTTCCTTCAAAACATGGCGGCTAAGTAATTTCAGTCTTCTGGTACACTCTGCCATGAGAAAAATTATCCAGAATTAAGGGCTTAAAAAAAACTGAGAAGAATTTTGTAATAAGTGGATTTAACCACTTACTGTTGTTGACAGCACAACAGTGGAACAAATAAATACAGAGGGTATTAATTGTGCCCTAAGACTTGAGGCAATACAATAATGTATGTTGTTTTGCTAAATTGTGCAGTTATAGTATAACCATCATACCAAGACTTTGATAGGCTTATCATGGTAGGTTGCAATTTTGCCCATATCAAGTGCTTATATTCTTAATCATCAGTCATTCTTAGTTTTGTGAGGGACCTCCTCTCACTAAAAGTGTACCCCAAACACTTTGATCTCCTTTTTAGTTTTTTTGAAATAAAATGTATGCATTTACAAAGATAATTTATATAATTTATCTTTAACTTATCTTTAAAGTTGTCTTCAAAAAGTAAATGGGATACTGACAGAGATGTTCCCACAATGTTTGAATGTTATGCGATATTGCAATGTTTCAGAAGATAAAACAATCTTCCTTCCTCAGGAGAGATGAATCGTTGTTGGAAATAATTCCAGCAAAATCCCATATTTTCTATAAGAAAAAATCTGTAAGTTTTTCAGACAGTTTGGAGACTTTTTGAAGACAACTTTAAAGATAAGTGTTGTCCAAATTATATAAATGATCTTTTTAAGTGCATAAAATTATTTTCAAAAAAAACAAAAAAGGAGATTAAAGTGTTTGAGGTACACTTTTAGTGAGAGGAGGTCCCTCACTAAACTAAGAATGATTGATGATAACAAAATATAAGCACTTGATATGGGCAGAATTGCAACCTTGCATGATACGCCTATCAAAGTCTTGGTATGATGGTCATTCTTTTAGGAATTTACATTGATATGTAATTTCATATATACACATCTGCTATCCTTTCAAGTGAGATCTATATAGATTTTGAGTATAGGTATTCTTACACTTCTGGGTTTCATTATTTAGAGTGTTATTGTATAAAGCATTTTTTAATTAGAAGAGCTAGGCATCCGATAATTTGTTTTTATTCTAAGAGAAAGAGTGTGAGTTACAGCAGGCTTGTTTTGATTAGAGCTGCAAGCAGTGAAAGTTAGAGAGCAGATGTAAGCTTAGAGCTATTAGGCTATATCAGAATGTTGCTGTCATATAGAATAGAGCTCATTGCTCTTACTCTCCCTTTAGGGCTCCACAATAGGAGGAGAGTGCAGTTTTAACTGCTTTGCCCAGTTAAATGTTTACTCACACTCAGGCCTATACAGTAAGGACGCGTTAGAAAGAGTGCGGCAGTGCCGGGCACACCCTCGTTTGCTGCACGCACAGTCCGGATCACATACCGCTCGATACAGTATTTAAATTAGACGCAAATGCAAGCCGCGTCCAAAGCGCGTCCATGAAGCGCAATCCATTTTACTGTATAGAGCGCTATACAGTGCCTATACAGTATCCTGGGTGCGCTGGTACCTGTCATTTCAAATGACATTTGAAATGACAGGTACCAGGAAGTGGATGGTTCTCCTACGCTCGGGCATCGGGGATTGCCAGTCCTCTCTCCCCCCTCTCCCGAAGCAAGGCGCAGGGCGAAAATCGACTCGACACGTTATTAAAGCAAATAGAAATTGTAACAAAAGTATACTTACTGCATACTTCCAGCAGCCCCAGTCCTCTCTCCCCTCCTCCTGAGGCGCGCACCACAGCTCCCCTGCCTCCCGGGGGCAGCCGGCGGCGAAAGCAGCTTCCAGCAGCCCCGCCGGCGAAGATGCATGAACGCACGTCCAATTTGGGTGCTCAAGGCAGCGAAGGCGCATGAGCGCACGCCGTGACCTCGGACGTCCATCCGGGCACTCAGGTCACGGCGTGCGCTCATGCGCCTTGAGCGCCCAAATTGGACGTGCGTTAATACACCTTCGCCGGTGGGGCTGCTGGAAGCTGCTTTCGCCGCCGGCTGCCCCCGGGAGGCAGGGGAGCCGCGGTGCGCGCCTCAGTAGGAGGGGAGAGAGGACTGGGGCTGCTGGAAACATGCAGTAAATTTACTTTTGTTACAATTTCTATTTTCTTTAATAACATGTCGAGTCGATTTTCGCCCTGCGCCTTGCTTTGGGAGGCAGGGGAGAGAGGACTGGCAATCCCCGATGCCCGAGCGTAGGAGAACCAGGCCTCGCTTGCTCCAACCCACCCACTTATTTGACCGGAGCCTGCCTATTGCTGTCACATCCCTCTAACGCCAGGGTCAGGGTAGGCGGTAAATTAGCGGGTTAAAGACGCAGCAAAACAGTTGGTTAAAAAGGCGATAATCGGGCCGCATGTTACTGTATGGGAGGGAATAGCTAATCCGATCGTTTACATATTATATACATGCCGCGGGCGGAAAGGGATACGTGTCAATTTAAAGAAGCGGTAAAGATTGGTAAAAACGGATAGTGAATCGCGGGTTAGACTTACGCGGCCAAATTGTGGGTAGAAAGCGGGTTAGAAACAGGGTAACTGCGGCCGCGCTTTACTGTATTGGCCTGACTGTTATTGGAGTTGTGGGATGGACCACCAAGGGAAAATGAACTAGTACTGAGGCATACAGTAGAAATTTTTTCTATAACTTTAAGAAAGTTTTCAACCCTGTTCCATGTGCTGTCAGCGAGGGGAAAGCCATGAGAGTTTGAGCACAAAGCCCCCTCATGTGCTTTGAGTACAATAGGTAAAAAATAAAGCAAGTAAAAAGCGGTACTAGAAACACTGCTGATCTTCATACCCTGTTTCTGGGGCAGAATTAATTTCTTTTTAGGATTGTTTTAACATTGTCAAAATGTTGCCAGCTATCCTTTAAAGAGAAAATCACATTTGTTTCCACTTAGCTCCATGATTCCTATACTTTAATGCAGGAGCTCTGGGGGTATTTTCCATGGGTTATATGTGGGTATTTTCCCAGAGATGCAGCAAATCATGTTGAGGGAGGGCCAGTGACAGTGACTGGGGAAGCAGTAGCTCTGTGCCCCTTTCAGAATAGGAAATGGTGGCTGGCACATCAGATAGAGTTTATAAATACTGATATGTGCATTCATCCTACTGGGCTGCTATTGCATAGGAGTACAGGGCAGTTGCAAGAATGTATTCCCTGAATTATTTTTAAATAGTTTAATTTGTGTTTTTAACATATCAAATAAACTCTTTCTTTATAATACTGGAAGGTTATTCAGTTTCTATTTACTATTGAAGGAGCTGGGAATAAAGCATTCTCTACATCGGAAGAAACTCCAGTTAGCCCTTCAAGCCCTGGGATCTGAAGAAGAGAGTACCCATGGAAAGCTGGACTACAGCTGGGTGACAAGTAAGAACTTTGGCCCTTTGTTATGGTTAAGTGGTGTTTGGGTGGATTCTTCGGTACTGTGGCAGGTGACCATGCCCATGGGGAGAAGACACGCGAGGAGCCACAGTACTGGGCTAGACTCAGAACGCACAAACACAGAGTTAGTTCTTTTATTAAACAGCTTGAAGTATACCACCAGAGGTGGCAGTAGTGAGGTAGTCTGGATGTAGCAGGACCCTCGGCAGAGGGGACCCTTCTCACCCCGTAGGTATAGGGGAATTCCGGTGCAGGTTTCCCAGCAAGGCAGTGCTGTGGATGAGGTAGACTGAGAGTTAGATTACTCACTAGATGGTTGCTGTAGGTATGCAATTCCACCAGGTTGAAGTAGATGGTACAGGCACTGAGGCAGGGAGAGCAGGCCCTCGAGGAACGAGTACCTGATCCCTGAAAGGCACCTGAAATAAAGCAGAGGGCCCCCGAGGAGCAGGTACCCAGGTTAGCAGTTACCCCGAAGTGCAGAGAGAGAGCTCCAGCAGCAGCACGGAAGCAGCAGAGTAGCTTAGACCAGCCGAGACCAATTGTTGCTAACGGATGGTGTGACGTCAGTAGAGGGGAACGTCCAGAGGTTTGCGCCAATGCTGGAATAAAGACGTGGGTTGCGTGCACGCGCACCCTAGTAGGTCCTTGGGAGAAGGATGGAGGGAGGCAGCACCATAGCCGTTCCGGGGACGCAGGAGAGGTCGGCTTGTAGATGTGGCGGGAGCCATTTTCCCAAGGTGAGCGGGAGGAGCCATTGAACAAGGTGAGGCAAACGGGGCTAAGCCATCTAGCACTGATGGACGCAACACCCTTAAAGTGCCTGCTGCAGGATGGGGGAGGAAGAAGTTAGATTTTGGCAGGGAAGAGGGTTTATTGTGTAACTTAATAAGGAAAGTCTTTTTTTTTTTTGCTTTTTTTTAGGTGCTTGAAATTTTTTTTTAATTATATTCAATCACAGTTGAACTCACAAATATATTCCCAGCCATACTTAAAGAAATCATAGTGGTCTATAGCATTCATTATGGTGGGTAGAAAATATAAAAGAAAAAATTGCTTTTGTTTATAAGGTTAAATCACATTCATGATCTCACTGACCAGAAGTTAATCCCACACAAGAATTTCTAGGGAAGCAACCGCCTTTACATATATGGGTCAAGGGCTCTATCCCTCACATACCAGTAGGTGTTAGGCATGTCCCATGCAGTACTGGTCCCATTTTCATGCAATCAGCTTCATCACTGAACAGGAAACAGGTGTAGGACTCCAGAAGCAAGCTGAGCTCCACAGTCTTAATCCGTGGATGAGAGAATGGTACAGGGAAGACAGCTTTAGATTTGTTAGAAACAGGGGAACATCTTGGGGAAGAAGGCAGTGTTCCAATGGAATGAGCTCCACCTTAACCAGGGTGGATCTGGGTTTTAAGAGTTAACATTTAAAAAGGAGATAGAGCAGCTTTTAAACTAGATCATGGGAGAAAGCTGATGGTTGCTCAGAAGTGCATGGTTCAGAAGGTGATACCTTCCAAAGATGCTTGCAAAATAGGGATATTATTATATTCTAGCAGAGAGTTTGTAGTAAAGGCTGAAGTAGCAAAGATGGATTTAAATAAAGAGCACCTACACATAAATGACTCCAAACTTCCTGTATTATCTGCTAACAAGCAGGTTGTAAATACAAATAAAATTAGAATTATAAACATATTTTAAAATGCCAGTATACAGCTGATAGAAGTCTGAAAAATAAGATTAGTGATTTGTAATGTATGGTGGCATTTGAAGATATAGATATAATAGGCATCACAAATACAAGGTGGAAGGAGGATAACCAGTAGAACACTGTGATAGGGCACATCAAATGAATGAAAGTTGGCTCTATTTGTAAAGGATGGCATTGAATCAAGCAGGATAAAGTCCGGCAGGAAATAAAATGCATTGTTGAATCCTTAGGAATAGAAATTTCATTTGTGACAGGTAAGTTTATAGCAGAGGGTGTTTCCTGAACATACACAGATCAGTCTAGAAAAGTGGGTTGTGTATCCCTACCAGCAGGTGGTGTCAGAGAACAATTAGAACTTTGGGCACTGCTACATAACGAGAGTGCCACCTGCAGTCACTCAGTATTTCTCTGACTCCAGCTAGTGGTATAGATGCACTCCTGCAGTCTTTAGTTATATTTTTTATTTAGTTTGAATTTAATTTTTTGGTTTACGGTCGCTTCCTGAGGTGTTAGGCACCTTCGTGGGCAATCCCTCAGTAGAAGCCAGGCGTCCGGGGAATTGGATATTCCTGTCAGAGTTTCGCCCGCCACAGTTCAGTGTCTGACGACCAGGGGCTCCTGGCTACTCACCACGGTCTCTGCTACAGCTGCTCCCTTGTCTCCTGCAACAGCTTTTCTCTGTGTCTTGGTAAAGTTTTAATTTAAAATAAAAAAAAAGAGCTGTTTTCACCGCGGCTGACTGACAGTCTTCAGTGCTGAGGTAAGGAGAGGTGCAGGAGGGACAAGTCTTTTAAGGCCGGCCGGGGAAGCTGTCAGCAGTGTTCCCCTCAGCTCCCGGGGCTCTAGGTCGTTTTCTGAGGGAAAGGGCGAGTTTTTCTCTGTGTGCCTCGTTTACTCGCCGCTTCCCTGCTGAGAGCCTTGCGATTTCACTATAGACAGGCTCCTTTCCCGTGGCACGGCTGCGCGCGGTTTTTTTATTCTCGGCCGGTAGTCTCTTAGCCCGCAGCACGAAAAGTTTGTTTTTTCTGGTCCTGCCTGACTGAAATTTTCCCCGCGTCGCGGCTCTGAGAGTTTCTTTTTTTATTCACGCCCTTTTCTGTTTCACTTCAGACTATTGGCACGCTGCTGCGGATGGGACCGAAAACAGAATCGCAGGCCTGCCACGCATGTGGGTCACGCAGCCAGGCGTTGGATGCAGCACCCTTATGCGCAGCATGTTCCCCGGGGTTAGAGGGCTCTTCAGGGCTTCATGCCTTCTCCCTTGGGGAGGGAACGTGTATCTCACCTTCAGCTTCATGGGAAGAAGATTCTCCGTCTGTTCTAGCCCCGGTGAGGGAAGACCCTCACCAGGGGAACTGATGATATCACCCCAGCCAACTCTCCAGTGGGGGAGGGGGACCTGGAGAGGTTTTCCCCAGAATTTGTCCTCCTTATGTACCAGGCTTTCCTAGCAAGGAAATGCTTGGCAGTAAAGCGGCCCGGTCTCCTGGGGGCAGGTTCGGACCCACCTGAGAAAAGAGTTCGGGGTATGGACCCTCGTCAGCGCCTCTCTGATCAGGCTCACCCCACAGGGGATTCTTCCCAGGGTACGTGAGATCCGATCCCGGAGTCTGGGGCAATGCCGGCTTCTGGGATAGTAGGGGCGGCAGACCCGGATCACGGCCGGATCTAGCTGATGATCCAGATGAGCCCACTGACCCTCCTGCGGAGGGGGATGACCCCAGCGTGGTGCATTTGTTCAAGCGGGATGAGTTATTCCCCAGTACCTTGAAGTTCTGGGACTTAAGGTTTCTCAAGAAAAGTCTGACGAGGGCGTCAATCCAGTCCTCGACGGCATTAGGGGTCCCACAACATCTTTTCCTCCACCTAAGAAGGTTCGCAAACTAGTGACCCGGGAGTGGGAGACTCCGGATTCCGACTTGAAGGTGGGCAGAGCTATGGCGAAACTGTACCAGTTATCGTCTGATGTTTTGGATTTACTGAAGATTCCAAAAGTGGATGCCGCGGTCTCAGCAGTCATGAAAAAGACCACTATCCCGGTTGTTGGGGTGGCTGCCCTTAAGGATATGCAGGACCGCAAGCTGGAGATATAGTTGAAGCGAGCATTCGAGGTTGCTGCGCTAAGCCTTCGGGCGGCGGTTTGCGCTAGCCTCATGCAGAGGGCCTGTCTGTGTTGGGTCCAGGAGTCGGCTGCCGGAGCCAGTATGGGCGACAGTGGGGCTCTGCAGTCCACCCACCTAGAAGCAGGCATCGCTTAAATTGCAGCTGCTTTGTATGTTCTGGTGAGGGCCTCGGCGAAAGGTATGGTGTCCTTGGTGTCAGGGCGGCATCTCCTCTGGCTGCGAAATTGGGCGGTGGATTTGTCCTCCAAGTCCCAGCTTAAGTAATCTACCCTTTAAGGGCAAGCTCCTGTTTGGGGAGGATCTGGATCAGCTAATAAAGCTGCATGCCGAATCCAAGGGCAATTGGTTGCCAGAAGATAAAAGATCTTCTAAGAAAGTCTTCCCTCCTCGAGCTAAGTTTCGGGACTCTTGCCGCTTCAGAGTGGGTAGATACTCTGCACCTCCTGCTTCTAAACCTGCTTCAAGGCGCCAGCAGTCCTTTCAAGGGGGTCGCCGGCCCGAAAGAGATTCGGGACATCTTGGTGCAGGAAGTAATTAAAACCCCCAATGAAGCCATGAGCACCCATTCCGTCGTCGAAGCTGTCGGAGGCAAATTATCCAACTTTTACATGGAATGGGCAAGAATTACATTAGACCGCTGGGTCTTAGAAGTGATCAAAGACGATTATGCACTGGAGTTCTTGCACCCGGTCCAGGAGGTTTTTGTGGAGCCTTGAGTGGCCTCAAGTGTCAAGCGAGAGGTGGTTCGGGTGACTCTACAATGACTTCTCGAGCTCAAA
Organism: Rhinatrema bivittatum; assembly: GCF_901001135.1. NCBI lineage: Eukaryota > Metazoa > Chordata > Amphibia > Gymnophiona > Rhinatrematidae > Rhinatrema > Rhinatrema bivittatum. Next base: position 265,720,297 of record NC_042618.1, on the reverse strand, counting down.
GCTATTGTCCCAGTTCTGGAGGCTCATCAGGGACGAGGTCGGTACTTTGTGGTCCCCAAGGAGGGCATGTTTCAGCCCATCCTCGATCTGCAGAAGGTGAACCGTTGCCTTCAGGTTCCTCACTTTCATATGGAAACCCTGAGGACAGTGATGGCCGTGGTTCAAAAAGGGGAGTTTCTCGCTTCTCTGGACCTCACGGAAGCATATCTACATATTCCGATCCGGCTAAATCACCAGAGGTTTCTACAGTTCAAGGTCTTGGGACGACACTTCCAATTTCGAGCCCTCCCATTTGGTCTCGCAACAGCTCCTCGCACGTTCACCAAGGTGATGGTGGTGGCAGCCTTCCTTCGTCAGGAGGGAATCTTGGTCCATCCGTACTTGGACGACTGGTTGATTCGCGCGAAGTCTCGGGAGGACTGCGAGAGATCACTGCACATGGTGATGTTCACATTGCGATCCATAGGTTGGGTAATCAATGTGCAGAAGAGTCACTTGGAACCCACTTAGAAGTTGATTTATCTCTAAGCACAATTCGATACCTTGCTGGGCAAAGTGTTTCTAGCGGCGGACTGAATAGGGAAGTTGCAGGAACAAATACATTCCCTTCTTTGATGGAACAATCCCACAGTGTGGCATCATCTTCAGGTCCTGGGCTCCATGGCTTCAACCTTGGACTTGGATCCTTGGGCGTTCCCTCACTTAAGACCTTTACAGCGTGAGCTTTTGTCTCGCTGGAGCCCGGTGTCTGATAAATTCCATCTTCCAATGCCTCTACTTCCAGAATCCAGAGCCAGTCTGTCATGGACTCAACGATGGGGCCTCACTCAACATTCTAACAGACTCCGCATTCTAACAGCATTCTAACAGTATTCTAACAGACGGATCCTCACTCAGCATTCAACCACTTGCTAGCCTTCCAGCAGATGGACTCTCACTCAACACTCAGCTACTTTAACCCACAACAAAAGAAGTATGACACAAGGCTACCCAATCCCCATCATTCACCACAGTCTCCTCACCACCGGAAAATCACTCATGCATTCCCGGTCACGCTTCAACAGAACCCTCATCCCAATCATGATCTCCCCCTTCACCTAACTCTTAGGTCTTGCACTATTCTCATTGACTCTCTGCAATGCACAATCTCTCACAAAGAAGTTGCATATTCTCAATGATTATCTCCTTGACTCAAAGCCAGACATATGCGCTATTACGGAAACCTGGCTCAAACCCACGGATATCGCCTTGATAAACCAGCTACCCACACATTTTTACGATTTTTTTCTCACTTCCCAGACAAAAAAAAAAAGAGGCGGAGGCCTTCTTTTAGCTGCCAAAAAAGAACTGAGGCTAACACTTCAACCAACCAAGGCTGCATCTAAACTAGAAGTAGGCCTTTTCAAATCAAACTTGCTTCAAATCCTCCTCATTTATTTTTTATTTGCATTTCTTATATACCGGCATTCGCGATGGGAGTCGCATCATGCCGGTTTACAATTAACAGGGTGTGACAAAAGAAGAAATACTTAGAACATTAACATGTGATAGAAGAGGAAATAGCAGTTACAATAAAACAGGGACATAATGCAACTTGGAATGTAAAGAAAGCGATAGAGAAAATTAACAATGAGGTAAAAGAAACAACAATGTAATAAACCTGCCAATTTAAAAGAGAAAGAGTATTATGGAGTTGTCGAATTTGTTGATTACACTTAGGGGAGGTCTTAGTTGCTTGGATTGAAAGAAAGTTCAATTGGTATCTGGAAAGGCTTTCATAATGCTCATATATGCTCATAATGCCTCATATATGCTCATAATGCCTCATATATGCTCATATATGCACTTTCATAATGCTCATATATGCTCATAATGCCTCATATATGCTCATATATGCTCATTATATGAGGCATTATGAGCATATATGAGGCTCATAATGCCTCATATATGCTCATAATGCCTCATATATGCTCCGCCAAGACTTCTAGACTCAGATGCCTCCCCTATGGTAGAAACCATAGCAAAGTATTTAAACTTGGATTCCCCTGCTATGATCTTAGGGGATTTCAACCTTCACGTTGATTCTACCCCACTTTCTACCAACTGCGAAGCATTTCTCACCTCCCTCACGGCCATGGGCTTCAAGCAAATTATTAACAAGCCCACTCATAAAGCTGGCCACACGCTAGACCTTATTTTCATTAACTCTGGTTTCATACTTTCCACTCCTCCTGAATGCGTCCCAGTCCCCTGGTCTGATCATTCACTGATCTCCACCACCCTCATAATGAAAGAAAGTCCTTATCTCTCACCCCCTCCAATCTACATTTCACTACAGGAGATCGTGCACTTCTGATTTCCTCAACGAATTACTAGCCAAAGAACTCCCTAACCTAGATGTCTCAAACCCTAACTCGGCCCTACTCTCATGGCACAGCATCACGGAAGCAGTAGCTAACAAATTATGCCCACTGTTGACCAAAAAAATCAGCCCGGCTCAAAAAAATAAACAACCTTGGTTAAGAACATAAGAACATAAGAACATAAGAAAATGCCATACTGGGTCAGACCAAGGGTCCATCAAGCCCAGCATCCTGTTTCCAACAGTGGCCAATCCAGGCCATAAGAACCTGGCAAGCACCCAAAAACTAAGTCCATTCCATGCAACCATTGCCAATGGCAATGGCTATTCTCTAAGTGAACCTAATAGCAGGTAATGGACTTCTCCTCCAAGAACTTATCCAATCCTTTTTTAAACACAGCTATACTAACTGCACGAACCACATTCTCTGGCAACAAATTCCAGAGTTTAATTGTGCGTTGAGTAAAAAAGAACTTTCTCCGATTAGTTTTAAATGTGCCCCATGCTAACTTCATGGAGTGTCCCCTAGTCCTTCTACTATCCGAAAGAGTAAATAACCGATTCACATCTACCCGTTCTAGACCTCTCATGATTTTAAACACCTCTATCATATCCCCCCTCAGTCGTCTCTTCTCCAAGCTGAAAAGTCCTAACCTCTTTAGTCTTTCCTCATAGGGGAGTTGTTCCATTCCCCTTATCATTTTGGTAGCCCTTCTCTGTACCTTCTCCATCGCAATTATATCTTTTTTGAGATGCGGCGACCAGAATTGTACACAGTATTCAAGGTGCGGTCTCACCATGGAGCGATACAGAGGCATTATGACATTTTCTGTTTTATTCATCATTCCTTTTCTAATAATTCCCAACATTCTGTTTGCTTTTTTGACTGCCGCAGCACATTGTACCGACGATTTCAATGTGTTATCCACTATGACACCTAGATCTCTTTCTTGGGTTGTAGCACCTAATATGGAACCCAACATCGTGTAATTATAGCATGGGTTATTTTTCCCTATATGCATCACCTTGCACTTATCCACATTAAATTTCATCTGCCATTTGGATGCCCAATTTTCCAGTCTCACAAGGTCTTCCTGCAATTTATCACAATCTGCTTGTGATTTAACTGCTCTGCACAATTTTGTGTCATCTGCAAATTTGATTATCTCACTCGTCGTATTTCTTTCCAGATCATTTATAAATATATTGAACAGTAAGGGTCCCAACACAGAACCCTGAGGTACTCCACTGTCCACTCCCTTCCACTGAGAAAATTGCCCATTTAATCCTACTCTCTGTTTCCTGTCTTTTAGCCAGTTTGCAATCCACGAAAGGACATCGCCACCTATCCCATGACTTTTTACTTTTCCTAGAAGCCTCTCATGAGGAACTTTGTCAAACGCCTTCTGAAAATCCAAGTATACTATATCTACCAGTTCACCTTTATCCACATGTTTATTAACTCCTTCAAAAAAGTGAAGCAGATTTGTGAGGCAAGACTTGCCCTGGGTAAAGCCATGCTGACTTTGTTCCATTAAACCATGTCTTTCTATATGTTCTGTGATTTTGATGTTTAGAACACTTTCCACTATTTTTCCTGGCACTGAAGTCAGGCTAACCGGTCTGTAGTTTCCCGGATCGCCCCTGGAGCCCTTTTTAAATATTGGGGTTACATTTGCTATCCTCCAGTCTTCAGGTACAATGGATGATTTCAATGATAAGTTACAAATTTTTACTAATAGGTCTGAAATTTCATTTTTTAGTTCCTTCAGAACTCTGGGGTGTATACCATCCGGTCCAGGTGATTTACTACTCTTCAGTTTGTCAATCAGGCCTACCACATCTTCTAGGTTCACCGTGATTTGATTCAGTCCATCTGAATCATTACCCATGAAAACCTTCTCCATTACGGGTACCTCCCCAACATCCTCTTCAGTAAACACCGAAGCAAAGAAATCATTTAATCTTTCCGCGATGGCCTTATCTTCTCTAAGTGCCCCTTTAACCCCTCGATCATCTAACGGTCCAACTCACAGGCTTTCTGCTTCGGATATATTTAAAAAAGTTTTTACTGTGAGTTTTTGCCTCTACAGCCAACTTCTTTTCAAATTCTCTCTTAGCCTGTCTTAACAATGTCTTACATTTAACTTGCCAATGTTTATGCTTTATCCTATTTTCTTCTGTTGGATCCTTCTTCCAATTTTTGAATGAAGATCTTTTGGCTAAAATAGCTTCTTTCACCTCCCCTTTTAACCATGCCGGTAATTGTTTTGCCTTCTTTCCACCTTTCTTAATGTGTGGAATACATCTGGACTGTGCTTCTAGAATGGTATTTTTTAACAATGACCACGCCTCTTGGACATTTTTTACTTTTGTAGCTGCTCCTTTCAGTTTTTTTCTAACAATTTTTCTCATTTTATCAAAGTTTCCCTTTTGAAAGTTTAGCACGAGAGCCTTGGATTTGCACACTGTTCCTTTTCCAGTCATTAAATCAAATTTGATCATATTATGATCACTATTGCCAAGTGGCCCCACCACCGTTACCTCTCTCACCAAGTCCTGTGCTCCACTGAGAATTAGATCTAAAATTGCTCCCTCTCTCGTCGGTTCCTGAACCAATTGCTCCATAAAGCTATCATTTATTCCATCCAGGAACGTTATCTCTCTAGCGTGACCCGATGATACATTTACCCAGTCTATATTGGGGTAATTGAAGTCTCCCATTATTACCGCACTACCAATTTGGTTAGCTTCCCTAATTTCTCTTAGCATTTCACTGTCCATCTCACCATCTTGACCAGGTGGACGGTAGTATACCCCTATCACTGTAGTCTTCCCTGATACACAAGGGATTTCTACCCATAAAGATTCAATTTTGTATTATTATTTAGTCTCATGCAGGATGTTTATCCTGTTGGACTCTATGCCATCCCGGACATAAAGCGCCACACCTCCTCCCGACTGCTCCTCCCTGTCATTGCGATATAATTTGTACCCCGGTATAGCACTGTCCCATTGGTTATCCTCTTTCCACCATGTCTCTGAGATGCCAATTAAGTCTATGTCATCATTTACTGCTATACATTCTAGTTCTCCCATCTTACTTCTTAGACTTCTGGCATTAGCATACAAACATTTCAAAGTTTGTTTTTTGATTGTATTTTTATTCTGCTTTTTAATTGATAGGGATAAGTTAGAATTTTTTAGCTCAGGTGAGTTTTTAGTTACAGGCACTTGGACTACTTTTCTAATTATTGGAACCTCACTGTCGGGATGCCCTAATTCTAATGCATCATTAGTATCCTTTAAAGATACATCTCTCCGAACCATGCGCTGCTGAGCGACTGTCGGCTTTCCCCTTTGTTCTAGTTTAAAAGCTGCTCTATCTCCTTTTTAAAGGTTTGCGCCAGCAGTCTGGTTCCACCCTGGTTAAGGTGGAGCCCATCCCTTCGGAAGAGACTCCCCCTTCCCCAAAAGGTTCCCCAGTTCCTAACAAAACTGAATCCCTCTTCCTTGCACCATCGTCTCATCCACGCATTGAGACTCCGGAGCTCTGCCTGCCTCTGGTGACCTGCGCGTGGAACAGGGAGCATTTCAGAGAATGCTACCCTGGAGGTTCTGGATTTAATCTTTCTACCTAAGAGCCTAAATTTGGCTTCCAGAACCTCCCTCCCACATTTTCCTATGTCGTTGGTGCCCACGTGTACCACGACAGCCGGCTCCTCCCCAGCACTGTCTAAAATCCTATCTAGGTGACGCGTGAGGTCCGCCACCTTCGCACCAGGTAGGCATGTTACCAGGCGATCCTCACGCCCACCCGCCACCCAGCTATCTACATTCCTAATAATCGAATCACCAACTATGACGGCCGACCTAACCCTTCCCTCCTGGGCAGTAGGCCTTGGGGAGATATCCTCAGTGCGAAAGGACAATGCATCACCTAGAGAGCAGGTCCTTGCTACAGGATCCTTTCCTGCTACATCTGGTTGGTGCTGTCCCATTATGAGACCTTCTTCCTCCAAGGCAGCACCAGGGCTGCCAGTCTGAAGTTGGGACTGGACTACTATGTCCCTGAAGGTCTCATCTATATACCTCTCTGTCTCCCTCAGCTCCTCCAGGTCTGCCACTCTAGCCTCCAGAGATCGGACTCGTTCTCTGAGAGCCAGGAGCTCTTTGCATCGCATGCACATGTACAACTTCTCACCGGTGGGTAAAAAATCATACATGTGACACTCGATGCAAAAGACTGGGAAGCCCCCCTCTTGCTGCTGGACTGCTGCCTTCATCTCAATTTTGATCAGTTCCTAGTTAAGTTTTAGGTTGCTATGGGAGTAGGAATGTGTCTAAGTTCCTTTAAATGTATTAGTGAATTCACTATATGTCTGGTCCGAAAACTTAAATAAGACCTTAGACAGAAAATAAATGGCGCAAGGCCCCCTGCCCCAGCACACTAGCTGCATACAAATCCGCTCTCCACTTCTACAGGAACTCAACACTACAAACAAAAAGAGATTTTTACGCTCTTAGAATCCATGACCTCATATTTGACGCTAAGGCCCTATTCTTCTACGTATCTGAACTCAAAAAACCACCACCCCGTCCATCCCGGACGACCAAGCACAAATTAAAGCCAATGAACTTGCCGCCTTCTTCCAGAGCAAAATTTCCAACCTCCTTACACTCCTACCCCACAGCTCTACTCCTCCTCCCATCTTCTCCTCTTCTCTTTCTAATAAGGGAGCATAACTGGAATCATTTGGACCCACATCCGCCATGGAGATTAAAACCATAATAAAGAGAATGAAGCCCTCAACCCATCCTTCCAATCAAATCCCGACCAAACTACTCCTATTGGTGCCAGACACTATCTCCAAGCATCTGGCTGATATTATAAACTGCTCTCTATCACAAGGAATCTTCCCTGACGCACTAAAACACGCCACCCTCAAACCCCTTCTCAAAAAAACGAACCTAGACCCCAGGGACCCCAACAATTTCTGCCCTATCTCCAGTCTGTCTTTCGTCGCTAAGATCATGGAAAAATTAGTCAATTCTCAACTCTCCGACTATCTCGAAGACCACAAAATACTCCACCCATCTCAATACAGATTCCGCAAATCGCTAAGCACCGAAACCCTCCTCATCTCCCTCACAGACCACCTCATCATGGGTTTGGACAAAGGTCACTCCTTCCTGCTAGTGCTCCTCGACATCTCAGCGGCTTTCGGCACGGTGAACCACTCCATCCTCCTAAATCGTCTCTCCGACATTGGGATAACCGGAACGGCCTTTAGATGGTTCGACTCCTTTCTCAGTAGCAGAGGATATAAAGTCAAAATCAACAATAAAGAGTGCCCACGCATCAATTCTTCTCTTGGAGTACCCCAGAGCTCCTTCCTGTCTCCCACCCTCTTCAGCATCTACCTCCTCCCCCTCTGCCAGCTGCTAACAAGCCTAAAACTAAAACACTACCTCTACGCTGATGACATACAAATCCTGATCCCTATAACTGAGTTCCTAACGAAAACTCTTAAGTACTGGGACAACTGCCTTCAAGCCATCAACCTCCTCCTCACCAGCCTAAACCTGGTACTTAACTCTGCCAAAATGGAACTCCTCCTCATATCCCCTGAATATTTATTTTTTTATTTTTTTATTTATTTAGCGTTTTTTATATACCGAGGTATAGCAGAGTTGCCTTCACTCTGGTTTACATTATAACAACCAGTTACATTGAAATTTGACAAATTACATTAAACAGACTGAGAAAATGACATATAAAATTAGTTTAAAAAAAACAAGATATACTATAAGTTAGGTATACTGAAAAAACAGGGTTCATAGATAATAGGAGATATCTGTAGTTAGTAAGCAGGATAAATTGTCCAATCAGGAGACAATGATACCCTGCAGCTGACCCTCCCTAACACCTTAATCACACAAGCAAGAGATCTTGGAGTAATAATTGACAATCATCTGAACTTAAAGAAGTTCATCAACCACACAACCAAGGACTGCTTCTATAAAATACAGGTGCTAAAAAGACTTAAACCTCTTCTGCTCTTTCACAACTTCAGATCTGTCCTTCAGGCCATTATATTCTCCAAGATAGACTATTGCAATTCCATTCTACTAGGTCTACCCGCCTACTCCACTAAACCTCTTCAGATGCTCCAAAACGCAGCCGCTAGAATTCTAACAAACACCAACAGAAGAGATCATATTATGCCCATCCTCAGAGATCTGCATTGGCTACCAATAAGCTTTAGAATCCTTCACAAATCCCTTTCCATCATTGATAAAACCATTTACCACCAGATCCCCAACGACCTGCAACTTCTACTCAGACTCCACACCTCTTCAAGACCTATCAGGGAAGCTTACAAAGGATCCCTGCACGCCCCTTCTACCAAATCCACCCATCTGTCAACCACGAGAGAGCGGGCCTTCTCGACAGCGGGACCAGCCATCTGGAATGCTATTCCCCCCGACCTCAGACAGGAATCCTGCTTGTTGACATTCAGGAAAAAACTTAAGACCTGGCTATTTCAACAAGCCTTCCCCTAATCCAGGACTACATTAGCCATGCCACAGATCATTCACTAAGGCCTTATGTTCAGTGCACTCCATCTCAGACATTATAATTGAATTGTTATAGATACTGAGTTACCTTTCTTCTTCTGGCTTCTTCATATTCCTAATTCCATTACCCTTGTTTTATTGTAACTTTTTGCCTCTTCTTCTATGTTAAGGTTAATTTTACTGCCCCCGGTTCCTTGTAAACCAATATGATATGATCTGTATCATGAATGTCGGTATAAAAAAGTACTAAATAAATAAAATGGTGGCTGTCACTGGGCAATCTGGAACGGGGGGTGGATTTGGACACTCCAAATTTGCTGATAATCTCCACCAATACCAGCCTCTCGGGTTGGGGGGCGGTGTGTGCAGACAGGTCCGCCCAAGGACTCTGGTCAGCGATGGAAAGATCCTGGTCCATAAATCGGCTCGAGACCAGGGCTGTACATCTGGCTCTGTGGGCGTTTCTTCCCTGGATCCAGGGCAGAATGGTGCGAGTCTTCTCAGACAATGCGACAATGCGACAACCAGCAAGATGGGACTCGAAGTCCCGCCGTAGCACTGGAGGCACGTCTTCTGTTCACCTGGGCAGAGCGCCATCTTGAGGGCATTGCCGCATCCCATGTCGCAGGAGTAGAGAATGTGCAAGCCGATTACCTCAGCCATCAGCAACTAGACCCAGGGAAATGGGAACTGTCTCTCGAGGCGTGGAATCTCATTTGGGCCAGATGGGAAACTCCTCAGCTAGATCTGATGGCAACGCAGGCGAACACAAAAACAGTTCGTTTTTTCAGCCGTTGCCGAGAACAGGGTTGGTGGGCATAGATGCTCTTGTGTATCCTTGGCCCACGGGGATTCTGCTGTATGCCTTCCCGCCCTGGCCCCTTATAGGTCGGCTTCTCCGCATAGAGCGGCACCCGGGAAGGGTGATTTTGGTGGCGCCGGTGTGGCCACGTCGTCCGTGGTTCGCGGATCTGGTACGCTTGGCTCTAGAAGGTCCACTTCAACTGTCACATCTAACGCATCTGCTCAGTCAGGGGCCCATATTTTCGGATCTGGAGGATCGCTTCTCTCTTGCGGCTTGGCTTTTGAGAGGCGACGTTTATGCTTGAGGGGTTATTCAGAACAAGTCATTTCCACCCTCCTACAGGCAAGACATCCAGCCACCTCTATGGCCTATGTGAGAGTTTGGAAGCTTTTTGAAACGTGGTGTCATCAGCGTTCCTGCGACCCTTTAGCGGTGCATGTTCCTTGGGTCCTTGACTTTCTGCAACAGGGCCTCGCTAAGGGCTTGGCGTTCAATTCCTTTCATGTACAAGTTGCAGCTCTAGGTGCCTTGTGGGAAAACTTTGATGGCTGTTCACTGGCAGCGCATCTGGATATTGCTCTGTTTCTTAAGGGGGTCAAACATTTGCGCCCTCCCATCAGTTCGGAGTTCCAGATTGGAGTTTGAATTTAGTCCTTCGAGTTCTATGTGGCGCTCCTTTCGAGCCTCTTCGTGGAGTTTCCCTGAAAGATCTGACTTTGAAAACTGTGTTTTTGGTGGCCATTTGCTCAGCCCGTCGGATCTCAGAGTTGCAGGCGCTGTCTTGTCGGGATCCTTTTCTTCGGATTTACGACATAATATCGTTAAATACAGTTCCATCCTTTGTCCCTAAGGTGGTTTCAGCCTTTCATGTCAATCAAACTGTGGAGCTTCCGGGGTTCCCTAACTGGTCCCGGGAGTCTTCTCAGAACAGAGACCTTCATCTTTTGGATGTGCGGCACGCCTTATTGCGTTATCTGGAGGCTACCAATGACTTCAGACGTTCTGACCATTTGTTTGTTCTCTTTGGTGGCCCAAAGAAGGGGGACAAAGAATCAAAGGCGACCATATCTCGGTGGATTAAGGAAGCCATTTGCGCGGCATACATAGCCTGAGGGCATCAGGAGCCTTTGGGTCTGAGAGCTCATTCCACTAGGGCTCAGGCTACCTCCTGGGCAGAGTGTCAGTTACTGTCGCCTCAGGAGATATGTAGGGCAGCGGTGTGGTCGTCTATTCATACGTTTATCAAATTTGCGGATGATACAAAATTATTCAGAGTAGTTAAATCACAAGCGGATTGTGATACATTACAGGAGGACCTTGCAAGACTGGAAGATTGGGCATCCAAATGGCAGATGAAATTTAATGAGGACAAGTGCAAGGTGTTCCATATAGGGAAAAATAACCCTTGCTGTAGTTACACGATGTTAGGTTCCATATTAGTAGCTACCACCCAGGAAAAAGATCTAGGCATCATAGTGGATAATACTTTAAAATCGTCGGCTCAATGTGCTGCAGCAGTCAAAAAAGCAAACAGAATATTAGGAATTATTAGGAAGGGAATGATTAATAAAACGGAAAATGTCATAATGCCTCTATATCGCTCCATGGTGAGACCGCACCTGGAATACTGTGTACAATTCTGGTCGCCGCATCTCATAAAAGATATAGTTGCGATGGAGAAGGTACAGAGAAGGGCAACCAAAATGATAAAGGGGATGGAACAGCTCCCCTATGAGGAAAGGCTGAAGAGGTTAGGGCTGTTCAGCTTGGAGAAGAGACGGCTGAGGGGGGATATGATAGAGGTCTTTAGGATCATGAGAGGTCTTGAACGAGTAGATGTGAATCTGTTATTTACACTTTCGAATAATAGAAGGACTAGGGGGCATTCCATGAAGTTATCAAGTAGCACATTTAAGACTAATCGGAGAAAATTCTTTTTCACTCAACGCAGAATAAAGCTCTGGAATTTGTTGCCAGAGGATGTGGTTAGTGCAGTTAGTGTAGCTGGGTTCAAAAAAGGTTTGGATAAGTTCTTGGAGGAGAAGTCCATTAATGGCTGGTAATCAAATTTTCTTAGGGAATAGCCACTTAAATTAATTGCATCAGTGGCATGGGATCTTCTTAGTGTTTGGGTAATAGCCAGGTTCTTGTGGCCTGGTTTGGCATCTTTTGTAACAGGATGCTGGGCTTGATGGACCCTTTTGGTCTGACCCAGCATGACAATTTCTTATGTCACTCAGCAGTGCATGGTTCGGAGAAATGTATTCTTGAAGGATACTGATGAAACAGGAGAGTTAGGGCATCCCAACAGAGAGGTTCCATTAAAAGCAAACATAGTCCATATGCCTATATGTAAAAAATCACCAAAGCTAATGATTTCCGAATTATCCCAAACAACTGAAAAGCAGGTTGTTAAAACAAACAAAAAACACACTTTGAAATGTCTGTATGCTAATGCCAGAAGTCTAAGAAGTAAGATGGGAGAGTTAGAGTGTATAGCAGCAAATTATGAGATTGACATAATTGGCATCACAGAGACTTGGTGGAAGGAGGATAACCAATGGGACAGTGCTATATCAGGGTACAAATTATATTGCAGTGATAGGGAAGATCAACTTGGTGGGGGTGTGGCACTTTATGTCCGGGTAGGTATAGAGTCCAACAGGATAAAGATCATACAAGAGACTAAATGCTCAGTAGAATCTATATGGGTAGGGATCCCATGTGTGTTGGATAAGAGTATAGTGATAGGAGTATACCACTGTCTACCTGGACAAAATGGTTAGACAGATGATGAAATGGTAAGAGAAATCAGGGAAGCAAACCAATTTGGCAGTGCAATAATAATGGAAGATTTCAATTACCCCAGTATTGACTGGGTAAATGTAACATCAGGAATTGCTAGAGACATAAATTTCCTGGATGAAAATGAAATAAATGATTGCTTCATGGAGCAATTGGTTCAGGAACCAACAAGAGAGGGAGCAATTTTAGATTTAATTCTTAGTGGAACGCAGGATTTGGTGAGAGAGGTAACAGTGGTGGGGCCACTTGGCAACAGTGATCATAACATGATCAAATTTAAACTAATAACTGGAAGGGGGACAATAAGTAAATCTGCAGCTCTAACATTACATTTTCAAAAGGGAAACTTTGATAAAATGAGGAAAATAAAAAAAACTGAAAGGTGCAGCTGCAAAGGTTAAAAGTGTTTAATAGGCTTGGACATTGTTTAAAAATACAATCCTAGAGGCACAGTCCATATGTATTCCACGCATTAAGAAAGGTGGAAGGAAGGCAAAACGATTACCGTCATGGTTAAAAGGTGAGGTGAAAGAGGCTGTTTTAGCCAAAAAAACATCCTTCAAAAATTGGAAGAAGGATCCATCTGAAGAAAATAGGATAAAACATTAGCATTGTCAAGTTAAGTGTAAAACATTGATAAGACAGGAGAAGAGAGAATTTGAAATGAAGTTGGCCAGAGGCAAAAACTCATAATAAAAACTTTTTAAAATATATCCAAAGCAAGAAACCTGTGAGGGAGTCGGTTGGACCATTAGGTGACCGATGGGTTAAAGGGGCTCTTAGGGAAGATAAGGCCATTGCAGAAAGACTAAATGAATTCTTTGCCTCCGTGTTTACTAATGAGGATGTTGGGGAGATACCAGTTCCAGAGATGGTTTTCAGGGGTGATGAGTCAGACGAACTGAATGAAATCACTGTGAACCTGGAAGATGTAGTAGGCCAGATTGACAAACAAAAGAGTAGCAAATCACCTGGACGGATGGTACGCATCCTAGGGTACTGAAGGAACTCAAAAATGAAATTTCTGATCTATTAGTTAAAATTTGTAACCTATCATTCAAATCATCCGTTGTACCTGAAGACTGGAGGGTGGCCAATGTAACCCCAATATTTAAAAAAGGCTCCAGGGGCGATCTGGATAACTATAGACCAGTGAGCCTGACTTCAGTGCCTGGAAAAATAGTGGAAACTATTCTCAAGATCAAAATCGTAGAGCATATAGAAAGACATGATTTAATGGAACACAGTCAACATGGATTTACCCAAGGGAAGTCTTGCCTAGCAAACCTGCTTCATTTTTTTGAAGGCGTTAATAAACATGTGGATAAAGGTGAACCGGTAGATGTAGTGTATTTGGATTTTCAGAAGGCATTTGACAAAGTCCCTCATGAGAGGCTTCTACGAAAACTAAAAAGTCATGTAATAGGAGGCGATGTCCTTTCGTGGATTACAAACTGGTTAAAAGACAGGAAACAGATAGTAGGATTAAATGGTCAATTTTCTCAGTGGAAAAGGGTAAACAATGGAGTGCCTCAGGGATCTGTACTTGGACCTGTGCTTTTCAATATATATATAAATGATCTGGAATGGAATACGAGTGAGGTTATCAAATTTGCGGATGATACAAAATTATTCAAAGTAGTTAAATCACAAGCAGACTGTAATACATTACAGGAGGACCTTGCAAGACTGGAAGATTGGGCATCCAAATGGTAGATGAAATTGAATGTGGACAAGTGCAAGGTGTTGCATATAGGGAATAATAACCCTTGCTGTAGTTACATGATGTTAGGTTCCATATTAGGATCTACAACCCAGGAAAAAGATCTAGGCATCATAGTGGATAATACTTTGAAATCGTCGGCTCAGTGTGCTGCAGCAGTCAAAAAAGCAAACAGAATGTTAGGAATTATTAGGAAGGATATGGTTAATAGAACGGAAAATGTCATAATGCCTCTATATCGCTCCATGGTGAGACCGCATCTTGAATACTGTGTACAATTCTGGTCGCCGCATCTCAAAAAAGATATAGTTGCGATGGAGAAGGTACAGAGAAGGGCAACCAAAATGGTACAGGGGATAGGACAGCTCCCCTATGAGGAAAGGCTGAAGAGGTTAGGGCTGTTCAGCTTGGAGAAGAGACGGCTGAGGGGGGATATGATAGAGGTCTTTAAGATCATGAGAGGTCTTGAACGAGTAGATGTGACTCGGTTATTTACCCTTTCGAATAATAGAAGGACTAGGGGGCATTCCATGAAGTTAGGAAGTAGCACATTTAAGACTAATCAGAGAAAATTATTTTTCACTCAATGCACAATAAAGCTGTGGAATTTGTTGCCAGAGGATGTGGTTAGTGCAGTTAGTGTAGCTGGGTTCAAAAAAGGTTTGGATAAGTTCTTGGAGGAGAAGTCCATTAAAGGCTATTAATCAAGTTTACTTAGGGAATAGCCACTGCTATTAATTGCATCAGTAGCATGGGATCTTCTTAGTGTTTGGGTAATAGCCAGGTTCTTGTGTTCTGGTTTGGCCTCTGTTGGAGACAGGATGCTGGGCTTGATGGACTCTTGGTCTGACCCAGCATGGCAATTTCTTATGTTCTTATGTTCTTTTACGAAACATTACCGATTGGACATTAAGGCTTCTGATGAACCGTCCTTTGGGAAGAGTGTGCTTCGTGCGGGTCTTTCGGGTTCCCACCCAGAATAGGGTGACGGGTACATCCCACTTTTCTGGACTGATCTGGGTATGTTCAGGAAATGAAAATTGGTTCTTACCTGCTAATTTTCGTTCCTGTAATACCACAGATCAGTCCAGAAGCCCACCCCTTTCCTCAGATACCGAAAGACTGTCTTGGTCAGAACCTGCTTAAGTTTTTTATTGTTGAAGCTCCTTTTTTGCAGACATGATTCATGGAGCAGTTTTTAGCAGTTGTTTGGTCTGGTTTTTGCCAGCGAAGAAGTGGTAGTCCGGAAATTTGCTTGGGTGCTACCCTTCGTTATTTAGTCCTGTTAGCATGGACTTGGGTACAGGTCAATGCTGAGTGACTGCAGGTGGCACTCTCGTTATGTAGCAGTGCCCAAAGTTCTAATTGTTCTCTGACTCCACCTGCTGGTAGGGATAGACAACCCACTTTTCTGGACTGATCTGTGGTATTACAGGAACGAAAATTAGCAGGTAAGAACCAATTTTCATATACTGTAGTCTGCGTGGTCAAGATGAAGAAATACTGTGAAATGATAGCAGAAATTAGGCAAATTCTGGCAACACAATAATAATTGGAGATTTCAGTTACCCTAGTTACTATTGGTTCAGTGTCTCATGAGGACATGCTGGAGAGGTTAAATTTCATAATGCCATAAATGACTGCTTCATGGAACAGCTATTCAGACAAGCAGGATGGTAGTCGTCACAGATGGGTGACATCATCAGATGGAGCCCAGCACGGAAAACTTTTGTCAAAGTTCCTAGAACTTTGACTGGCACACTGAGCTTGCCGCTATCCGCGCGTCCAAGCAGGGTCCCTCTTCAGTCTCCTTTTTTTTTCTGTGAAGTAACTGCCTTGGGGTGGTGGAGCTACTGCTCTTAGTATTTTTTTTCCATGTTGATTACTTATCCGCATGAAGTTTTATCCTCTGCCTGGGGGCATTGCACGACATCCGTGGGTGTCATTTGTGCGATCAGATAACCCCCAAGGGCCGTCGTGCATGGCTAGATTAGATTGAGAAACCTTTGGGCCCAAAAAGTCTGCTCCATCCACTCCAGCATCGGAGGCATTGACACCTTGGAGCTGAGGGGAGCCATTGGATACGCCGTCCCTTTTCACGCCCCCAGCAGCCCATCTTGAGAGAGAGGAGCCAGTGATAGGCCGTCTCCAGTGTTGTTGCACTCCAGGATATCGGGCTCTTCAGCTTCCTCGGCACTGGGGAAAGACCGGGCCGAGTATTGTGAGAAGTATCGCAAGCATAGTCACCGTCTGTGCATGGCTCTGGAACCAGTGCAGCATCGGCAGCTGTTGTGCCGCCACCGAAGCAACCCGTGAGGAGGAGGCATCATCCTCTATCAGACCCGGAAGTACCATTCATTCCCTACTGGCATCTGTGTGGGGCACCAAGCCTCCTCAGGGCTCCGAGGCGGCTCTGGGTAACGCCTCTTCCTCCTCCTCTGCTGTCCTTACTTCACCAGACTTTCAGGAGGAGTTGGACCGTAGGGTTCAGATGACGCCTGCAGCACCGGTCCCCATGCTGGTGCCAGAATCTGCGCCGTCTCTCTTGCCGCCCCTGCTAGAGCATCTGGATGTCTTGTTGGGTGTCTTTCTGAAGCAATCGGTGTCCGGAGGACCATAGGCTCCTCAGTGGCCATCGATGCCCTCCTGTGGAGTGATTCCCATTATTGGGGGTCCTCCGAGGAGGAAGATTTACAATGACCATCGGCGTCTTTGGTCCGCTTGTCCCACAACCGGGGTTTCCAGATTCCATTCCTGGGCCATCGGGGATCTCTGAGCCATTGATGCCCTCAATGCCAAAACCAGGGGCCATCCACTCCAGCTCCCAGGGAACCTTTGTGAGGAAGAGGCCCCGTATAAACCCTGGGGTGATGATACCACGGAGTCGTCTTCTGAAGACTCAGGTGATATCCTTTCGGAATCTTCGCTGTCAGATGAGAGATGCCGATCTCCCCCAGAGGTTCTCTCCTTTGCGGGCTTTGTCCGAGCCATGGCTGAAGGCATTCCTTTTCAGCTCCTCACAGAAGACGACGCTCGGCATAAAATTCTAGAGGTCCTCCAGTTTGTCAACGCCCAAATGGAGATAGTTGCTGTCCCAGTCCACCATATTTTTAAGGAACCTCTCCTCAGGATCTGGGTACATCCCATTTCCGTTCCTCCTGTTAATAGGAAGGCGGATGCCATCTATCTCGTCCAACAGGTACTGGGGTTTGAGACTGCACACCAATCCATGATAGTGGAGACCGCTCTCAAAAAAGCCAAGAGCTCCTGCACCAACATCTCTGCTCCTCCGGGCCGGGATCATAGAGTGCTGGTTGCCCTGGATAGGAAGGTGTATCAGGGCGCTATGCTCATTGCCCATATCACCTTCTACCAATTATATATGACCCAGTACAACCACAGCCTGTGGAAGCAGGTCCAGGAGCTGTTGGAATGGCTGCCACAACAGCAGCAGGATGCGTTCTTGGCAGTAGTACAGCAGAGCCTGGAGGCAGGGATACACAAGGTGAGATCCACCTACGATGTTTTTGAAACAGCGGCAAGAGTGGCTGCAGCGGACATTGGCGCCCACAAGATGGCCTGGCTCCGCACTTCAAACCTCTGCCCAAAAGTGCAGGAAAAGCTGGCAGAGCTGCCCTGTACAGGAGAGAATCTCTTCGGGGATAAGGTCAGGGACGCGGTGGCCAAATTAAAGGACCACCATGAAACCATTCAGCAACTTTCGGCTAGCGCTTCCAACCCACCATCCTCTGTCAGGAAGTCCTCACGGCAAGGCTCAAGGAAATCCTTCTATCATCAATGGAAGTATGTGGCTTTGTGGACTCGTACGTCCCGCACTGATTCCAGGGGCTATTCCCACCAGCAGTGGACCCCCAGGCCTCAGCTGCTCCCCCCTCCCCCCCCCCAGCAGAGCACCCCACTACAGGGTTTTGATTGGGGACAAGGGCGTGTGAGTCAATCTGCTGTACTCTCGGCATCCTGCCCTCCAGTCAGGGGCAGGCAGAGTCACTTCACCCCCAGCTGTTCCCTAAATACATCATACCAGTGGGTTCTCTCTATTGTTCACCAAGGGTACTGGCTGAATTTCAGGGATGTCCCTGTGGACTTTACCCAATGTCCATCATGGGTTTCATCCACTCCTCAGGAAAATTATTTTGACAGAGCTCTCTGCCCTGTTAACAGCAAGAGTGGTAGAACTCATTCCCTGCCACCAGCAGGGCCGAGGATTCTAATTGTGGTATTTCCTGATATCAAGGAGAATTGGGGGCCTCCATCCTATTCTCTTTTAGCCAGTAATCCAATATTGATTGTTTAATCAATAAAAACGCTTTTTGTAAAAATTATTTTTGTGTGGCCGTTAATGTATGTTCCAGACATCTGTTATATATCAAATAAGCAGAGCTTAGATGATTCAGCGATCTTTCAGTTCAGGATCTGGCCAAGCAGACCGAGGGTCCTTCGCCAGGCTTGCTTAACCTTTGAACAGTCCCAGAAGCTATGAAACAAAGTGCCCTGGGCTTTATAACATTTCAAACACAAACCAGAATGTACCAATTTTGCTTTATAAGCCGGTAAATAGGGATGTACATCCTACACAGGAACTTGTATTATGTCTCACGTAAAGTCATATTTTCCGTAATGCCTGGTATAGCTCTAAAACACCGTTTTATTACCCCAGGAGGAATAGAATTCTCCAGCTCTGTATTCCATGAGTCTGCTACTACCAATTGCCAGGCATTGGGACAATCCAATTTTTTAAGCACTTTAGTTAGAAATGCCATAGATACTTTCTGTCCCGCTGGAATAGTACAAGAAAATCCCTTTAGGATTGTGAGGGGGCTCTAGCGCATTTAAAAAGATCAGTGACAATAAAATGTCTGATTTGGAGATAGAGAGAAAATTTTTTGTGTGGGAGGCTCTAGTCATTTTGCTACTCCCCAAAGCTCCGAACTTCTTCAGACAAGTATTGCTTAAGTGTGGTAAGTCCCTTCTTTCCCAATCCTGTATTATCTTATTTTCAAGACCTGGGGGAATCTAGGGTGCCTAGCCACGACAAGAGTTGGAGAGACCTCCCATGATATCTTCAATTTATTACAAAGAGACTGCCATGCACACTTGAGAGAAGCCACCAGAGGATTATGCTGAATATAGTATGTCAATTGGTTGTTTGGGACATGAATCAGGTTACCAAGTTTCAGAGGATGACACCAGTTATGCAAGAACAATGTAGGGGTATACAATTCAGATCCACATAAGCAATCAAGGACAAGTCTCAGTAAAGCTGCTAAGTTATATTGCGATAAGTTTGGACATGCCATTCCCCCTGCTTCCCAGGGCAACTGTAGTTGGCTAAGGGGCAAACAGGCTTTCTTATTATTCCACAGAAATTGTCGCAGTACTTTATCAAGTTCCATCCAATGATGTTTCTTTACCCATAAAGGTACATATACCAA
Source organism: Rhinatrema bivittatum (assembly GCF_901001135.1). NCBI lineage: Eukaryota > Metazoa > Chordata > Amphibia > Gymnophiona > Rhinatrematidae > Rhinatrema > Rhinatrema bivittatum. The sequence goes on along the minus strand of NC_042618.1, from coordinate 265,700,567 downwards.
CGCGGGAGCTCCATCATTTTAAATAATTGGATACGACCACTTAAAGAGAGGGGAAATTTAGCCCATTCCACCAGTTTAGCTTTAGTTTTTGTTATAATGGGAGGACACTGGCATTATACACTCGCGAAATATCCACAGGGATTTTTATCCCCAAATATGTCATTTCTTTGGTCACCCAACGTAAGGGGAATTCAGGTGGCCATTGCAATTTCAACAAACCTAAAACATCTAAAGCCTCTGATTTGTCTAAATTGATTTTCAGCCCTGAAAATCTACCAAATTGACTTTGTAGGGCCATAACTTAAGGTAAAGAAGCTATGGGATTAGTTAAAAATATTAACACATTATCGGCATATGCCGCTATTTTGAAGGTATCTCCACCCAGTTGCAAACCTCCAATTTCTGGAGAGTCTGCTATTTTACGCAGTAGGGGGATCCAGGGTTAAAACATAAAGCAGTGGCGAAAGTGGGCATCCTTGCCTCGTACCTCTAGGTAGCTGAAACTCCTGTGACATAGCCCCGTTGGCTACTATAATGGAGCAAGGCTTGTTATATAAAAGTTCATTTGATCGTACAATATCCCCATCCAACCCATATCGCCGCAAAGCAGAAAACAAGTATCTCCAGGCCACCTGATTGAAGGCTTTCTCCGCATCGAAACCCACCACCAAAGCTGGGATTCCCTGATATTTGCAATGATTCATAGCCATCCATAAGCGGATGAGATGTTTGCCTGCAAATCTGATTTTACAAACCCAGCCTGGTGCTGTGAGATAAGCATCGGCAGAACCAGTAATACAGAACATCTCCCATAAGATATATGGAGACCACATTTAGTACCCGTGCCAGTGCACCCCCTCACCATAATTATCTGTGCTGGATGTTCTTTGTAGCATTTAACATCGTAATTTGAATAATTTCCACTAGCACATATAGTTTTTCCAGATTCCATCATTTGTCCCCTCTGCGGGAATCTGCCAGTCCAATATTTCACCAACCAGTCCAACTACTTTTATTCTGACAGAGACCCAAGAAATTGCTTGGCAGCTGAAAGTGAATCAAGTATCTGAGCTGCAAGGAAGATCGGGCAATGAAGAAGCACTATGAGTCAACCTAAAAAAAGATGGGACATCCATTTTTATTGGAGTGGTTTACAGGCCTCCAAACCAAAAAGAAGAGCTTGACAGAGATCTGGTTGAAGACATCCAAAAGATGGGAAAGAAGGGAGAAGTGGTGATTCTTGGAGACTTTAATTTGCCGAATGTAGACTGGAGAATCCCATCTGCAGAATCTAACAATAGAGGAGAAATAGTGGATGCTCTGCAAGGAGTTTTATTCAAACAAATGGTAATGGAACCACAAGAGAGGGAGCTATACTTGATTTAGTGCTCACTAATGGAGATAATGTCTCTGATGTCCAGGTGGGCACCCACCTCAGCACCAGTGATCATCAAACAGTATGGTTTAATATCACAGAAAGGATACGGAAAAGAAGCATACGGACCCGAGTTTTGCAGTTCAAAAACACAGACTTTGATAAAATGGGGAAGTACCTGGAGGAAGAACTATTAGGCTGGGAGAATGAGAGAGATGTGGAACAACAGTTGGCCAAACTAAATGGAGCAATTACCAAGGCAACTAATCTTTGTTAGAAAAGTAAAGAAAAGCAAAAGAAAAATGAAACCTATCTGGTTCTCCAAGGAGGTGGCTGACAAAATAAAGGCTAAAAGAACAGCGTTCAAGAAATATAAAGGATCCCAAAGGGAGGATCACAAAGAAGAATATCTGGTAGAACTGAGGGAGACAAAGAAAGTAATCAAGACGGCAAAAAGTCAAGCAGAAGAAAGGATTGCCAAGGAGGTAAAGAGAGGTGACAAAACCTTTTTCAGATACATCAGTGAAAGGAGAAAAGTTCAGAGTGGTATAGTGAAATTGAAAGGTGAAAAGGATCAATGTGTGGAGAGAGACGAAGAAATGGCAGAAATATTAAACGAATACTTCAGTTCTGTGTTCACTAAAGAAGACCCTGGAGAAGGACCGTCGCTAGTGAACAAGAAAATAGAGGGGAATGGAGTAGATGTAAATCCATTTACAGTAAAGAATGTATGGGAAGAGCTGGGGAAACTGAAAGTGTACAAAGCCATGGGGCCTGATGAGGTTCATCCCAGGATACTGAGGGAGCTCAGAGATGTGCTGGCGGGTCCACTGTGTGACCTGTTCAATAGATCCCTAGAAACGGGAGTGGTGCCGAGTGATTGGAGAAGAGCGGTGGTGATCCCGCTTCACAAGAGTGGAAACAGAGAAGAGGCTGGTAACTACAGACCCGTTAGCCTCACCTCGGTGGTGGGAAAAGTAATGGAGTCGCTGTTAAAAGAAGGAATAGTGAACTATCTACAGTCGGAAGACTTGCTGGACCAGAGGCAGCATGGATTCACCAGGGGAAGATCCTGTCAGACAAATCTGGGTAACCAAGGAATTGGATCAAGGAAGAGCACTCAATGTCATCTACTTGGACTTCAGCAAAGCTTTTGATACGGTTCCGTACAGGAGACTGGTGAATAAAATAAGAAGCTTATGAGTGAGTACCAAGGTGATAGCTTGAATTGCAAACTGGTTAACGGACAGAAGACAATGTGTGATGGTAAATGGAACTTACTCTGAAGAGAGAGCGGTGTTGAGCGGAGTGCTGCAAGGGTCGGTGTTGGGACCGGTCCTGTTCAATATCTTTGTGAGCGAAATTGCGGACGGGATAGAAGGTAAGGTTTGTCTTTTTGTGGATGACACTAAGATCTGCAACAGAGTGGACATGCCGGAAGGAGTGGAGAGAATGAGACGGGATCTAAGGAAACTGGAAGAGTGGTCGAAGATATAGCAGCTGAGATTCAATGCCAAGAAGTGCAGAGTCATGCATATGGGGTGTGGAAATCCGAATGAACTGTATACGATGGGGGGAGAAGGGCTGATGTGCACGGGGCAGGAGCGAGACCTTGGGGTGATAGTGTCTAATGATCTGAAGTTGGCGAAACAATGTGACAAGGTGATAGCTAAAGCCAGAAGAATGCTGGGCTGCATAGAGAGAGGAATGTCTAGTAAGAAAAGGGAAGTGATTACACTGGGCAACAATGAAAGTGTTACTGACCTAAAAAGGTCCTACTCTGTAGTATCTTGATGTGCTGAACACGAATATGACCATGAAAAGTTTTTATTGGCTCTCGTTTTGAAGATATTTAATATAGTTCACTTTCTATGTTTAGTCATGTAAATGTATCCAGTAGGACTGTAAATAAGCCTAGAATGATGTAATATTGCATCATAGAAACATAGAAATGACGGCAGAAGAAGACCAAACGGCCCATCCAGTCTGCCCAGCAAGCTTCACACATTTTTTCTCTCATACTTATCTGTTTCTCTTAGCTCTTGGTTCTATTTCCCTTCCACCCCCACCATTAATGTAGAGAGCAGTGATGGAGCTGCATCCAAGTGAAATATCTAGCTTGATTAGTTAGGGGTAGTAGGGGTAGTAACCGCCGCAATAAGCAAGCTACACCCATGCTTATTTGTTTTACCCAGACTATGTTATACAGCCCTTATTGGTTGTTTTTTCTTCTCCCCTGCCGTTGAAGCAGGGAGTTATGCTGGATATGCGTGAAGTATCAGGGTTTTTTTCCCCCCCTGCCATAGAAGCAGAGAGCTATGCTGGATATGTGTGAAGTATCAGTTTTTCTTCTCTCCTGCCGTTGAAGCAGAGAATTATGCTGGATATGCGTGAAGTATCAGTCTTTCTCCCATGCCGTTGAAGCAGAGAGCCATGCTGGATATGCATTGAAAGTGAAGTATCAGGCACATTTGGTTTGGGGTAGTAACCGCCGTAACAAGCCAGCTACTCCCCACTTTGTGATTGCGAATCCTTTTTTCTTCTCCGCTGCCGTTGAAGCTATGCTGGATATGCGTGAAGCATCAGTTTTTCTTTTCCCCTGCTGTTGAAGCAGAGAGCTATGCTGGAAATGCGTGATGTATCAGTCTTTCTCCCATGCTGTTGAAGCAGAGAGCCATGCTGGATATGCATCGAAAGTGAAGTATCAGGCACATTTGGTTTGGGGTAGTAACCGCCGTAACAAGCCAGCTACTCCCCTCTTTGTGAGTGCGAACCCTTTTTTCTTCTCCCCTGCCGTTGAAGCAGAGAGCTCTGCTGGATGTGTGAAGTATCAGTTATTCTTCTCCCCTGCCGTTGAAGCAGAGAGCTATGCTGTATATGCATTGAAAGTGAAGTATCAGGCTTATTTGGTTTGGGGTAGTAACCGCCGTAACAAGCCAGCTACTCCCCTCTTTGTGAGTGCAAATCCTTTTTTCCACATTTCCTCTTGCTGTTGAAGCTTAGAGCGATGTTGGAGTCACAGTAAGCATGTGTATGTTTATTGAATAAGGGTATTGTGTCCAGGCAGTAGCCATCATTCTGACGAGTCACCCACTCTTCATTGGCGGCCTCTTGACTTTATGGATCCACAGTGTTTATCCCACGCCCCTTTGAAGTCCTTCACAGTTCTGGTCTTCACCACTTCCTCCGGAAGGGCATTCCAGGCATCCACCACCCTCTCCGTGAAGAAATACTTCCTGACATTGGTTCTGAATCTTCCTCCCTGGAGCCTCAAATCGTGACCCCTGGTTCTGCTGATTTTTTTCCTACGGAAAAGGTTTGTTGTTGTCTTTGGATCATTAAAACTTTTCAAGTATCTGAAAGTCTGTATCATATCACCCCTGTTCCTCATTTCCTCCAGGGTGTACATATTTAGATTCTTCAATCTCTCCTCGTACGTCAACCGATGAAGATCCTCCACCTTCCAGGTCGCCCTTCTCTGTACCGCTTCCATCTTGTCTTTGTCTTTTTGTAGATATGGTCTCCAGAACTGAACACAGTACTCCAGGTGAGGCCTCACCAAGGACCTGTACAAGGGAATAATCACTTCCCTTTTCTTACTCGATATTCCTCTCTCTATGCAGCCCAGCATTCTTCTGGCTTTTGCTATCGCCTTGTCACATTGTTTCGCAGACTTCATATCATTAGACACTATCACCCCAAGGTCCCTCTCCTGCTCCGTGCACATCAGCCTTTCCCCCCCCCCATCGAATACAGTTCATTCGGATTTCCACTCCCCATATGCATGACTTTGCACTTCTTGGCATTGAATCTCAGCTGCCATATCTTCGACCACTCTTCCAGTTTCCTTAGATCCCGTCTCATTCTCTCCACTCCTTCCGGCGTGTCCACTCTGTTGCAGATCTTAGTGTCATCTGCAAAAAGACAAACCTTACCTTCTATCCCGTCCGCAATGTCGCTCACAAAGATATTGAACAGGACCGGTCCCAACACCGATCCTTGCGGTACACCACTTAAAACCGCTCTCTCTTCAGAGAAGGTTCCATTTACCATCACACATTGTCTTCTGTCCGTCAACCAATTTGCAATCCAGGTCACCACCTCGGCACTCACTCCTAAGCTTCTCATTTTATTCACCAGTCTCCTGTGCGGAACCGTATCAAAAGCTTTGCTGAAATCCAAGTATATGATATCGAGCGCTCTTCCTTGATCCAATTCCTTGGTTACCCAGTCAAAAAAGTCAATCAGATTTGTCTGACAGGATCTTCCCCTGGTGAATCCATGTTGCCTCTGGTCCATCAATTCTCCAGACTGTAGATAGTTCACTATTCTCTCTTTCAGCAGTGACTCCATTACTTTTCCCACCACCGAAGTGAGGCTAACTGGTCTGTAGTTGCCAGCCTCCTCCCTGTTCCCACTCTTGTGAAGTGGGATCATATTGCATAATACCATCATGCACACATCATCCAGCGTTTATTACATCATTTTCTGATGCAATGCAGTTCTACTGCCATGCTGCTGCTGAGTAAGCTAACGTCAGCAGTGTACTATATGAAGCCCAGTCAGAAAGGGTGAGCATTTGAAATATTCATGCTGGCTGACTACTGCTGGACACTCCGCAGAGATGCTCCCGAACAGGTGTACAAGAGACAAGCAAAGAAATCTAAGACGTAGTCTGTGACTTAATTTTTCAAACGGTATTAACCGTAGGTCTCCTACTATTGGCATACAATTCAAGATGTAATTATATTATTGCATATTCAAAAAAACTAGAGCCAATTTTGCATTTTCACAGTCACATTCATGTTTAGCACATGGAAATTTATAAGAATTGACTAATTTCATTTCAGTAACATGACTTTTGTGAAAATTTGTTGTCCAGTGAGCTATTGGTATACAGTTCACAATGTAATTATATTATTGCATATTACAAAAAAACTAGGGCCAGTTTTGCATTTTCACAGTCACATTCGTGTTTAGCACATGGAAATGTATAAGAATTGACTAATTTCATTTCCATAACATGACTTTTGTGAAAATTTGTTGCCCAGTGTTATCCCCTTGTACAGGTCTTTGGTGAGGCCTCACCTGGAGTACTGTGTTCAGTTCTGGAAACCGTATCTCCTAAGGGACAGAGACAGGATGGAGGCGGTCCAGAGAAGGACGACCAAAAAGGTGGAGGGTCTTCATCAAATGACTTATGAGGAGAGATTGAAGAATCTAAATATGTACACCCTGGAGGAAAGGAGGAGCAGAGGTGATATGATACAGACTTTCAGATACTTTAAAGGTTTTAATGATCCAAAGACTACGACAAACCTTTTCCGTTGCAAAAAAATCAGCAGAACCAGGGGTCACGATTTGAAACTCCAGGGAGGAAGACTCAGAACCAATGTCAGGAAGTATTTCTTCACGGAGAGGGTGGTGGATGCCTGGAATGCCCTTCCAGAGGAAGTGGTGAAGACCAAAACTGTGAAGGATTTCAAAGGGGCGTGGGTTAAATACTGTGGATTAATAAAGTCTAGAGGATGTGAATGAAGAGAAGAGGCATGGGGGTGGCTTGTGGGAATGACGGCTACTACCTAGAGATGAATATCCTTATTCAATAAACATACACATGGTTAATGTGACTCCAACATTGCTCTATGCTTCAACAGCAAGAGGAAACGTGGAAAAAAGGATTTGCAAGGGGAATGAAGAAAAGATGTTTTATACTCCAACAAGGACTGAATTACTGAATTACATAGTCTGGGTAAAACAAATAAGCAGGGGAGTAGCTTGCTTGTTACGGCGGTTACTACCCCAAACCAGAAATGCCTGCTACTTCACTTAGAATACATATCCAGCACAGCCCACTGCTTGAATGGCAGGGGAATGAAAGGAGGATTTATATTCAAACAACAACAAAGACTGAATTCACAGATTGAATAAACAAGTGTGGGAGAAGCTGGCTTATTACAGCGGTTACTACCCCAAACCAATTAACTGGATACTTCACTCAGATGTAGCTCCAGCACTGCTATCTACGATGGTGGGGGTGGAAGGGAAATAGAACCAAAAAAGTTATTTAAAGGGACAAGAGTAACAGAAAAGTATGAAAAAAAAAAGTGTGAAAGCTTGCTGGGCAGACTGTATGGACCATTTGGTCGTCTTCTGCCATCATTTCTATGTTTCTATGTTTCATTTCATTTCTATAAGTACTTTCCACATACTATTCTGCTCCACTCTTAGTTTAGCTGGGTATTGTAGGTTGAAGCGTATGTGCTTTTTGAAAAGAGCAAAGGCTCTCCTGCATTGCGACACTGCTACTGAAAAATCCTGAAATAGCAAGATCTTATGTCCTTCATACATGAATGACAGTATTTTCCGGTAGGTTTGCAGAATCAACACCTTATGTGCAAAGCTTAAATATTTGCAATCCCTGTACGTGGCCTACTCTGGCCTTCAGTCCGTGCTCATAATCTATGAGCTCTCTCAATGTATCAGTGATTCAGCAGTGATTCTAGCCCCAGTTCCTTAAGCAGCTATCCCTCCAGGAGATTATGAATTTCGCGGTCTGACAAGGTTTCGGGGGAAACCCATGAATCTTAAATTGTTTCTTCGGGCCCAATTTTCTAAATCTTCTACCTTGCCATCCAACATTGTGATCTATTTTTGCAAAGTTGACTGTGTTGTTTGCAAGGCCTGCGTCTCCATTTCGATCACTGTCACTTGTTGCTGAGTGTCTTCCAATTGTTTTTCAGTTTTGCCCAGTGTCTCATTTCCTGTGCGGATTTGCTGCGATAACTCTGCAAACCTCCCATCCAAAGCCCTTACCACCGCCTGAGTCACCTCTTCAACCAAAGCGGAGTTCGGGGAACTAAGGCCCATACCTAAGGTCCATCCGCCATTTTGGAGTCCTGCATAAGGGCTGGCTGTTTTTTCTCCTGCTGCAATTTTGATGCCATCGGGCCACTCTCCCGGAGCAAGAAATCTGCTATGCAATTTTGCGAAGCCAGTAGGAGGGTGAGTAGCCCTTCTGCTGCCAAATCTGAGCTATAACCCTGCGAGTTTGGAGGGGAGCACCGGGAGCAAGCAGAACGCGCGTCCTACTCGTACATCGGGTCATGTGGTCTCTGTGACCCCTAGTTTTATTGATCTCTTTCCAACAGAAAAGGTTTGTAAATTGTGTATCATTAAACCTTTCATGTATCTGAAGGTCTGTATCATCTCCCCTGCACCTTCTCTCTTCCAGGGTATACATATTTAGGTCCTTTAACCTCTCTTAAGTCATTTGATGGAGACACCCCCACCATTTTTGTTGCCCTTCTCTGGACCACCTCCATCCTTTGTCTGTCTCTTTTGAGATATGGTCTCCAGAACTGAGCACAATACTCTAGGTGAGGCCTCACGAAGGACCTCTACAAGGGGATTATCACCTCTTTTTTTCTTACTGGTTATTCTTCTCTCTATGCATCCCAGCATTCTTCTAGCTTTAGCTATCGGCTTGTCACATTGCTTTGCCATCTTCAAATCTCTAGACACTATCACCCCAAGGTCCCTCTCTTGCTCTGTGCACAACCGCCCTTCCCCCACCCCCTGATCACATATAGTTCTTTTGGATTAGTACATGTCAGAGCCCACAAAGGGATGGTGCTCTAGGTTGCTCCAGATTGACCCAGGAGACCGTGGTATGCGGATCTGCAGCAGCTCCTGGCAGAATCGCCCCTTCAGCTTCCAGCGCACAGGGATCTGTTGCGGCAGAGTCCTGTTCTTCATAAACATATAACTTGATTTTGCCGAAACGTGCATGCTCTGCAGCAGTGATTTCCACCATGCTAAGAGGTAGAAAGTTCTCCACTTCCTTGGCTGATTTGTGGGTTTGGCGAGGGTTTGAGGCCTGATGTGAGGATCAAGGTACTCTTCCTTGTTTGGTCAAGGTCCCACTCATTTTGAAATGTTTGCAGGATGGCTTGAATTAAGGTTTGGCACTTAATTCTTTAAAGGTACAAGTAGCGGCAGTCACCTGTTTCAGAGGTCAGGTGAATGGTGGATACATGTTGGCTCACCCTGATGTGGCTCGTTTCCTGAAAGGAGTGAAACATTTTCGTCGTCCTTTGTGGTTTCCGGTGCCTTTATGGAGTCTTTATGGAGTCTTAATTTGGCATTGGATTTCTTAGAACGATCTGACCTTGTGGATACTCACCCTGAAACCAGTGTTTCTTGTGGCAATTTGTTCTGCACGTAGGGTTTCTGAACTTCAGGCCTGTCTTACCGGGAGCCATTCCTCTAGGTGACTCCAGGGGTGGTACAACTGCATACTATTCCTTCTTTTGTGGTGGTCACTGAATTTCATTTGAATCAGTCCATTTCCCTGTTATCTATGGTCAGAGAAAGACATGTAAAGGAGTATCGTCTGTTGCGACTCTTGGATATCAAGAGACATATTGTCTGGTAACTGGAGGTTACTAATCCTTTACGGAGGATGACTTGTCTGTTTGTCTTTCATGGCAGGGAGAGCCGGCCTCGCGGGCTATCATAGCTCACTGAATTAAGGAGGTAGTCACGGCTGCATACGTTGATGCTGGGAAGGTGTTATCTAGTCAGGTCAGGGCTCATTCCACTAGGGCTCAGGCAGTGTCATGAGTAGAAGCAAAATTGTCTCCCGTCGATATTTGCCAAGCTGCAAATGGTCCTTATTACACACTTTTTCCAGGTATTGTTGTCTGGATGTGCAAGTCCGGGAGGGCACAGCCTTTGCACATGCAGTTTTGATTGAACTGCCGACAACCTCCCGCCCTATTTGGGGGAATAGCTTGGGTACATCCCACTTGTTCTGGATTCATCTGACTGGACGCTAAGAAATGAGAAATTACTACTTACCTGATAATTTTTTTCTTTAGGACAGTCAGATGAATCCAGCTTCTCTCCCTTGACTGCCGAATGGTTGTATTATGGTCGTCCTCCATGGCTACAGGGATTACTGGTAAGTGTTCGTCCAGGCCCTAGACTAGTGTTAATACATTCTTGTTTGAGCTCTGTGTTGCCTATTGGCTGAGTATTGAAATGGTTATCTGTTTAATCAAGTTTTGCTAGTCTGTCCACAGTTGCTTTTGAAGAGAATACTGGCAGGCTGATGTCACTACTGGGGTATATATATACTGTGACATCAGTTTGCTCCGTCTCCATCTGCTGGTAGAGGAGCATAACCCACTTCTGGAGTAAGTAGTAATTTCTCATCTTACCTTACAAACCTATTACATTTTTTTGAAGGCGTGAGTAAACATGAAGATAAGTGAGCCAGTTGACATAGAAGGTAACTTTAAAAGACCAGCACGCATATACGTGTATATTTGGCCATGTACAGATCTACCTCACTATCGTATAACCCGTGTGTATCATGTACACGTGAGATATAAAATAAACGTAATTCTTCCTTACATTTGTACGTAGTTAAAAAATACACGTGAATAGCGCCTTTGCTTCCACGTGTCCGGATAAGTCTTAAAAGAGCTACTTTTCTGGGTAAGTAAGATAGCTGGATAAGTCTCAAATAAAGCTACTTATTCAGATAAGTAAGATAGCTGGATAAGTCTCAAATAGAGCTGCTTCTTCAGCTGTCTTACATAATGAAATAAGTAGCTCTATCTGAGACTTATTCGGATAAGTAGCTCTATTTGAGACTTATCAGCTATCTTACTTAGCTGAATAAGTAGCACTTTTTAAGACTTATCTGGCAAAGCCACCACTTAACTGGATAAGTCAGAATTTGTGGTTAAGTAGCGTTGAACTGCTGTGCACATTTTTTTACTTTATATTTTAAAAATATAAGCGTGGAGATTTTACATGTGGAATTTAAGTAGCATTTACCCTGGATAAGTCACTTTTTACATGCATAAGTCTGAAATTTTTCTAACATACGCGCGCCAGTGAAATTACCAGTTTTACCAATTAGTCCATCAGTTTGCCCAGTCCTCTTTCAGGTCATCGAGACCCTCGTGGTTCATCAGCCTGAACTCTGAGTTCACCCAGACTGCTACCCAGTCAGTATTTCAAATAAAAACGTTTAATATCACTTATGCTAGATAATAAGCAGGTGTAAATATGTGCTAGTAAATTGCTTAATCTACACATACAAGTCTCTTCTAAAATAGCAACTTACATGTGTAAATGTTAGCCTCACCCTGGAATACGCCTAAACTGTGCCTTTTGTACATACACAAACCCTTATTTATGTATGTATGTTTGAGGTTTATATGCTAATTGTTATGCATGTAACATTTTGAAAATTCACTTTAACACATTATGTCCCAAATTTTTTAAGAGGCTATCCTCTATATAGGACACTGGGACATAATGGGTTAATGTGTTTTGGGTTTTCAGAAGGCATTTGACTCCTTAGGAAATTGAAAAGTCATGGGATAGGGGGCAGTATCCTATAATGGAATAGTAACTGGATAGAAGACAGGAAACAGAGGATAGGAGTAAATGATCAGTTTTCTAAATTAAGAAAAATCATTAATAGAGTGCCATAGGAATCTATACTAAGACCCTATGCTCTTTAATTTTAAAACTTGTTAAAGTGACACATATGTTTCCTTCTACTCAATATGTGTAAGTGATTGTAAACATCGTAAAAATGAAAAACTCACTGGGTAAGGAGTCTAGGTAAGTGGGAGGAGTGCAGGCTGTAGAACCAGAGGGGTCTGGATGGCCTAAAGACAGCCTGAGCAAACAGGTGGACAAATTGGCAAAACTGGGAATGTCCTTCATGCATGCATGTTTTAAAATTGTGCTCATTTGGACAACTAAAGCTGACATGTCTTAAGGAATATAAAAGACTAACATTTCCTTGCATAACTGCTTAAAAAAAATTAGCACAAACATGCATTCTAGATGTATTTTAAATAAGGCACTTGCACAGTCTATATAAAATTGAGGTGTATATGTGCTTACATTCATATATATACATAAATGGGCATCTGTGCTCTTGTTTTAAAGTTACTAAGTGTTTTCTTTGTTTCAGTAGCTAGTTCTGTGCTTTTCTCCTGATATGTTTGGAAAAGTTGATTTTTTTTCTTTTTTTAAGCATACTTAAGAACTTTATTGTGTTGAGGTTTAAGTATGTGCTTGGTAATGTTCCTTTTCTCTTAGGGTGGCTGGATGACATTGGCCTACCCCAGTATAAGACACAGTTTGACGACGGGAAGGTGGATGGCAGGATGCTGCATTACATGACTATTGTGAGTAGCTGCTTTTGCTTTCCAGTGTTCTTTCTCCCTCTGCAAAGGCTCATGTATTTTTTATTGTAACATTTTTTGTGTTATTGTCATGATGGTAATGACCTAGTTTAAATAATGTATGTATATATAGATATATAATTTAATTAGAAATATCTTTTTGGTTGATAATTGTGTTAGACATGAAATGGACATTAATCATTTGGATCTTCTCTAGTAACTATTAGCTGTGCAGGCTACCTTCTGCATTTGCCGTATATTGCACCTTAAGCTCAGGCAAGCCTTATGTGAACTTTAGCAAACAGAAACCTTGACAATTAGTGCTGCAAGAGCTATCTGAGAGCTGTTAATAGTTCAGGCATAGTCTTTTTTTAAGGAAACCATCACATGCTACAGCAGGGGTCAGGAACCTTTTTGGCTGAGAGAGCCATAAACGCCACATATTTTAAAATGTAATTCCATGAGAGCCATACAATATGTTTAAAACTAAATACAAGTAAATGTGTGCATTTTATGTAAGATCACACTTTTAAAGTACAATAAGTCTCTGAAAATATTACACCAGGCCTTAAGACACCAATACATCTCCTATTAGGAAAACGGACCAAGTCAGGCTGCTATAGAGTCCTACACAGAAACTACACGCCAGCAGAAAACCTCACCTGAATCACGTGCTGTCCCTCACCTAACATAGAATAAAGAGACCAAAACGCATAACAAGAAGCATGCAGACAAAAACTGAATTGGAAACTGCAACAAGCCAGAGTCTCTGTATGCAGTGTAACAAAGGAAAAAAGAAACATCACCCATCCTTATAAAACAAATCAAGAAATATAAAATCATCAGCAGTAAAACTGTACTAACAAAAAGAACATATTTCGAAACAGCTGATGAGTGGAATATCCAATAATTAAAAACTCATATAAAACATTTCCAGATACCAACAAAATATTTCAAAATAGCAGACACAAAGATCCAGTAATGAAAAATAATAAGGATACAAACATTTTTTTGCTCTGCATACCTGGGAACGTTTGATATCCAGGTGTCCTGAGATTGTTCTGAATTAGCAGGAGGTGGGGTGGTTTGCTTGGAACTTTCTCCTCTCTCAGTCACATACCAGCGCTCTCTCTCACACTGGCTCTCAATGACACACCTATACACACATGCTCTCAGTCACTCACATATACAAATGTTTTTTCTCTCTCACTTATATAGGCTCTTAATTACACATTTACACACATGCTGTCTATCTTTTCACGCTTACACACACACAGGCTTTCAATCACATAAATACATGCTGTCTTTTTCTCTCACACACAGACTCTCATTCACATGCTTACAAACATGTCCTCTCTTTCTCTCATTTACACACAGGCTCTCAATCACATACTCACATGCTCCCTCACCTAAATCAGCTCTCAATCACACACAGACACACATGGTCTCTCTCTCTCATTTAAACACAGGCTCTCAATCACATACTCACATGCTCCCTCACCTAAATCAGCTCTCAATCACACAGACACACATGGTCTCTCTCTCTCATTTAAACACAGGCTCTCAATCACATACTCACATGCTCCATCACCTAAACCAGCTGTCAATCAGACACAGACACACATGATCTCTCTCTTACTTATACACACAGGCTCTTAATCATACATACACATGATCTCTCTCACACACAAAGGATCTCAATCATACACACATACTCTTTCAAACAAACAGGTTTTCAATTACAAACTTACACATACAGGTTCCCAATGGTAAACTTACATTCATGCTCTCTCTCTCACAGGCAGGATCTCAATCACAGACATACTCTCTTTCACATATACAGGCTCTCAATCATTCACATACATGCAATCTCTCACTCACACACACAGGATCTCAAACACACATGCTTGCTCGCTCATTCACTCTCTCTCTCCCCCTTCCCCCCCCCGGGAACTCGCGGCAGCAGCAGCCACCTCCCAACGCTAACCTCCTTCATTTTCAGCCCTCGCGGAGGCGAAGGCGGAGTCCCATCGGCCGCGGTTGAAGATTTTCATTTTCCTCCGAGCCGCGCTGCAGTCTTCTTCCCGCGCAGGCACCCGATGCTCTCCACTTCCTCTTCCGGGCCGCGGGAAGAAGAGAGCACCGGCGTGCTCTCTTCTTCCCGCGGCCCGGAAGAGGAAGTGGAGAGCATCGGGTGCCTGCTGCGGGAAGACCCGCGCAGGCACCCGATGACTCCAGCGCTGGCACCCGGATGACTCCAGTCGGCGTGCTCTCTTCTCCTCCCCCCCGCGGCCCGGAAGAGGAAGTGGTGAGCATCGGGTGCCTGCGCGGAAGAAGAGACCACGCTAGTGTGGTCTCTTCTTCCCGCGCAGGCACCCGATGCTCTCCACTTCCTCTTCCGGGCCGCGGGGGGGGGGGTGGAGAAGAGAGCACGCCGGTGCCGCTGACTCCAGCTGTCCTGCCGCGTTCCGCCCGGGCTGACAGCATTTTAAGCCCGGGCGGCGGAGGACCGGGGAGCAGCTGGGTCAGCGGGGAACCGCGAAGTATGGCGACACGTGTCTGCGAGCCAGATGCAGCCCTCAAAAGAGCCATATCTGGCTCGCGAGCCATGGGTTCCCGACCCCTGTGCTACAGTGTTAATGTTTAGTTACTTCTGTAATCCTGCTCTCTATTCAAAATAGTGTTTGAAGTTTTCAGAAGTTTGTTGTGTTTAGGATTGCCTTTTGCTATCAACAGGAGTAAATTAGGCTATCCTGGCCATCATTGAAAATCCATATTTTTCATTACCTGGTCACATCTCAAGTATGAATATAGCAGGATAACCTGAAAGGTAGTTTTCAGATTTGAGGTAGAGGACCTAGCTACTGACACTGTCAACACTGTGCACTACTATGGGGAAGACCTGGGGTTGATTTCTGTCCTTGGGCCTGCCATCACTGGACATGGTGTGGAGGCAATATTCACAGCCTCTAAGGGGTGGGACCTCAGCTATCACAACAGACTCAGATTGCAAACATAGCAAACTCCAGAAGGAGCTGCAGTCTATTGACTCAAGCCGAGGGCTCTCTCTGTGTTTGGGGTGGGGGGAGGGCAATGAAGTGTTTTAAAATAGGGGTGGGAACCAGGCGCTTATGAATGAAGGCTCAGCACTGAAGTCCAGTAGAGGAAACCTGTCCTGTGAATCCCACAGCCAACTCGATTTTCAGGATATCCTCAGTGATTTTGCCTGAGATAAATTTGCATACATTGGAGACCCAGTGTATGCAGATTTCTAAATGATATTAATTGTGATAACCTGTAAACTTGACTGGCTGTGAGGACCAATTTGGGAAGCCTTGCAGTAAACATTGTTTCTAATGGAGCTATAAGCCCAAAGAAGCAAAAGTAAACTACAAGGCAAAAAAATCTATTTGTTGAGTGATAATTTTGGTTGTAGTAAAAAGATACCTGCCCTTACATTTAAAAAATTAAAACATAATGTAAAAAATTAGTTCACACTGTATACAAAAGCAGAAAAAATTATCTAAGAGGACAAAGAAAGCAAGGAATGTATTTTGAGGAAAGTTAGTGCTTGATACTGGAAACGATTCTTCAGCATGGTTCCATATCAGGTGACCTGATGAATAAATGCTGTGAACTTATACCAAAGATGATGATATCAGAGGGTTTTATTGTATAAACAAGCACAGGTTAAAAGGTTGGATTCCCATGCTGCCCTTTACAAACCAAATCAGAAAGCTACAAAGCTCTGTGTGTTTGTTTATTTGTGGAAGTGGTGAAAGAAAGGAAATTGGGCTTGTTGCTGCTTTTGGCATTGCTAGGACACCAGGAAAGAAAGGAGCTTTGTTCTTGGACTCATGGGAACTGCATATTCTGATCTGAAAAGTATATAGCAAAATATCTTTCAAAAAATAAAGAATCCAGAAGATAATACAAAATCCGTGAGGTCCAGATTCAAAAGTCATTTAGATGGATAATAGTAAATGACTTACTTGGTTATATTCAGCCCATACCCAGCTAAATTCTAGCTGGGTAACTAGTTACATATACATATAATATTATGAGAGAGTTCTCCGGAAAAGAAGGCTATATATCCGGTGAGTGTTAAATCCTTTAACATTAAGAGATACCCGGCTAGAATTTAGCCAGATAAGAATAGTGCGGGCAGGAGGTGTTCTGGGGAGGAGTGGAGTTAACGACACTAGTAAACCATCTAACTCACTTTCAACATTACGCATTGCAGGAGAATGGGCAACAGATTTTTTGAGCCAAAATATAAAGGCCAAGGTGCTAGGCCATTGCGCATGCAAGCAGAAAATACAAAAATAGGGTGAACCATAGATACTTCTAACAGCAACCCACCAGAATGCAAAGGCAAGAAGGTTCTTCAGCCAATGAAAAGACTATGAATGTGCTGATACAGGGAAACTTTGCTTTGTTTTCTTCCCACCTTGGCCGGTAATAGGACATGTAATAAAGAATCTCAGGAAGGAGTATGTGTATGATGTCCTAGTGGCTTCACACTGGCCATGAAGACCATGATATGCTCATCTAAGTAGGCTGATAATGGATCAACAATTGTATTTGCAAAGCATAGGAGGTCTCCTTCATTAGGAATCAGTAGTAATGGGAAACCCATCTTCATTCTCGCTTATGGCATAGCTATTGAGTGGGCAAGATTAGCCAAGAAGGGATAAATAAGACGTTGCCATACTGGGTCAGACCAAGGGTCTTTCCAACAGTGGCCAATTCAGGTAACAAGTACCTGGCAAGTACCCAAAACATTAAGTAGATCCCATGTTTTTAATGCCAGTAATAGTGGTTATTCCCTAAGTCAACTAGATTAATGGCAGTTAATCAAGAACTTATCCAAACCTTTTTTAAACCCAGCTACACTAACTGCCCTAACCACATCCTCTAGCAATATATTCCAGAGCTTAATTGTGCATTGAGTGAAAAAGTATTTTTTCCAATTAGTTTTAAATGTGCTACTTGCTAACCTCATGGAGTGCCCCCTAGTCCTCCTTTTTTCCGAAAGAGTAAATAACCGATTCACATGTATTGGTTCTAGAACTCTCATGATTTTATAGACCTCTATCACATCCCCCACTCAGCTGTCTCTTCTCCAAGCTGAACAGCCTTAACCTCTTTACTATTTCCTCATAGGGGAGCTATTCCATCCTCTTTATCATTTTGGTTGCCCTTCTATGTACCTTTTCCAGTGTAGCTATATCTTTTTTGAGATGTGGCAACCAGAATTGTAGACAATACAAAAGGTGCAGTCTCAACATGGAGCAAAACAGAGTCATTAAGACATTTCCATTTTATTCAATATTCCCTTCCTAATAATTCCTAGCATTGTTTGCTTTTTTGACTGCCGCAGCACATTGAGCCAGCAATTTCAATGTATTATCCACTATGATGCCTAGATCTTTTTCTTGGGTGGCAGCTCCTAATATGGAACCTAACATCATGAATCTACAGCATGGATTATTTTTCCCTGTATGCATCACCTTGCACTTGTCCACATTAAATTTCATCTGCCATTTGGAAGTCCAATCTTCCAGTCTTGTAAGGTCATCCTGCTATTTATAACAATCTGCTTGTGATTTAACTACTATGAATAATTTTGTATCATCTGCAAATTTGATTATCTCACTCATTGTATTCCTTTCCAGATCATTTATAAATATACTGAAAAGCACCGGTCCAAGTACAGATCTCTGAGGTACTCTGTTTACCATTTCCCACTGAGAAAATTGACCATTTAATCCTACTCTCTATTACCTGTCTTTTAATCAGTTTGTTATCCATAAAAGGACATGGACTCCTATCCTATGAGTTTTTAGTTTTATTAGAAGCCTTTCGTTAGGGACATGTCAAATGCCCCCTGAAAATCCAAATACACTACATCTACTGGTTCACCTTTATCCACAAGTTTATTAATCCCTTCAAAAAAAATGAAGCAGATTTGTGAGGCAAGACTTCCCTTGGGAAATCCATGCTGACCATGTTCCATTAAACCAATTTTTTCTATATGCTCTTTGATTTTCATCATTAGAATAGTCTTGGCATCACTATTGACGGCCACCTCTCATTTAAAAAACACATTAACAACACTCTCAAATCCGGTTACTTCAAACTACACGCCCTCAAAAAAATCAAACCCCTTCTGCACCTCAATGATTTTCGCACCATACTACAAGCTTTCATTCTTTCCAAAATAGATTATTGCAACGCTATACTGCTAGGTTTACCCAAAAGTACGTTGCTGCCGCTACAGCTTCTACAAAACGCTGCTGCACGCATTCTCACTAGCACACATAAAAGCGAACATATCACCCCTATTCTTAAAAACTTACATTGGTTACCTGTTGCCGAAAGAATATCTTATAAATCCCTCACACTGATCCATAAAGCCCTACACAACCAAGAAATGCATTGGTTATCTGACCACTTTATCTTTCACAAATCAAACAGACCAATTAGGCAACAGCACAGGGCTACTCTTGTCATACCATCACCTAAGCAATCCAAGCTTGCTTCCACCAAAGCACGAGCTCTTTCATTAGCTGGGCCCATCCTTTGGAACAAACTCCCTCCCTTCCTGCGGCAGGAACCCTGCCCAAAAAAATTTAAACATAACCTAAAAACTTGCCTCTTCAAGCAAGCTTTCGCTTAACATCCTACCCTGGCACTTTACTACTTGTAATTGAATTCCTTAATATTATTATTATTATATTTTTTATTACTATACCCCCCTGATTCCTGTAAATAGATCCTCCCTTCCTTTCCCTATTATATATGTGTTTGATCCATTTTTACTTATTCCCCTTCATAAGTTAAGTTCTAATGTTGTCCTGTTATTATCTGTTCCGTTCCTTGTTACAATTGGTTCCAATTTCTATGTAAAGCTCGGTTAGCTATAATTTTGTTTTAATGTAAACCGATGAGATGTTCCCAACGTTCATCGGTATATAAATCCTCTAAATAAATAAAATAAATAAATAAATAGAATAGTTTCCACTATTTTTTTCAGCACTGAAGACAGGCTGACCAGTCTATAATTTCCCAGATCACACCTGGAGCCCTTTTTAAATATTGGGTTACATTGGCCACCCTCCAGTCTTCAGGTACAATGGATGATTTTAACTAATAGATTTGAAATTTCATTTCTCACAGGACAAGCAGGATGTTGGTCCTCACATATGGGTGACATCACAGGATGGAGCCCAATCACGGAAAACTTCTGTCAAGGTTTTCAGAACTTTGACTGGCCTCTACTGGGCATGCCCAGCATGGCACTAACCCTGCAGCCAGCAGGGGTCCCCTTCAGTCTTCTTTTTTCCACGCAATACCCTCGCAGTTAAGGAGCTCTACAGAGATTCCTGACAGGAATTTTCCTCACGGAATTACTAAAAGTTAATTTGCCCTACGGGGTCCCTCCTCTAACTTTTTCAAGCCGCGGTACTCCAGTAAGTTTTTACCCGTTTTTCCATCGATTACCGTCGAGTTTGGCCATGGCATCAGGGTTCCGTCGGTGCCCGGACTGTAATCGCACCATGTCCATCACAGACCCCCATAAGGTCTGTGTAATGTGTCTTGGACAAGAGCACGATGTCTTAACCTGCACCAAATGTGCCTTAATAACGCCAAAAGGTCGCAAGGCCAGAATGGAGAAGATGGAACTTCTCTTCCGTGCTCAAATCCCGACTCCGTCTATTGCATGGAAGTCGTCAGAACCGGCACAGGCAACTTCGCGCCAGCATCGTCCATCGGCCGGTGACTGTCCGGCATCGATGACATCTCAGCCTTTGACACCCTCTACTCCCCCTCAGGATCGAGGGGATCGTAGAGACAAACATCTCCACCGGCATAGAAAGTCTAGGACCATCGAGGGAGCAAAATCTTCGACCTCGCCATCGTCCAAACCACCGTCGAAGAAACCCTGTCCAGAAAAGGCACAGACCTTTTCAGTGACTGGGTCTCCGAGGCAACCCTCCCCCGATAGGGCATCGGGAGCCGTGACTCCGCCTTTAACGGTGGTCCCTCCGGCTATGCCTCTGCCTCCTTCTTCTGTTCCGGAGCTGGGGCTGCTTGCTCCAGGTCTCCGAGAAGAACTGGACCGGATGGTTCAGGAGGCCATTGACAAGGCGATGCAACAACTCCAGGTTCCTCCGGCACCGGTACCGACTGTGGAACCGATCACCGACCCGATTCCGGCAGAGTTGGCACCGCTGCTCTCCAGGATGGAGGTGCTCATTGCCGCTTTTCTACCGATGGGCCCTGGGTCACCGATGGCGCCGGTGCCCTCCCCGCTCACTCTGTCATCGGGAGGAGAAACACTGTTACGCATCCCTCCTTCGAGAGTTCTGCCTCAGCCATTGTTGGCCAATACGTCCATCGCCACCTATCCAACCATCGGTGCCGATATGCCCGTCGGCGCCACCGAGCCATCCATCGATGGCCTCTATGCCTGCACTGATGCCTTCATCAGTGCCTCCAATTATTCCTTCAATTCCTTTGGAACCTAGAACAGGACCTTCGGGTATCCCACCATCCCGTCCCCCTCTACATCCTAGAGGAGAAGGTGCTGATCCCTATGATACCTGGACTGATGATTCCTCACCAGACACCGATGATTTGCCTTCACCACCTTCACCCACTGAAAGTAGAAAGCGTTCTCCTCCAGAGAACCTTTCCTTTATAAATTTTGTGAAGGAAATGTCTGAATTGGTTCCCTTCCAATTACAGACTGAACGGGATGACAGGCATCAGATGATGGAGTTGCTCCAATTCCTGGATGCTCCCAAGGTAATAACCTCCATCCCTATCCACAAGGTTCTTCTGGATCTCCTGAAGAAGAACTGGGAACATCCTGGCTCCATTGCTCCAGTCCACAGAAAAGCTGACACTACCTATTTGGTGCAGTCAGCTCCGGGCTTTCAGAAACCACAATTGGATCACCAATCTGTAGTGGTAGAATCTGCACAGAAGAGAGCAAAGAGGTCAAAGCCTCACACTTCTTTTCCCCCTGGCAAGGAACAGAAGTTTCTAGATGCCATTGGTCGCCGAGTCTTCCAAGAATCAATGCTCATTTCCCGAATTGCCGCTTATCAGCTCTATATGACCCAATATAACAGGGTCATTTTTAAGCAGAAAGAAGACTTGATGGACTCCCTGCCTCAGCAATTTCAAGATCAGCTCCAAACCCTAGTAAACAAGGGTTTTGAGGCAGGCAAGCATGAGATCAGATCATCTTATGATATCTTTGATACTGCTACTAGGGTATCTGCAGCTGCTATTTCGGCGAGAAGGTGGGCCTGGCTCAAGTCTTCTGACCTTCGCCCTGAGGTACAAGACAGGTTATCCGACCTGCCTTGTGTAGGCGATAATCTGTTTGGCGAACAGATTCAACAGACGGTAGCGGAACATAAGAACCATCATGAGACCCTACGACAGCTCTCTGATGCTTTCTGACTATTCTTCTAAACAGCCCTTCAGAAAGGACTCTAAAAAGTCATTCTTCCGCCCGAAGAAGTCCTACCCGCTACCAACCAGATCCCGTGCTACGAGACCTTTTCAAAAAGCACAGTCTCGTCAACCACGTAAACAAAAAACAAAAGCAGCTCCTCAACCAGGGCCTGCTTCAGGTTTTTGACTTCC
Source organism: Rhinatrema bivittatum (assembly GCF_901001135.1). Classification (NCBI taxonomy): domain Eukaryota; kingdom Metazoa; phylum Chordata; class Amphibia; order Gymnophiona; family Rhinatrematidae; genus Rhinatrema; species Rhinatrema bivittatum. The sequence continues at coordinate 265,678,307 of NC_042618.1, read as the reverse complement.
ACCTAGAGAGCAGCAGCCAGATTCCACTGCCTCACATACCAGTGGGAGGTCAATTGTGCCACTTCCACAACATATGGCACTCAATCACCTCAGACCAATAGGTACTGGCGATAATTGCTCAGGGTTACCATCTGAACTTTCTCTCCATTCCCCCGGACTCCCCACCTCTACCTATGTGGAGAACATACGATCACTCCATCCTTCTGGAACAGGAGGTCTCCCTCCTCCTCCAGTCCAAGGCAACAGAACCAGTACCCTACTCTCAGCATGGCCTAGGATTCTATTCACGGTACTTTTTAATCCCCAAAAAATCGGGAGGCGTTTGTCCTATTCTGGACCTATGGGCCCTAAACAAGTACCTCCAGCGAGAGAAGTTCAAGATGGTAACCTTAGGCTCGCTTCTTCCTCTTCTACAAAGAGGAGACTGGCTCTGCTCTCTGGACCTCCAAGATGCACACACTCATATTGCGATAACTCCATCTCATCGTAAATACCTGAGGTTTCTAGTAGGCCCCAAGCACAATCAATACCGAGTGCTTCCATTCGGCCTAGCATCTGCGCCATGAGTCTTCACAAAATGCCTCGTAGTAGTTGCAGCCTTCATCAGGACCCAAGGTGTTCACGTCTACCCCATCTAGATGACTGGTTAATCAGGGCTCCCACTCAGCAAGCTGCTCTGTCGTCCCTCAATCTAACTTTACACACGCTAATCTCATTAGGATTTCTCGTCAACTACGACAAATCCTACTTAGTCCCATCTCAAACCTTGTCATTCATTGGGGCAGACTTGGACATCTTGCAGGCAAAGGATTTTCTACCTCGACAGTGAGCTCTCACTCTCGTGTCTCTTGCACACCAGCTGCAGTCTCAGCACTCTGCGACTGCACACCACTTTCTCATCCTCCTGGGACACATGGCATCCTCAGTTCAGGTTACACCAATGGCCCGTTTGGCCATGAGAGTCATGCAGTGGACTCTTAAGGTCTCAATGGACTCAAAGCATTCAGCCCCTGTCGACATTGTCCATGTAACCGACTCACTCCGTCAGTCTCTGGCCTGGTGGAAGAATCAGACCAATCTCCTCCAAGGCTTGCCCTTTCAGGCTCCAAACCCTCAATTAATTCTCACCACCGATGCTTCCAACCTCGGATGGGGAGCCCATGTGGCCGATCTGCAGACACAAGACTCTTGGTCTCCAGAGGAAACCAAACACCAAATAAATTTCCTGGAGCTTCGAGCAATCAGATATTCTCTCAGGGCATTTCAGGATTGCCTCTCAAATCAAGTTATCCTGATCCAGACAGACAACCAGGTGACCATGTGGTACATCAACAAATAGGGAGGCATGGGCTCCTTCCTTCTGTGTCAGGAAGCTACACAGATGTGAGCGGAAGCTCTCTCCCATTCGATATGCCGGGAGTGGACAATGTATTGGCAGACAAGCTGAGTGGCATCTTTCAACCACACGAGTGGTCTCTCAACCCCTCGGTGGCGAACTCCATCTTCCAACAGTGGGGATATCCTCAGATAGACCTCTTTGTGTCTCCTCAAAACCGCAAAGTAGAGAAATTCTGATCTCATTCACAGCAAACGCTCTCAGCCCAGAGACACATTCTCCCTCTCGTGGGCAACCGGTCTACTCTACGCATTTCCTCCACTTCCTCTTCTCTCGAAGACTCTCGTGAAGTTACATCAGGACAAGGGAACCATGATCCTGATAGCACCTCACTGGCCACGCCAAGTATGGTTTCCAATACTGCAGGATCTCTCCATTCGCAGGCACATTCCCTTGGGAAAGGACCCGCTTCTGATCACTCAAAACGACGGGTGCCTCCGCCATCCCAATCTTCACGTCTTGTCCCTGACGGCATGGATGTTGAAAGGTTAATCTTTCAGCCACGTAACCTTTCTGAGCCAGTTTACCATGTCTTGATTGTTTCACGGAAGGCTTCCACGAGAAAAGCTTACTCTTACAAATGGAAAAGGTTCACGTCATGATGCTCTTCTCAGTCCCTTGACCCCTTTTCCTGTCCAATCACAAAGTTTTTGGACTATCTCTGGCATTTATCAGTCAGGTCTAAAGACTTCTTCCATCAGAATGCATGTCAGTACAGTTGCCACCTTCCTTAAAGGTATCGGGGATGTTCCTATATCAGTACAATCCCTTGTAACAAAATTGAATCTTTATGGGTAGAAATCCCTTGTGTGTCAGGGAAGACTATAGTGATAGAAGTATACTACCATCCACCTGGTCAAGATGGTGAGATGGACAGTGAAATGCTAAGAGAAATTAGGGAAGCTAACCAAATTGGTAGTGCAGTAATAATGGGAGACTTCAATTACCCCAATATAGACTGGGTAAATGTATCATCAGGTCACGCTAGAGAGATAACGTTCCTGGATGGAATAAATGATAGCTTTATGGAGCAATTGGTTCAGGAACCGACGAGAGAGGGAGCAATTTTAGATCTAATTCTCAGTGGAGCACAGGACTTGGTGAGAGAGGTAACGGTGGTGGGGCCGCTTGGCAATAGTGATCATAATATGATCAAATTTGATTTAATGACTGGAAAAGGAACAGTGTGCAAATCCAAGGCTCTCGTGCTAAACTTTCAAAAGGGAAACTTTGATAAAATGAGAAAAATTGTTAGAAAAAAACTGAAAGGAGCAGCTACAAAAGTAAAAAATGTCCAAGAGGCGTGGTCATTGTTAAAAAATACCATTCTAGAAGCACAGTCCAGATGTATTCCACACATTAAGAAAGGTGGAAAGAAGGCAAAACAATTACCAGCATGGTTAAAAGGGGAGGTGAAAGAAGCTATTTTAACCAAAAGATCTTCAATCAAAAATTGGAAGAAGGATCCAACAGAAGAAAATAGGGTAAAGCATAAACATTGGCAAGTTAAATGTAAGACATTGATAAGACAGGCTAAGAGAGAATTTGAAAAGAAGTTGGCTGTAGAGGCAAAAACTCACAGTAAAAACTTTTTTAAATATATCCGAAGCAGAAAGCCTGTGAGGGAGTCAGTTGGACCTTTAGATGATCGAGGGGTTAAAGGGGCACTTAGAGAAGATAAGGCCATCACGGAAAGATTAAATGATTTCTTTGCTTCGGTGTTTACTGAAGAGGATGTTGGGGAGGTACCCGTAATGGAGAAGGTTTTCATGGGTAATGATTCAGATGGACTGAATCAAATCACGGTGAACCTAGAAGATGTGGTAGGCCTGATTGACAAACTGAAGAGTAGTAAATCACCTGGACCGGATGGTATACACCCCAGGGTTCTGAAGGAACTAAAAAATGAAATTTCAGACCTATTAGTAAAAATGTGTAACTTATCATTAAAATCATCCATTGTACCTGAAGACTGGAGGATAGCAAATGTAACCCCAATATTTAAAAAGGACTCCAGGGGCGATCCGGGAAACTACAGACCGGTTAGCCTGACTTCAGTGCCAGGACAAATAGTGGAAAGTGTTCTAAACATCAAAATCACAGAACATATAGAAAGACATGGTTTAATGGAGCAAAGTCAGCATGGCTTTACCCAGGGCAAGTCTTGCCTCACAAATCTGCTTCACTTTTTTGAAGGAGTTAATAAACATGTGGATAAAGGTGAACCGGTAGATATAGTATACTTGGATTTTCAGAAGGCATTTGACAAAGTTCCTCATGAGAGGCTTCTAGGAAAAGTAAAAAGTCATGGGATAGGTGGCGATGTCCTTTCGTGGATTGCAAACTGGCTAAAAGACAGGAAACAGAGAGTAGGATTAAATGGGCAATTTTCTCAGTGGAAGGGAGTGGACAGTGGAGTGCCTCAGGGATCTGTATTGGGACCCTTACTTTTCAATATATTTATAAATGATCTGGAAAGAAATACGCCGAGTGAGATAATCAAATTTGCAGATGACACAAAATTGTTCAGAGTAGTTAAATCACAAGCAGATTGTGATAAATTGCAGGAAGACCTTGTGAGACTGGAAAATTGGGCATCCAAATGGCAGATGAAATTTAATGTGGATAAGTGCAAGGTGATGCATATAGGGAAAAATAACCCATGCTATAATTACACAATGTTGGGTTCCATATTAGGTGCTACAACCCAAGAAAGAGATCTAGGTGTCATAGTGGATAACACATTGAAATCGTCGGTACAATGTGCTGCGGCAGTCAAAAAAGCAAACAGAATGTTGGGAATTATTAGAAAGGGAATGGTGAATAAAACGGAAAATGTCATAATGTCTCTGTATCGCTCCATGGTGAGACCGCACCTTGAATACTGTGTACAATTCTGGTCGCCGCATCTCAAAAAAGATATAATTGCGATGGAGAAGGTACAGAGAAGGGCTACCAAAATGATAAGGGGAATGGAACAACTCTCCTATGAGGAAAGACTAAAGAGGTTAGGACTTTTCAGCTTGGAGAAGAGACGACTGAGGGGGGATATGATAGAGGTGTTTAAAATCATGAGAGGTCTAGAACGGGTAGATGTGAATCGGTTATTTACTCTTTCGGATAGTAGAAAGACTAGGGGGCACTCCATGAAGTTAGCATGTGGCACATTTAAAACTAATCGGAGAAAGTTCTTTTTTACTCAACGCACAATTAGACTCTGGAATTTGTTGCCAGAGGATGTGGTTAGTGCAGTTAATATAGCTGTGTTTAAAAAAGGATTGGATAAGTTATTGGAGGAGAAGTCCATTACCTGCTATTAAGTTCACTTAGAGAATAGCCACTGCCATTAGCAATGGTTACATGGAATAGACTTAGTTTTTGGGTACTTGCCAGGTTCTTATGGCCTGGATTGGCCACTGTTGGAAACAGGATGCTGGGCTTGATGGACCCTTGGTCTGACCCAGTATGGCATTTTCTTATGTTCTTATGTTAACATGTTTTCTGAAAGGCTTGCTTCACCTCAAGCCTCCACTGCGTCCTCCGGCCCCTTCTTGGGACCTCAACCTGGTTTTGGCTCGGCTCATGAAATCACCATTCGAGCCTCTTCACTCCTGTGATCTTCGCTATCTCACATGGAAAGTGATTTTCCTTCTAGCAATCACTTCAGCTCGCAGAGTTAGTGAATTACAGGCCCTAGTTACCTATCCTCCTTACACTAAACCTCTACAGGACCGGGCGGTACTCTGCACTCACCCTAATTTCTTGCCTAAGGTAGTATCGGAGTTTCACATCAATCAATCCATTATACTACTTACCTTCTTTCCCAGGCCCCATTCCAATTCAGGAGAACAGGCTCTGCATTCCCTTGACTGTAAACGGACTCTAGCTTTCTACCTAGACCGTACAGCTGCCCACAGGGAAAGTACTCATTTCCTGGCATGTAGCCAGATGGACTCAGAACGAATGGGTATAGTATGCTCGTGTTAGCAGTTGGAGACGGATCTGACGTCAGCACGGGTATATATATCCCCACAGGAAGCGTAGCAACTCAGTAATTTCCGTCTCCAAAGCAATTTGGAGTGCCTGCACGCTCACTGAGCGTGTTTTCCAAATCTACTTTCTACATTCTATTTTCTTTCAACTAAATCTTCTACAGCATCAAGCCCTGCACTCCTGCGGTGATGCCCTAAGGTCCCTCCCCCAGTAGAGTTTTCCAGGGTGATTTCCATGATCTCCCGGAGGTTTAAGTCCTCGGTTCGGTGGCCGAATCGCGGCAGGGACGTAGCCCCTGGGCGAGGTTCGGGTGAGGCATATGAGGCGCCTCGGTCCCGGCGTGGACGAGGCAGCGGGTGCATATCCTCAAACGCGGCGGTGAAGGTACTTGCCCTCTCCCCCCGCAGCCGGAGACCGCCCGAGTTCCAGCCGGGAAGCGCCGAGGATCAGGTAAGGCATACATCTCTTACTTCTGGTCTCCGAGGAACAGAGGATCGGCGGCGTGGCACGCCGTGGAGGGCGCCATTTTGTGGGCCTTGTTCAGGTATTGAGCGCCCGTAATAGGCACAGCTCTATGACTAAGCGCATATTATATTGCCTTATTATTGAGAGCATATTGCATACCATTGAGCGTGTATTGCTAACCGCTTATTGCTGAGAGCCTATTGAATGCCATTGAGCGTGTATTGCTAACCGCTTATTGCTGAGAGCCTATTGAATGCCATTGAGCGTGTATTGCTAACTGCTTATTGCTGAGAGCCTATTGAATGCCATTGAGCGTGTATTGCTAACCGCCTATTGAAAACCATTGAGTGTGTATTGCTAACCGCATATTGCTGAGAGCATATTGCATACAATTGAGCGGGTATTCATGGCCGCCTATTGCTGAGAGCACATTGCGTATGGCTGAGCGCTTGTTGTCTATATTGCTGCCGCATATTATTATTATTCTTAAGCGCCTGTTCTATTAAGCGTATATAGCTACCGCTTATTATTATTATTATTGAGCGCCTGTTGTATTACGCGCATATTGCTGCCGCATATTATTATTGTTCGCCTGTTGTATTAAGCGCATATTGCTGCCGCATATTATTGAGCGCCTGTTGTGCTAAGCGCATATTGCTGCCGCATATTATTATTATTGTGCGCCTGTTGTATTAAGCGCATATTGCTGCCGCATATAATTATTGTGCGCCTGTTCTATTAAGCGTATATTGTTGCCGCTTTTCATTCAGCGCATACTTTTCAATGGAACAGAACGCCTCAGCGTCTTTAGCGGCGCCGCCTGCCTCCGGCATTAAAGCCCTCGGCCTCTGCTCTGCATGCCAGCTTCGAGCCACGCACAGTGAAGAGCTAGACTCCCTATGTGCCCAATGTGAGGAGGCCGTGGGACCCTCGGGCCAGGACCAGTCTCAGCCACGGTTTGCTGACAGTTCCCCAGGGGCTACCCCGGATGTAGCGGTCAGTCTCGACCAATCGGGAATCCCGGGGGATCTTGTACCCCGGCGATTAGAGACTGCTTCAATTTCCTGGGTGGATCTCTTTAAGGGGATTCATGCCTTTGTACAGATGCAAACGGCTTCACGTCCAGGCCCTGCGGTTCCTGTTGTTCCTGCTGTTTCTGCGGTTCCTGCGGTGGCTGCGACTGCGGCGGCTGCTGCAGTGGCGGCTCCTGCGGATCCTGTTCCTGGACCCTCACGCCCTTATCGTGAGCGGGACCTTCCGCCGCTGGACAGTCCAGATCAGTCAGACCAGGAGGTTTCACCGGACGAGTCCGAACTCCCGGACGAGGGGGAACTTCCCCCAGGGATTGAGCCATATAGAACCATGAGGCGGTTCTTCCCTAAGGAGGATCTCTCCGACCTGGTGTCGCAGTGTCTGGCGGAGTTGGATATTACAGGTCCCAGCTCTACGGTACCCTTTACGCAGAACCCCCTGCTGGAAGGTCTTCGTCCTACAGCCCGCCATTTTCCATTCTTGCAAGCAGCACAACAACTGATAGATTTAGAATGGGCGGCACCAGCGGCTTCCTTCAAAGGGGGCCGGACCCTGACGGGCATGTACCCATTGGCACCGGCCATCCAGGACCTGCTGGCGTGCCCTCAGGTGGACGCCTTGATTAGCGCTGTGGTCAAGCGCACTACCATTCCAGTTGAAGGGGGGACGGCCCTCAAGGAGCCTCATGACCGGCGACTGGACGCCATTCTGAAACAGACCTTTGAGGTGGCAGCTCTATCTTTGTGGATCGCAACCTGCTGCACAGTGGTGACGCGTGCCTGTTTGTCACAGGTCAGGAACAACGCGCCAGCAGCTGACATGGAGTCAGCTCTCTCGTTCCTCACGGATGCTGCATCAGCTAGTCCGGACAACAGCCAAGGGGATCTCATCCTCCGTAGCTGCCAGGAGGCAGCTCTGGATCAGGAAATGGTCAGCTGATGCGCCTTCAAAGACACGCCTCACCAGATTGCCCTTTAAGGGCTCTTTCCTATTTGGCAGCAACCTTGATAAACTGGCCAGTACATGGGGCGCCTCTCCAGTGCCTAGATTGCCGGAAGATCGGTTCAGAAGGAGCCAGCGCGCCTTTCCAAGGCCCTCCAGGGGCAGGAGTTCACAGCGCTTCATCCTTACAGGAGTCGCTACCAGGCGCCGCGTCCTCAGGCCAGGAATCAGTCCTTTCGGACCAAGCAGCCCAAGAGGGGAGCGGGCCCGGGCTCAGGTCCCGGCCGCGCCTCACAATGAGAATCCGCCGATTCATTTGGGGGACGGAGCCATAGGGGGCAGGTTAACCCTCTTCTACCCCAGATGGGTCGAGATCACGTCGGACCAGTGGGTCCTCGCCATTATCCGAGAGGGATATTATCTGGACTTTCATCATCTCCCTCCGGACAAGTTTGTGGAATCCTCATGTCCCATACACAAGAAGGCAGCATTGGAAGCTACCCTGGCGAGGCTCCTGTCCTTGAACGCTATCATCCCAGTACCTGCCTGGGAAGTGAATTCTGGACATTATTCAATTTATTTCATCGTGTCCAAGAAAGGAGGCACCTTTCGGCCCGTACTGGACCTCAAGTCAGTACGGGCCGAAAGGAGGCACCTTTCGGCCCGTACTGGACCTCAAGTCAGTCAATCGATACTTACGGGTCCCGAGGTTTCGCATGGAAACTCTGCGCTCCGTCAAGACCGCAGTACAGCCAGGAGAATTCCTCACGGCATTAGACTTGTCGGAAGCCTACCTGCATATCCCGATCCATCCGGATCATCAGCGCTACCTACGCTTCAAGGTTCTGGGTCGCCACTTCCAATTCCGGGCTCTGCCCTTCGGATTGGCCACGTTACCGCGGACCTTCACCAAGGTGGTTGTCGTGGTAGCAGCGGCCCTCAGGCGGGAAGGAATTCTGGTCCATCCCTACCTAGACAATTGGCTGATCAGTGCGAAATCACGAGAGGAGAGCCATCGGACGACCGACAGAGTGATCGCCCTTCTGGAAAGCTTGGGTGGGTGATCAACCTCAGCAAGAGTTGCCTTCAGCCTTCCCAGTCACTGGAATACCTGGGAGTACAGTTCGACACCCAGGCAGACACAGTCAGTCTCACTACCAAAAGAAGGTTAAAACTCCAGACGCATATCCAGTACTTGATGGGAACTAGTCGGCCCATAGCTTGGGATTATCTGCAGGTTCTCGGTCTCATGGCATCCACCCTGGAAGTGGTACCTTGGGCAAGGGCCCATATGAGACCTCTACAACACTCCCTGCTCTCTCGCTGGAGCCCCCGTCTACGGAACTATTCCACGCACCTACCTCTGCCTGCCAGAGTAAGGACCCAGTTACGGTGGTGGTTGCAGTCCAACCACATGAGCAGGGGGTCGAAGATGTCCTCCCCCACGTGGATTCTGCTCACCACAGATGCCAGCCTGAGCGGCTGGGGTGCACACTGCGTAGGACTTACCGCACAAGGGCGGTGGAACAGAGAAGAGTCAGCGTGGAACATCAACCATCCAGAGGCTCGGGCAGTCCGATTGGCATGCCTTCGATTTGCTCACAGACTGAAGAACAGAGCAGTCAGAGTGATGTCCGACAACGCCACCACGGTGGCATACATCAACCATCAGGGCGGAACCAGAAGCCGACAGGTATCTCTGGAGATCGCCCCACTGATGGCTTGGGCAGAGGCGAATCTTCAGGACATCTCCGCCGTCCACATTGCCGGGAAGGACAACACCGCGGCAGACTTCCTCAGCAGAGAAAGCCTAAATCCGGGAGAGTGGCAGCTGTCACCCACAGCCTTCCAGATGATTGTGGATCACTGGGGGATTCCGGACATGGATTTACTGGCGGACAAGTCCAATGCTCAAGTACCCAGATACTTCAGCCGCAAGCGCGACCCGTTCTCACACGGAATCTATGCCCTGGTTCAGCCATGGCCTCCAGGGACTCTGCTATACGCCTTTCCTCCGTGGCCTCTGCTGGGCGCCATCATCCACAAGATTAGGAAACACTGGGGCCTAGTTCTTCTAGTGGCACCAGACTGGCCAAGAAGACCCTGGTACGCGGACATGAGAAGACTACTGGCAGGGGAGCCCCTTCCCCTGCCTCCTCTCCGGGACCTTCTACGTCAAGGTCCCATCCTCCACGAGGATCCAGCTCAATTCTTTCTTACGGTCTGGCCATTGAGAGGGCTAGACTGAAGAAAAGAGGTTACTCGGAGCCCGTGATAGATACTCTCCTCCGAGCATGCAAGTTTTCCACTTCCCTCACCTACGTAAGGATCTGGAGAATATTTGAAGCATGGTGCGACACTCATGGCACCAATCCACATGCGACCACAATCCCTATTGTTCTGGATTTCCTGCAAGATGGGCTTCAGAAGGGTCTCTCCCTCAGCTCCATCAAAGTTCAGGTGGCTGCACTGTCTTGCTATGGTGCCAGGAGGGATGGCAAGACCATTGCCACGCATCCAGATGTGTCTCGCTTCCTGAAAGGAGTCAAGCACATTCGTCCGCCACTGAAGTGGCCAGTGCCTTTGTGGAACCTCATCCTTGTTTTGGATTTCCCCGCGGGATCCACCTTTAGACCCCTTCGGGGCCTGTCTCTCCGTTCTCTAACCTTGAAGATGGTGTTCTTATTGGCGGTGTGTTCCGCGCGCCGCGTCTCATAGCTACAAGCACTGTCCTGCCGTGATCCCTTTCTGAGGATCACTCCACAGGCTATCCATCTTCGCACGGTTCCCTCCTTTCTACCTAAAGTGGTTTCACAGTTTCACCTTAATCAGACTATATCCTTGCCTACCACGGCAGGTTTGAAGAAATCTGAAGAAGGGCGTTTTCTACGCCATCTTGACATAGGCAGACTGCTGCCTAGATATCTGGGAATGACAGAAGACGTCCGAAAGACAGACCATCTGTTCATCCTGCACAGCGGGAAACGACAAGGGGAAGCGGCCTCTCGGCCCACCATCGCCCGCTGGATTAAAGAAGTTATCAGAGCAGCTTACGTGGAGGCCGGGAAGTCTCCGCCTCTACAGGTCAAGGCTCATTCTACCAGAGCACAAGCGGCATCCTGGGCGGAATCCAGGATGCTGTCGCCTGCAGAAATCTGTAAAGCGGCGACATGGTCCTCCCTCCATACCTTCTCCAGGTTCTACCGTCTGGATGTCCAGGCCAGGGAGGACTCAGCATTTGCGAGGGCGGTACTACATGGTTCTCAGGCAGCCTCCCGCCCAGGCTGGGAGTAAAGCTTTTGTACATCCCATTCGTTCTGAGTCCATCTGGCTACACGCCAGGAAATGTTGAGATTACTTACCTGATAATCTCCTTTTCCTTAGTGTAGACAGATGGACTCAGCATCCCGCGCAGCTGCCTGTACACATGGGTTTCACCGATGCAAGGTAAGCCATGTCATCTGTTTCCATAAGAGCGTACACTCTACCAGGTGTCAACGCCTTCCGGTTGGGAATGCTGGCGGTCTCCAGCTACTATCAATCGGTCAGGGGAATCCTGTTTCACTTTTCACTGAGCGTTAGTACACACTTCCATAACAGCTTTTGCAAGGAAGATTACTGAGTTGCTACGCTTCCTGTGGGGGTATATATACCCGTGCTGACGTCAGATCCTTCTCCAACTGCTAACACGAGCATACTATACCCATTCGTTCTGAGTCCATCTGTCTACACTAAGGAAAAGGAGATTATCAGGTAAGTAATCTCAACAATTATTTGTCTCTTTCCACCCTAACAAGTTAGGGAAGCCTGTGGGTAAGCAGACTCTCTCCTCCTGATTGGCGGACTGCATATCTTTTTGCTACCAGCAAGCGGGCATTCCATTTCAAGACCGTGTTAAAGCACACTCTGTGAGGTCCATGGCGACTTCAGTAGCACACCTACGATCGGTGCCACTTCCTGACATTTGCAGGACTGCCACCTGGAGTTCTCCACACCTCTGCAGCCCACTAGTGCTTGGACAAAGCCGGAAGACAAGATTCCATCTTCAGCCAGTCTGTCCTTCGTAACCTATTTACAACGTGATGTACCAACACACTTCCACCTGCCCGTTAGGGTTCAGGATGCCCTCAGCCAAATTTCATCAAAGTCCTAGTGCCTTGCATGCCTGGGTACATTTGGTGCATTTCTCGGACATCCTCAGCTCGGTACTCACCCATATTTGAGGACTACCATTCTGCTTGTCCTGTGAGAAAGCAAATGTTGCTTACCTGTAACAGGATGTTAGTCCTCACGAAACCCACCCGCCGCCCCGCGGTGTTGGATTCGTTCCGTTTTATTATTTTATTTTTCGGCACTGCCTGTAGCTTTTAAACAAGACTGAAGGGGGACCCCTGCTGGCTGCAAGGTTAGTGCCATGCTGGGCATGCCCAGTAGGGGCCAGTCAAAGTTCTGGAAACTTTGACAGAAGTTTTCAGTGATTCGGCTCCATCCCGTGATGTCACCCATATGTGAGGACTAACCTCCTGCTGTCCTGTGAGAACACCTGTTACAGGTAAGCAACATTTGCTTTTTCAGTTCCTTCAGAACCCTAGAGTGCATACCACTTGGTCCAGGTGATTTGCTACTCTTTAGTTTGTCAATCTGGCCTACTACATCTTCCAGGTTCATAGTGATTTGGTTCGGTTCATCTGACTCCATCACCCTTGAAAACCATCTCCGGAACTGGTATCTCCCCAACATCCTCAGTAAACACAGAAGCAAAGAATTAATTTAGTCTTTTTGCAATGGCCTTATCTTCCCTAAGAGCCCCTTTAACCCCTCAGTCATCTAACTGTCCAACCGACTCCTTCACAGGTTTCCTGCTTTGGATATATTTTAAAACGTTTTTATGATTTTTTTTCGTCTACAGCCAGCTTCATTTAAAATTCTCTCTTAGCCTGTCTTATCAAGGTTTTACACTTATCTTGACAATGCTTATGCATTTTCCTATTTTCTTCAGATGGATTCTTCCAATTTTTGAAGGATTTTTTTTTTTTTTTGCTAAAATAGCCTCTTTCACTTCACCTTTTAGCCATGCCAGTAATTGTTTTGCCTTCCTTCCACCTTTTTTAATGCATGGGATACATCTGGACTGTGCTTCTAAGATGGTATTTTTAAACAGTGTCCATGCCTGTTATACACTTTTAACCTTTGTAGCTGCACCTTTCAGTTTTTTCTATTTTCCTCATTTTATCAAAGTTTTCCTTTTGAAAATTTAGTGTTAGAGCTATATTGTCCCCTTTCCAGTCAAATTTGATAGTTATGATCACTATTGTCAAGTGGCCCCATCACCATTAACTCTGTCACCAAATCCTATGTTCCATTAAGAATTAGATCTAAAATACCTCCCTCTCTCGTTGTCCCTGAACCAATTGCTCCATGAAGCAGTCGTTTATTCCATCCAGGAACTTTGTCTCTAACATGTCCTGATGTTACATTTATCCAGTCAATACTGGGATAATTGAAATCTCCTGGGATAATTGAAATCTCCTATTCTCCAAGGACAAACAGGATGTAGTCCTCACACCGGGTGACCTCATCAGATGGAGCCCGGCACTGCACACTGAGCATGCCCAGCATACTGCTAATCATGCGGCCACACGGTGTCTCTCTTCAGTCTCTACCTTTCCACGAAGCTTTCACCTCGGTGTTTCCCAGTGGTCCAGGGGATGTTCCGATTCCACCTCCTCCTCCTCAAGCCATTTTGTCCTCTGCTGCTTTTGAGGAGGAGTTGGAGAGGCATGTGCGGTTAGCATTTGGCCGGGCCCTGCAGGGCATTGAGCCTCCGGTTCCACCGGGACCGCCATTGCCACAAGAGCCAACTCCACTCGTGTTTGAGCCTTTGCTGGAACGGCAAGATTATCTGCTTGGTGTCCTGTCAATGCAGCCGGTGCCGATGCCCCAAACCCCTTCATGGACAAAGAGAGCATCGCTGCTTCCGCCACCAGCTCCCATTCCAGTGAATGATTCCTCAGAGGAGGACGGGCCGTCTGGTTTGGTGGTGTCTTGTGGTTGCATGTTGCCCTGCCACTTCCCGGCTCCCCCAGGGCCATCAGGTTCGGTGCCTTCGGTTCCCCAGATCTTCTCGACTCCTTGAGGCCCGCCAATGCCCTCAGTTCCCTCTTCAGTGCCAACGAGGCCTGTGCCTAGGGTGCAGTTGGGTGTTCGGCCCCCCACGTCCCCAGATGGACACAGTGAGGGGGAGGTGTCCTTGTCCTCCACAGAGGAATCAGAGGATTTGACTTCGGAACCCTCTACACTAGAGGAGTGACGGAAATTCCCTCCAGAGGATCTTTCCTTTGCAGGCTTTGTAAAGGCCATGGCAGAATTGGTGCCTTTCCATCTCTTAACAGAGTAAGACACCAGACACAAGATGCTCAAGATTATGCAATTCCTGGATGCCCCAAAGGAGGTAGTGATGGTACCAGTCCATGACATCTTCAAGGAGCTGGTAGCCCGCCTCTGGAAGCGCCCCATCTCAGTGCTGCCCGTGAACTGCAAGATGGACGCGGTTTACCTGGTCCAATCTACCACTGGTTTCGAGCACCAACAGCTCCCTCATCAGTCGATAGTGGTAGAGTCAGCCTTGAAGAAAGCAAAGAGGTTGCGCACTCATGTCTCAGCTCCCTGAGGTGGAAGCATAGAGCTCTTGATGCCCTTGGGTGCCAGGTGTTTCAGGGCACAATATTAACTGCCAAGATTGCTTGTTACCAATTGCATATGGGTCAGTACTCCAGGAACCTATGGAAACAGGCCCAGGAGTTTAGTGAATGCCTCCCACAGCAATTCATGGAGGAATTCCAGAAGGGCCTTGAGTGTGATAAGCATGAAGTCCGCTCTGCATATGATGTCTTTGAAACGGCCATGAGAACTGCCACAGCGGGCATCGGGGCTCACCGGATGATGTGGCTGCATGCCTCTGATCTGCGCCCTGAAGTCCAGGTCCGCCTGGCAGGTTTACCATGTATGGGGGAAAATCTGTTTGGAGATGGACTTAAGGAGGTGGTTGCACAACTGAAGGATTATCATGAGAACTTCAGCAACTGTTGGCTAGTACCTCTGACACCTAACTGCCCAAGAAACCCCCTCAGCAAAACCCGAGGCAGCCTTTTTACCAGCCGCACAAATACTCTCCGCCAGCACCAAGGGTGAGACCCCACCCAGAACAAGGTCAAGGCAACCTCAGATGCCCCATCCAACCCCAGTCCCACCAAGGAACCCTACCACAGGGTTTTGACTGGCGGCCAGGGAGCATGAGCCAGCCCTCTCTTGGGGTGTCGACTCCCTGGTGTGGGGGTCTGCTTCAGCTATTCGCAGATCGATGGACTTCGATTACATCAGACCTCTGGGTCCTGTCCATCATGTGTCAGGACTACAGGTTGGATTTCCAGCGAGTTCCACCCCACTTGTTTCCGTGTCCTCAGTGGAGAACAGCAGGCAACTTGCAGATACTTCAGGTAGAGCTCTCTGCCCTTATACTGGCTCGAGCGGTCGAGCCCGTTCCACCCAGTCAACAAGGCGAAGGGTTCTACTCCAGGTATTTCCTGATTCCCAAGAAAACTGGTGACCTTTGGCCCATTCTGGACCTGCGTGCCTTAAACTGGTTTCTAGTCAGAGAAAAGTTCAAAATGGTCTCATTTGGGCAACTTGATTCCCCTTCTCAAAGCGAGAGACTGGCTCTGCTTCCTCAATCTAAAAGACGTGTACACCCATATCCCCATCTTTCAGGCGGATTGGCAGTACCTGCGGTTCCTGGTTGACAGGAATAACTATCAGTATCGGGTGCTGCCTTCGGCTTCACGTCCACACTTTGTGTTTTCACCAAGTGCCTGGCAGTGGATGAAGCCTATCTTCTGACTCATGGGGTTCATATTTTCCCATACCTCGAAGATTAGCTTATCAAGAACAACTCCAGACAGGGGACACAGAATGCCCTGCAAGTCATGGTCCAAGTCTTGAAAACTATGGGATTTCTGATCAACTATCCGAAATCCCATCTCCAGCCATCCTTGCAACTGGACTTCATTGGGGCTCGGCTGGACACTGTCCAGGCGAAGGCTTTTCTGCCTTGGGACAGGGCAGAGATCCTCGCGGCTCTCGCTCGGGTAGTCTCTCATGCTCCCATGTCTCGGCGCACCAGTTTCTCCGGTTACTGGGCAATATGGCAGTGACAGTGCATGTCACACCATTTGATCGATTGCACATGTACAGGGCTCAGTGGACATTACGTTCCCAGTGGTGTCAGGCTACCCAGGACCTACAAGCTCGTATCCTAATCACTGCTGCACCAGTCCCTCAGGTAGTGGGCGACCCCCTCAATTCTGAAGAGGGGGAAGCCCTTCTGGAGCCCCACAGCCCCAGGTTATCCTCAGCACAGACACATCTCGGACGGGTTGGGGAGTCCATGTTGCAGACCTCCATATCCAGGGGCCTTGGTCCTTGCAGTAAACGCAGTCCCAAATCAACTACCTGGAGTTGCAAGAAATTTGGTATGCCCTACAGGTGTTCAGAGAACAGCTTCTGAACAAGGTTGTCTTTGTTCAGACCGACAATCTGGTAGCTATGTGGTATCTGAACAAGCAAGAGGAGACGGGGTTCATTGCCCTCTGTCAGGAGGCAATCCACATCTGGTCGTGGGCCATCGAGAATGGCATCCTCCTCAGGGCTGTGTACCTCCCAGGGGTGGACAAAGCCCTAGCGGATTCCCTGGGCTGTGCCGTCTGATCCAGTTCGATACCTCAATCAAGAGGTATCGAACTGGATCTTTCACTCATGGAGGACCCCAGACATAGACCTCTTTGCTTCCTTAGAGAACAGAAAGGTGGATCGCTTCCTTTCCCTAGGCCAGAGAAACAGCAGATCGATGGCAGATGCCTTTTCGATTCACTGGGGAACTGAACTGTTATACACTTACCCTCCCCTTCCACTCATCTCAAAACACTCCAGAAGCTCCAGCAGGACCAGGGCACCATGATCACCCCCTTTTGGCCCTACCAGGTCTGGTTTTTGACCCTACAGGAGTTAATCTCGTGCCCCCGATCTGGTTGGGGACTGCTCTGGACTTCATCTCTCAAGATTTGGGCAGGCTCCGCCACCCCAACCTCCAAGCCCTGGCTCTCATGGCTTGGATGTTGACCAGGTACAGACTCTGGGCCTTTCAGAGGGGGTATCATGGAGTCCTCAAAACCTTCCACCAGGAAATCTTACAATCTGAAGTGGAAAAGGTTTTCGGCTTGGTGTGGGGGGCATGGTCTGGATCCCTTCTCTTGTTCCCCACTGGCATTCTTAGACTACCTGTTCCCCTCCGAATCTGGTCTGCAGACCACGTCGGTGAGGGATCATCTGAGTTCCTTTGGGCATACCATCAGGGTATGGATGGTACCTCAATTTCTTCCCATCCACTTGTGGGGAAGTTCATGAGGGGCTTGTTACAACTTAAGCCCCCCACTCGCCCACCAGCAGTTTCCAGTGATCTCAACGTTGTCCTGTCGCAGCTCATGAAATTTCCATTTCAACCATTGCGGTCCTGCGATTTGAAGTACCTTTCCTGGAAGGTCATCTTCTTGGTTGCGGTTACTTCAGCTCGCAGGGTCAGTGAACAGCAAGTTCTGGTGTTGTTACCCCCCTTATACAAAATTTTGTCATAAGCTGGTTCTGCATATGCACCCGAAGTTCCTTCCTAAGCTAGTCACAGAATTCCATCTCAATCAGTCCATTGTGTTGCCTTTCTTTTTTCCCCAAGACCGCACGCTCACCAGTGTGAACTGGCTCTGCACACTCTAGATTGTAAAAGAGTTCTGGCCTTTTACTTGGAATGTACAGCGTGTCACTGCGTATCCACTCA
Organism: Rhinatrema bivittatum; assembly: GCF_901001135.1. Taxonomy (NCBI): domain Eukaryota; kingdom Metazoa; phylum Chordata; class Amphibia; order Gymnophiona; family Rhinatrematidae; genus Rhinatrema; species Rhinatrema bivittatum. The sequence continues at coordinate 265,660,596 of NC_042618.1, read as the reverse complement.
GTTTTTTATCGTCTTCAACAAAAATAGATTGGGGGTCGCTGTATCTAAGCAGAACTTATTCCATTGGCTTACGGACTGTATTTCCTTCTGCTACATTCAAGCCGGCTTACAGCTTGAAGGACACAACAAGGCTCATTCTGTGTGAGCCATGTCCGTCTCGGTGGCTCACTTGCGTGCAGTCCCCATTCACGAGATTTGCAGAGCGGCAACCTGGAGTTCCCTCAACACGTTCACCTTGCATTGTTGCCTGGATAAGGATGGCCAGCGGGACAGTCGTTTCGGACAGTCTGTTCTCCGTAATCTCTTCCAGTCATAGAAACCCAACTCTTCCTCCGTGAGCCTGCTCCTGTTTGGCAGCTACAGTTGTTGTGCATGTTAGCACCCTTTCTTTACTGCACATGTTCGGAGTGGCCTGGAGCTACTTAACCACCCATGTGTGAGGACTATCATCCTGCTTGTCCTTGTAGAAAGCGGAGTTGCTTACCTGTAACAGGTGCTCTCCAAGGACAGCAGGATGTTAGTCCTCACGAAACCCACTTGCCACCCCTCTGAGTTGGTTTTCTCCTAGGACAAGCAGATTGGTAGTCCTCATATGTGGGTGACATCATCAGATGGAGCCCGGCATGAAAACCTTTTGTTAAAGTTTCTAGAAACTTTGACTGGCAGACTGAGCATGCCCAGCCTGCCGCTATCCGCGTGTCCACACAAGGTCCCCCTTCAGTCTCTTCTTTTCCGTGGTGCAGTAGCCTCGCGGTTGTGGAGCTCCAAACCCTTGAAAGTGTGTTTGCTATATTTTTCGAGGGGTTTTCTGCGTCGGGTCCCCCTTCACATTAGGTTCCTCCGGTAGGTACCCTTGGTTTGTGCCATTCGCTGTCGATTTCAGACTCCTGCTTCTGGGTCTAAGGCGGTCATCGACCACGCGCCGGCCTCTTTTTCAATGGCGTTGGGTTTTCGACAGTGCCCCCAGTACCATGGACCATGTCCATCACGGATCCGCATGAGGTGTGTATCCTTTGCCCTGGGGGCCTTGCACGACATCCAAGGGTGTCGTTTGTGCAATCAAATGACCCCCAAATGGCGTTGCGCTCACCTGGATAAAATGGGGAAGCGTTTTGGCTCTCCAAAATCTTCCACTTCAGTGTCTGTGTCCTCCACACCTAAGGACCGCGAGGGAACCATCCCCGTCCCTTCCCCTGCCGGTCCCGCTCTCCAGTACCCCTGAGGATCGCGGAGATGGAGATTAATCCTCGGTGGTCTCTCCCCTCCCCCTAACCTCTGGGTCATCATCATCCTCTGCGCCGGGGAAAGATCAGGCCGAGCTCCATAAACCTAGGAAGCATCTACACCGGTCACCATCCCAACACAGTTCCATTCGGAACAGCATCGGTGGTTGCCGAGTCGCCATTGAAGCACCAGAGGCCCCATCGTCTGGTGCCCCTGGTAGCCCGAGGTGTTCTCAACGACAATGGTGCTTGGCGCCGTGCCCCCTCATAATCCCTCCGAGGGGGTGCTGGCGACGCCTTGTCCCACTCCATCAGACCTTACTACATAGGACTTCCAGGAGGAGATTGACCACAGGGTTCAATCAGCGGTGCTCAAAGTGCATCAGAGCATTGAGCTGCCGGCGCCACCAGCCCCCATACCGGGGCCTGAGCCTCCGCCTTCAATGCTCGCACCCCTGCTAGAGTGTCTGAATGTCCTTCTTGGTGCCCTACTGATGCAACCGGTGCCCAAGAGGCCTCTGGTGCCCTCCACCGGAGCAATCCTGATTCCCGGGTCCTCCGAGGAGGATGAGGTTGCGAGGACCGGGCACCTATACCTGCGGTTCCCCGGGCCACCTCTGGTTCCCCTGGCGCACCATGGCCGATGCCACCCTAGATGCCCGAGAGCCCATTCATTCTGTTGGTGCCCCCACGGCTCTCTGAGCCTTTGGGGGCCCAAGCCTAGCACTCCTCCCAGTCCTTGCCCTCGGCGCCCAGACCCTAGTGAGGAGGAGGGGCCTCTATGACCCATGGGGCGATGCCTCCTCGGACACATCTTCCGAGTTCTCAGACGACCCCCTCTTGGAGCTTCCCCTCCAGAGGAGCAGCATCGCTCCCCACCCAAAGTACCTGTCATTCGCCAGCTTTATAAGGGGTCATGGCTGAAGCCACCCCCTTACAGCTCCTGTCGGAGGAGGATACCCGTCATAAGATGCTGGAGGTCCTCCAGTTCATCAGTGCCCCAAAAGAGATCATGGAGATACTGGTCCACGATATCTTTAAGGAGCTCCTCCTTTGCATGTACGAACACCCGGTGTCTTTTGCCCCGGTGAACCGGAAAGCTGATGCGACTTATCATGCGAAGCATTCCTTTCCTCTCTTGAAGCAATGGGTTTCCAACAAATCGTGAATGCTCCTACACATAAAGCTGGCCACACACTTGATCTGATCTTTGTCAACTCCCCCATCAACATAAACAATCCCCCTACATGCAACCCCAGTACCTTGGTCTGGACCACTCCCTGATTCAGACTAAACTCTCCTCTCCCGCCCAATGTCCCCCATCACCCCCCAGCAGCCCTTTTCTTTTAAATTTCGCAAACCATGCGATATAGATACCATCTCACAAGCATGCGCTGACATTAGACAACCAAATTGACGCCTCATCCCCAGACAATGCCTTCTCTACCTGGATCAATCTCACCTCAACATTGCTGACAAACATTGCCCTCTTATAACGAAAACTATTAACCCAACCGTGAAACAGAAACCCTGGTATACGCCTGATTCTTAGGAATCTGAAAATCCAACCTCAGAACAGCTGAGAGGTCATGGCGCAAATATCAATTCCCCTGCAACCAAAACTTTATACTACCAGCGAATGCACGAATATAGAAACTCCATCCTCCAGGCTAAACGTGGTTACTATGCTAAAAAAATACATGGTATGCAATACAACCCTAAGGCCCTTTTCACCATGGTGGCGGACCTCACTTCTCCTGCCCCCACGCAACTATCAGCCAATCCCTCTAAAAACCGCTGCAATGAGAATTAGCTCAATTTTTCAAAACAAAGGTCTCCTCCATCACTGCACAATTCTCACATAATAACGTCAATATTTATCTGCCCACCATCAAACTCTCCAGTCTCCTCTCGTCTTTTGACTCTTCATCCTCTCTCGAAGTACAAAACATCCTTAAAAATTAAAACCATCATCTCATCCTTCCGAAACTATCCCCCACTAAACTCCTGCTAGCTATCCCCGAGGTGATTGCCAAACCCCTCTCAAATATCTTAACTGTTCCCTAGAGCATGGCATAGTCCCCAATGTTCTTAAACAAGCAGTAGTGAAACCACTACTCAAAAAACCTAATCTTGACCCCGACACTTTATCTAATTACAGACCTGTCTCTAACTTACCCCTCCTAGCTAAAGTTCTTGAAAAAATTGTCAACTCACGGCTCTCAGATCACCTGGAGCAAAACAAGATTCTCCCATCCACACAACACGGTTTCAGAAAGCAATTAAGTACTGAAACCCTGCTACTCTCTCTACATGATACCCTCATCAGAGGTACAGATTCAGGTTCTTCTATCTGATTGCCATGCTTGACTCTCAGCGGCATTCGACACAGTCAATCATGATGTCCTCCTTAACATCCTCAGGAGCATCGGGATCACTGGCAATGCCCTTTCCTGGATACGATCGTATCTCCAGGATCCGCCTTTTCACCAGTATTAGTTGATAACAATGAATCTGACCCCATCAGTCTTCCCCAAGGTGTGCCCCAAGGTTCTTCACTCTCCTCCACCCTCTTTAATATATACATGCTCCCCCTTACCACCCTCCTCACTAACCTCCACATCAAGCATTTTATTTATGCGGACGATGTGCAACTTATTTTCCCATTCTCTGACTCTCTCCTTACTGCCCTTCGCAACTGGGAATCCTGTCTCTCAGCCATCAACAAATTACTAAATGACATGCAACTAGTGCTAAACCCCAGCACACTGAACTTTTAATTATATCTAACAGGCCACCGCTCCCAGACATCCCACCTGCATACTCTTCCACAACTTTCCCATCACAAGTTCGCAACCTTGGTGTTTTCATTGATAACCATCTTACATTCAAACCTTTCATTAAATCTATCATTAAGGAATGCTTCCTTTAAGCTCCAAACCATAAAAAAACTCAAACCACTGCTACACTTTTCTGATTTCCGCACTGTACTACAGTCTATCATTTTATCTAAGGTAGACTATTGTAATGCACTTTTTCTAGGCATCCCCGCTACCCATATCAAACCCCTACAACTACTACAAAACGCTTGCCGCCAGGATACTATCAACACACGAAAAAAAGAGATCACGTCACCCCTACACTCATCGAACTTCATTGGCTCCCTATACACTCTCGAATTCTCTAATAAAGCCCTGTCCATCATCCACAAAAGTCTGTTGAACTCTAACCTGAATTGGATTAACCCCCCACTCCTCCCCCGCACCTCGAATAGACCCACACGTACTGCCCTCCAAGGAACCCTACGTGCCACAACCTATCAATCTTTCAAATTATCGTCCACTATAAACAGAGCTTTCTCCTAGCCGGCCCCTCTATATGGAACTCCCTGCCCTCCTGATATACGCCTGGAATCATACACACCCACTTTCAAAAAAAAACTGAAAACATGGCTCTTCCAGCAAGCTTACCACACATCACCTCCCATTACATAAATCCTTACTGATTAATAAGTGATTCTCCTAGAATCCTGATACGCGACTTATGATTTATTTCTCGGATTACGTGTATGCCTATCGATTTTGTACTTTGACTCGGCTATTTATGTACTTATCTTTTGTATATAGTTTTGGTGATATGTATATAGTGATTTTGCTGTTCTCAATTTTATGTAAGGGCCCTGCCCAAAAGTTAACCTGTTTGCAATGTTATATGTAAGGGTTCTGCCCAATGGTTCCTGTTTAACTGTAAACCGATACGATGTGTGAACGGTTATCGGTATAAAAAAGACATTAAATAAATAAATAAATAAATAAATAAATCTGGTTCAACAAGCTTTGAACGGCAGCGCTTACCCCCACCAGTCTGCAGTGGTGGAATCCACACTCAAAAAGGCCAGATGCTCCTAGACACATGCTTCTGCCCCTCTGGGGAGTGAACACAAGGCGTTTGATGGCATTGGAAGAAAGATGTTCCAGGGGGCTATGCTGGTGGCCCATATTGCAGCCTACCAGCTGTACATGACACAATACGACTGCAACTTATGGAAGCAGGTCCAAGAGTTTGCGGAGGGCCTTTCCCAGCAACAGCAGGAGTCCCTTACAGCCATTGCCACTCTGGGACTTGAGACAGGTAGACATGAGGTCAGGTCTACCTATGACGTCTTTGAAACCGCAGCCCACCTAGCCACCGGGGGCGTCTGCACCAGACGGCTGGCTTGACTCCGAGCCTCTGATCTCTGACCCAAAGGTTCATGACAGTCTTGCGGACCTCCCCTGTACAGGAGAAATAGGTCATGGTGCAGCTGAAGGATCAGCATGATACTCTTAGGAACTCTCCGCCAGCCCTTCTGAAGGCCCTTCTGCCGCCAGGAAGTCCTCCAGGCCAGGCTCTCGCAAGCCCTTCTACTGGCCAAGGAAATACTTCCCTCTAGCTGGCCATACTCGACCACCTTTGCACAGCCCTAGAGGCCACGGCCAGCAGCAGTGAGTCCCGAGGGCCCAACCAGCCCTCCCTACAGGCCCTGACCGCCGGTGTTCGACTGGTAGTGAGGGGGGCATGAGCCAGATGCCGGTTTCCCTGGCGGCCGATCCCCCAGTCGGTGGCAGGCTCCTTTGCATCGCCCGCCATTGGGAAGCGATCACTTCGGACCATTGGGTTCTCTCCATTATCCACCAGGGCTACGACCTGAACTTCAGCAGGCTCCCAGAGACCGTTCCCCCATGTCAATCAGAACTTTCCGCCTTTCTAGCGGCAGGCATGGTAGAACCGGTCCCCCGCGAGCAGTGGGGTCACGACTTCTACTCGAGGTGCTACCTCATTCCGAAGAGGAATGGGCGCTTGCACCCCATTTTCGACTTCAGGTCCTTAAACGTTCTCATAAGAGAAAAATTCAAGATGGTCTCTCTGGGCCCACTAATCCCGCTCCTCCGAAGAGGAAACTGACTTAAAGGAGGCCTACGCCCATATTGCAATTGTTCCCAACCACAGGAAGTACCACTGCTTTCTGATGGGGCCGGCACATTTTCAGTACAAAGTGCTGCCCTTTGGGCTGGCATCATCCCCACGCATCTTCACGAAATGCTTGGCGGTGGTGGCTGCCTATCTCAGGTATTGCTCAGTCCATATCTTCGTACCTGGATGACTGGCTAATCCGGATTGATTCACACTCCGGGGCCATGAATGCTCTAGCCTTGATGGTTCAGACCTTACAGACACTGGGATTTATCATCAACTTCCCCAAGTCAAATCTCAATCCATCTCCACGGCTGGGCTTTATCGGTGCCAGGTTGGAATCGGCACAAGCGAAAGCTTTTCTGCCCAGGGATCGAGCAGTCGCCCTCTCCTCACTGGCTACCGTCGTTCACAACAAAAAGGAGGTACCGGCCCATCTGCTGCTCCGCCTGCTGGGCCATATGGTGGCCTCTGTCCACGTGACCCCCTTGGCCCACCTCCGCATGAGGCACCCGCGGTGGGCCTTGCGGTGTCAATGGCATCAGGCATCCCAGGATCTGGAAGCGCCAGTGATGGTCACTGACCCTCTCTTTCTCCCTAGCCTGGTGGGAGGCCATGTCTAATCTGGAACTAGGACTCCCATTCCAGCCCGCACACCCCAGCTGACCCTCACCACTGACGCCTCGCCTCAGGGGTGGGTGGCCCACACGGACGGCCTGCATACTCAGGGCCTTTGGACTGCAGCCGAGTCCCGCTGCCAGATAAACTTTATGGAGCTGCGGGCGATCTGGTACGCTTTATGAGCCTTCCAGGACAGGCTGTCCTCCAAGGTTGTCCTCATTAGAACGGACACCCAGGTGGCGATGTGGTTCATCAACAAGCAGGGCGGTACAGGCTCCTTCCCCCTCTGCCAGGAGGCAGTACAGGTCTGGGATTGGGCCCCCTCCAAGGGGATGTATCTGCAGGCTACATCCATGTCTGGTCACCTAAACACAGTGGCGGACCGCCTCAGCTGGTCCTTCCAGCCACACGAGTTGTCCCTGAACCCGGCGGTAGCAGCCAGCCTATTCCATCACTGGGGTGAGTACACCTCAGCGCCTACCACAAGGGTGTTGCCGGGGCGCCCATTTCAGTCTAGCCGCTGGTCGGACGTTTCATGCGGGGCCTGGTACAACTCAAGCCCCTGCTTCGCCCGCCAGCAACCCCATGGGACGTCAATGTTGTCCTGGCGAGGCTCATGCGACATCCGTTCGAGCCTCTCAAATCCTGCGACCTGAAGTTCCTCACCTGGAAAGTTAAGTTCCTGGTAGCGATCTTTTCCGCTCGCAGGGTTAATTAGATCCAGGCCCTGGTTACGTATGCTCCCTACACAAAATTCTTCCATGATTGTGTAGTGCTGCGCGTGCATCCAAAATTTCTGCCAAAGGTGGTGAATGCTTTCCACATCAACCAGTCAGTTATCCTTCCCACGTTCTTCCCACGGCCTCATTCTCAGCCAGGGGAACGTGCCCTTCACACCCGGGACTGCAAACAGGCACTCACTTTCTACTTGGACTGTACAGCGAGCCACAGACAGTCCACCCAGCTCTTTGTGTCCTTTGACACCAACTAGCTGGGAGCAGCAGTGGGAAAGCAGACCCTATCCAACTGGCTAGCGAATTTCATTGCCTTTTGCTACGAGCAGGCAGGCCTCCAGCTGGCTGGCAGGATGAAGGCTCACTCTGTGTGGGCTGTGGCAGCGTCAGTGGCCCATCTGTGTGCAGTCCCTGTTGCCAAAATCTGCAGGGCTGCAGCTTGGCATTTTCTCTACACATTTGCGGCTCACTACTGTCTCAATAGGGATAGTCGCCAGGTCAGCACTTTTGGCCACTCTGTCCTCCGCAATCTATTCCAGTCCTGAACCCAACTATTCTTATCATGCTCTCTGTGGGGCCAGACTTCCCCTGTTTCCCACAGCGCCGCAGTTGTGTTGTGCCCGTTGGCACCTTGTTCGGCTACTGTGGGTCCCTCTGTTCACAGGAGGCAGTCTGAGCTCTGTAATCACCCCACATGTGAGGACTACCATCCTGCTTGTCCTAGGAGAAAGCGCAGTTGCTTACCTGTAACAGGTGTTCTCCTAGGACAGCAGGTTGATTTTATAGTTTATAGTTTATTAATTTTTATATACTGACATATTGGGGTACCATCATATCGGTTTACAATAAATAAACTAAAAGTACAGTAAAATCATCTCAAAATACAGCTAAAAAATGTTAAAATCAAAAAACAAAACTAACAGAATGAGTATGTACTAAAATTCAATGCTAAAATTACATTAAATACATACTAAAATAATTGCTTATATTAATCTATACTAAAATCAGCATTAAATTACATATCACATCATAAGATAAATCAAAGCATTGAAATTCTAAGTACTTTCAGCGTAAGCACATTTAAAAAGCCAGATTTTTCGTTCTGCCTTAAATTTTTTTATATCAGCCTGGAGTCGCAATTCAACTGGTAAGGAATTCCCTAATTTCGGCCTGCGATTGACACTGCCCTATCTCTGAACTCTGTCAAATGTGTGAATTTTTACATTTGGGATTGTCAGTAGGCCCTTGTTTGCAGATCTCAGATTTCTTTGAGGGACATGCAATCGGATTGTGCTGTTCAGCCATTCTGTTTGATCAGCGTACAGTATTTTATGTAGGATACAAGCTGCCTTGTTTTGGGAACGGTATGAGATTGGCAACCAATGTAGTGCGATCAATGTTAGAGTTATATGATCATACTTGTTTTACCCGCCAGAATTCTTCGGCTGCATTTTTACAATACTTGTAAAGGTCAAATAGAAACATAGAAATGACGGCAGAAGAAGACCAATCGGCCCATCTAGTCTGCCCAGCAAGCTTCACACATCTTTTTTTCTCATACTTATCTGTTTCTCTTGGCTCTTAGTAACCTTTGGTTCTATTTCCCTTTCACCCCCACCATTAATGTAGAGAGCAGTGATGGAGCTGCATACAAGTGAAATATCAAGCTTGATTAGTTAGGGGTAGTAACCGCCGCAATAAGCAAGCTACACCCATGCTTATTTGTTTCCCCAGACTATGTTATTCAGCCCTTATTGGTTGTTTTTCTTCTCCCCTGCCGTTGAAGCAGAGAGCTATGCTGGATATGCGTGAAGTATTAGTTTTTCTTCTCCCCTGCCGTTAAAGCAGAGAGCTATGCTGGATATGCGTGAAGTATTATGGCTGTTATTATGGCTGTTGGGAGTCCTAAAAGCAGTGTATTACAATAGTCTACATTAGATAAAATTAATGATTGTAAAACCATCCTAAAATCATTTTTTCCAATAACAGTTTTAATTTACATAGGGTTATGAGTTTATAATATCCTTCTTTTAGTTTCGCTGCTATATGTTGTTTAAAGCTTAACTCAGTATCTACTGTAATACCAAGGTCCTGGAGGAATGTGGTGGGCGTAATTTTTACATTATTTTCTAGAATTAATGGGGGAATTATATCGTGTTTTAATTTCCGTTCCAATAGCAATATTTCCGTTTTCTCCATATTTAACATTAGCTTTAAGTGGGACAGCAGTTTTTTTAATGCATTTAAATAAATTGTAATAATATTAAGTGCTTTTTCTAAAGTATCATCAATGGGAACCAGGAACTGGATGTCGTCGGCGTAGATATAAAAATGTAGGCCTAGCCCTCCCAGTTAAAAACATACAGGTAACAAATATATGTTAAACAAGGTTGCCGAGAGGGCAGATCCCTGAGGGACTCCTGTTTCAAGTGGGATCTTGTTTGAGGTAGTATTTTTTATTTTTACTTGAAAAAAGCGTTCCTGTAAAAAAGAGAAAAAACAATTTAAAACAGCACCATTAATGCCTATCTCGATTAGTCTACTGCAGAGAATATTGTGATCCACTGTATCGAAGGCCGCCGATAAGTCTAAAAGTACTAAAAAATATCTTTGCCCGCTGTCGAAGCCTCTAAGAACTGTGTCTGTTAATGAGATCAGCAGTGTTTCCATGTTGAAATGTTTCCTAAAACCGAATTGGTTAGGAAAGAGAATGTCATTAGTTTTAAGATAATCGGATAATTGTTTTTTAATTACCTTTTCAGTTAGCTTTGCAATTAGTGGGAGGTTAGAGATGGGTCTTTAATTATTTAAAATGCTATGATCAAGATTAGGTTTTTTTTGGATGGGTTTTATAATTGCGCATTTTAGTTCTAAAGGTATCTGTCCTTCCGTTAGTGAAGAATTAACTATTTCAGCTAAAGTGGGTGCAATGATGCTAGAGATTGTCTTAAGCGAACTGATGGGTATTTTGTCCAGGGAATGAACTGCTGGGTTTAAATTTTTAAGTAATGTTTCAATTTCTAAAGCTGTTGTCTGTTCAGAAGTGTTCCAGGAGATCCCTTCTTTTACATTCATCTTGGTTCTTTGTTTGGAAGTTGAGGTGATATTTGAAACTAAATTCACTATTTTGTTTTTTTAAAAAGCCAATATCTCATTACATTTGTCTTCCTGTAGTGTATCTGTAGTATGTGCCGTTTGTTTAGTCAAATTTTTTACAGTAGCAAATAGTGTTCGTGGATTGTTACAGTATTTTTGAATTTTATTTTTAAAATTAAGTTTCTTAGCTTCTTCAATACTTTTTTTTTATAGAGGTTCAAGGCGGCTCTATAGTTACCTAATGTTTGATGATTCTTGGTTTTTCTCCAGATTTTTTTCAAGTTTTCTAAGGGAAATTTTTTCATTCCTAATATTTTTGTATACCATAGGTTAGAGGTTTTATCAGGTTTTATCTGGATTGTTTTTAGTGGGCACATTTTATCAGCAATCTTTGATGTTTCATTAAGCCAGGAATTTATAGCGCAAGAGCAATCATATAGGCTAATTTGATGTGTTAGTCTTGTGAATTCTTTTTTAAGATCCTCATGATTAATTTTTGGAAGGAAGGATATTGATGTTGTATTGTTCTTGGATATATTCCATGGTTTTTTAACTGAACTTCTGTGAAAATCAATGAATGATCTGACCAAAGAACTTGAGTGGGTTTGCTTGTTACTGCATTATATATGTTTGAACTGATGAAAATAAGGTCAAGTGTGTGACCGGCTTTGTGTGAGGGAAAAGTAGTGGTAAGATGAAAACCAAGTGTTGAAAGAGTTTCTAGCAATATAGAACTGGAATTGGATAATGGATCCGTTTCAATGTGAAATTGAAGTCTCCCAAAATGACCGATGGCTTACTAGTTTCTATTGTTGATACAATGAATTATATTACGAGTGATATGTTGTGTTCTAACAGTCCAGGTGGGCAGTATACCAGATAGATTTGTAGTGTTTCTGACTCGAAGAGGGTAACTTCGTATGGCGAAATAATGGTAGTGGGAGCAATTGTGATTTTAAATTTTTTCTTTACAATTAACCCTCCTCCCTTTCGTTTTGCCCGTGGTATCGAAGATGTGTCATATTTATCGTTTGCTATTTGATTAGTATTGTTGTGTCCATAGATTTAAGCCATGTCTCTGTAATTGCAATAAAATCTGGTTCATACTTATTTAATATATCTGTGATAAGTACTGCTTTTTTTTTTTTGTTAAAGCTTGAATGTTTAGTAGAAAAAGTGTATGTAATAAGCAGTTGTTAAGATAATTCTTATTGCTATTGCATTTGATATTTGTTAAAAAGTGATTCATGCTTGGTCTTGTATTATTCTCATTATGTCTGTGCTTTTGTTAATAGTTTCTTTATGATATTTTCCTTTGTTCATACAGATTGTGATGGGCTGACAGTACTTGGATGACTTTGAAGTCATTGTTGTGTTTTGTTGATTGTAGTAACTGCTGAAGAAGCAACTTTAGGTCTTTTAACGGTGTGGTATGAAGGGGCGCACAAAGGGTCAGGCCCCTTTGTCGTGCGACGCCCGGCACCTGCACTTTATGGCCCCTTGGTCACCCGTCGCGCAGCAGTTCTTACTTTTAATCCCAGGGCCTCAGGTGGTAATAAATCGCAGGCAGGCATAAGAACATAAGAAAATGCCATACTGGGTCAGACCAAGGGTCCATCAAGCCCAGCATCCTGTTTCCAACAGTGGCCAATCCAGGCCATAAGAACCTGGCAAGTACCCAAAAACTAAGTCTATTCCATGTAACCATTGCTAATGGCAGTGGCTATTCTCTAAGTGAACTTAATAGCAGGTAATGGACTTCTCCTCCAAGAACTTATCCAATCCTTTTTTAAACACAGCTATACTAACTGCACGAACCACATTCTCTGGCAACAAATTCCAGAGTTTAATTGTGCGTTGAGTAAAAAAGAACTTTCTCCGATTAGTTTTAAATGTGCCCCATGCTAACTTCATGGAGTGTCCCCTAGTCCTTCTACTATCCGAAAGAGTAAATAACCGATTCACATCTACCCGTTCTAGACTTCTCATGATTTTAAACACCTCTATCATATCCCCCCTCAGTCGTCTCTTCTCCAAGCTGAAAAGTCCTAACCTCTTTAGTCTTTCCTCATAGGGGAGTTGTTCCATTCCCCTTATCATTTTGGTAGCCCTTCTCTGTACCTTCTCCATCGCAATTATATCTTTTTTGAGATGTGGCGACCAGAATTGTACACAGTATTCAAGGTGCGGTCTCACCATGGAGCGATACAGAGGCATTATGACATTTTCCGTTTTATTCATCATTCCTTTTCTAATAATTCCCAACATTCTGTTTGCTTTTTTGACTGCCGCAGCACACTGAACCGACGATTTCAATGTGTTATCCACTATGACAGCTAGATCTCTTTCTTGGGTTGTAGCACCTAATATGGAACCCAACATCGTGTAATTATAGCATGGGTTATTTTTCCCTATATGCATCACCTTGCACTTATCCACATTAAATTTCATCTGCCATTTGGATGCCCAATTTTCCAGTCTCACAAGGTCTTCCTGCAATTTATCACAATCTGCTTGTGATTTAACTACTCTGCACAATTTTGTGTCATCTGCAAATTTGATTATCTCACTCGTCGTATTTCTTTCCAGATCATTTATAAATATATTGAACAGTAAGGGTCCCAATACAGATCCCTGAGGCACTCCACTGTCCACTCCCTTCCACTGAGAAAATTGCTCATTTAATCCTACTCTCTGTTTCCTGTCTTTTAGCCAGTTTGCAATCCACGAAAGGACATCGCCACCTATCCCATGACTTTTTACTTTTCCTAGAAGCCTCTCATGAGGAACTTTGTCAAACGCCTTCTGAAAATCCAAGTATACTATATCTACCGGTTCACCTTTATCCACATGTTTATTAACTCCTTCAAAAAAGTGAAGCAGATTTGTGAGGCAAGACTTGCCCTGGGTAAAGCCATGCTGACTTTGTTCCATTAAACCATGTCTTTCTATATGTTCTGTGATTTTGATGTTTAGAACACTTTCCACTATTTTTCCTGGCACTGAAGTCAGGCTAACCGGTCTGTAGTTTCCCGGATCGCCCCTGGAGCCCTTTTTAAATATTGGGGTTACATTTGCTATCCTCCAGTCTTCAGGTACAATGGATGATTTTAATGATAAGTTACAAATTTTTATTAATAGGTCTGAAATTTCATTTTTTAGTTCCTTCAGAACTCTGGGGTGTATACCATCCGGTCCAGGTGATTTACTACTCTTCAGTTTGTCAATCAGGCCTACCACATCTTCTAGGTTCACCGTGATTTGATTCAGTCCATCTGAATCATTACCCATGAAAACCTTCTCCATTACGGGTACCTCCCCAACATCCTCTTCAGTAAACACCGAAGCAAAGAAATCATTTAAACTTTTCGCGATGGCCTTATCTTCTCTAAGTGCCCCTTTAACCCCTCGATCATCTAACGGTCCAACTGACCCTCCCTCACAGGCTTTCTGCTTCGGATATATTTAAAAAAGTTTTTACTGTGAGTTTTTGCCTCTACAGCCAACTTCTTTTCAAATTCTCTCTTAGCCTGTCTTATCAATGTCTTACATTTAACTTGCCAATGTTTATGCTTTATCCTATTTTCTTCTGTTGGATCCTTCTTCCAATTTTTGAATGAAGATCTTTTGGCTAAAATAGCTTTTTTCACCTCCCCTTTTAACCATGCCGGTAATCGTTTTGCCTTCTTTCCACCTTTCTTAATGTGTGGAATACATCTGGACTGTGCTTCTAGAATGGTATTTTTTAACAATGACCACGCCTCTTGGACATTTTTTACTTTTGTAGCTGCTCCTTTCAGTTTTTTTCTAACAATTTTTCTCATTTTATCAAAGTTTCCCAGGTAGTGCTTCAACGCGAACGGCCCGGTGCCTGCACTTTATGGCCCCTTGGTCGCCCCGGAATGATGTCAGCAAAGGGGTGGGTCACCAGACCAAGGGGGAACAGTGTCAGGAATCCTGCCCGCCTCCCCACGATGTTGGGTTCAACTTCAGTTAATTGTGTTATTTTTTTCTCGCTCGTATTTTTTGCTAAGTTACGGGAATGAAGGGGGACCTCGCATGGACGAGCGGATAGTGGCAGGTTGGGCATGCTCAGTCCAGCACGGAAACAAAAGTTTCCATGCTGGCTCCATCTGATGATGTCACCCACATGTGATGACTAACATCCTGCTGTTCTAGGAGAACACCTGTTACAGGTAAGCAACTCTGCTTTATTACTGCCCTGCCAAATTTATTAGCTTCCCAGATTTCTCTTAGCATTTCATCATCTGCTCATCATTTTGGCCAGGTGGACGGTAGTATACTCCTACCACTATACTGTTACTCAACATACATGGGATTTCTACCCATAAAGATTCTACTGTGCATTTAGTCTCTTTATCCTGTTGGATTATCTGCCTTCCCAGACATAAAGCACCACACCTCCACCAATTTGATCCTCCCTATCAATGCGATATCATTTGTACCCTGATATATCGCTGTCCAATTGGTTATCCTCTTTCCACCAGATCTCTGAGATGCCAATTATGTCTATCTCGTCATTCACTGCTATACACTCTAACTCTCCCATCTTACTAGACTTCTGACATTGACATACAGACATTTCAAAGTGTATTTTTTGTTTGTGTTAACAACCTGCTTTTCAGTTCATAGGGATACTTTGGAATCCTTTAGCTCAGGTGATTCTTTTACTGATAGGCATATGGACTACTTTTGCTTTTATTGGAACCTCCTTATTGGTATGCCTTAACTCTCCTGTTTCATTAGTATCCTTTGAAGATACATTCCTCTGAACCATGCACTGCTTGAGTGACTGTCTGCTTTCCCCTTTGTTCTAGTTTAAAAGCTGCTCTATCTCCTTTTTAAAGGTTAGCACCAGCAGCCTGGTTCCACTCTGGTTAAGGTAGAGCCCATCCTTTTGGAACAGTACCCCCTTCCCCAAAAGATTGCCCAGTTCCTTACACAACTAAATCCCTCATCCACGCATTGAGACCAGAGCTCTGCTTGCCTCTGGGGACCTGCATGTGGAAAGGGAGCATTTCAGAGAATGCCACCCTGGAGTTCTGGATTTCAGCTTTCTACCTAAAACTCCTAAATTTAGCTTCTAGAACCTCCCTCCCACATTGTCCTATGTTGTTGGTGCCCACATATACCAAGACAGCTGGCTCCTCCCCAGCACTGTCTAAAATCCTATCTAGGTGACGCATGAGGTCCACCATCTTTGCAGCAGGCAGGAACATAAGAACATAAGAAAATGCCATACTAGGTCAGACCAAGGGTCCATCAAGCCCAGCATCCTGCCCCCAACAGTTGCCAATCCTGGCCACAAGAACCTGGCAAGTACCCAAAAACCAAGTCTATTCCATGCTACCATTGCTAATGGCAGTGGCTGTTCTCTAGGTGAACTTAATAGCAGGTAATGGACTTCTCCAAGAACTTATCCAATCCTTTTTTAAACACAGCTATACCAACTGCACCAACTACATCTTCCAGCAACAAACTCCAGAGTCCAATTGTGCGTTGAGTAAAAAAGAACTTTCTCCGATTAGTTCCAAATGTGCCCCATGCTAACCTCATGGAGTGCCACCAAGTCCCTCTACCATCCAAAAGAGCAAACAACCGATTCACATCCACCCGCTCTAGACCTCTCACGATCTTAAACACCTCCACCATATCCCCCCTCAGTCGTCTCCCCTCCAAGCTGAAAAGCCCCAACCTCCCCAGTCTTTCCCCACAGGGGAGCTTCTCCATTCCCCTCATCATCCTGGTAGCCCCTCTCTGCACCCTCTCCATCGCAACTACATCCTCCTTGAGATGCGGCGACCAGTTGCACACAGCACTCAAGGTGCGGTCTCACCATGGAGCGACACAGAGGCACCACGATACCTTTATCCCAGGTTTCCAGGTGATCCTCAAATCCACCAGCCAACCAGCTAGTTACATTTCTAATTATGAATCACTAACTATGATGGCTATCTAACCCTTCCCTCTTGGGCAGTAGCCCTGGGAGACTCGTCCTAGGTGCTAGAATACAATGCATTACCTGGAGAGCAAGTCCTTTCCTCAGGATCACTTCCTGCTGCACCTGGGTGATGTTTTCCAATCAGGAGGCCTTTCTGATGCAAGGCAGTACTGGAGCTTCCAGACTGGATTTGGGGCTTGGCACTATGTCCCTGAAGGTCTCATCAATTTACCTCTCTGTTTGCTTCAGCTCCTCCAGATCTGCCATTCTGTCCTTCAGAGATTGGACTCATTCTCTGAGAGCCAGGATCTCTGTGTACCGGATGCACAAATACAACCTCTCACTAGCGGATAAAAAAATCATACATATCACATTCGATGCAAAAGACTGGAAAGCCCCCCTCTTCCTGCTGAACTGCTGCCTTCATCTTAATTATGTTGAGTTCCTAGTTAAGTTTAGGTTGCTATGGGAGTTGGAATGTTTGCAATTAGAGTACTTTAAATTTATAGGTGTATTCACAAATTAATCTGGTAACATAGAAATGACGGCAGAAGAAGACAAAACGGCCCATCCAGTCTGCCCAGTAAGCTTGGACCCAAAAAACAAATCGGAAACCGATCCAGTTGGCTGTATTAGAGTGAAAACAATAGGAATCGGATGATCACACGAAGCCCTTTATTATGTGCCCGACTCTGGCCGAGTTTCGCTCGTAGAGCTGCCTCAGGGGCAACTACAACAAAACAATATATCAATAAATATCCAAATTTTTAATGCGCCATTGTGTAATTTGGATATTTATTGATATATTGTTTTGTTGTAGTTGCTCTTAGTAAACTTTTGGTTCTATTTCCCTTCCACCCCCACCATTAATGTAGAGAGCAGAGTTGGAACTGCATCTAAGTTAATATCTAGCTTAATTAGTTAGGGGTAGTAACCGCAGCAATAAGCAAGCTACACCCATGCTTATTTGTTTACCCAGACTATGTAATTCAGTCCTTGTTGGTTGTTGTCTGTATATAGATCCACTTTTCTTCATTCCCCTTGCCGTTGAAGCAGAGAGCTATGCTGGATATGCATTGAAAGTGAAGTATCAGACTTTCTCCCCTGCTGTTGAAGCAGAGATCTATGCTGGATATGCGTGAAGTATCAGACTTTCTCCCCTGCCGTTGAAGCAGAGAGCTATGCTGGATATGCGTGAAGTATCGGTCTTTCTCCCCTGCCATTGAAGCAGAGAGCTATGCTGGATATGCATGAAGCATCAGTCGTTCTCCCCTGCCGTTGAAGCAGAGAGCTATGCTGGATATGTATTGAAAGTGAAGTATCAGGCTTATTTGGTTTGGGGTAGTAACCGCCGTAACAAGCAAGCTACTCCCTGCTTTTTTGTGAATGCAAATCCTTTTTTACACATTTCCTCTTGCCGTTGAAGCTTAGAGCAATGTTGGAGTCGCATTAACCGTGTGTATGTTTGTTGAATAAGGGTATTATCTCCAGGCAGTAGCTGTCATTACCGCAAGCCACCCACTCTTCATTCACGTCCTCTAGACTTTATGGATCCACAGTGTTTATCCCACGCCCCTTTGAAGTCCTTCACAGTTCTGGTCTTCACCACCTCCTCCGGAAGGGCATTCCAGGCATCCACCACCCTCTCCATGAAGAAATACTTCCTGACATTGGTTCTGAGTCTTCCTCCCTGGAGTTTCAAATCGTGACCCCCTGGTTCTGATGATTTTTTTCCGACGGAAAAGGTATGTCGTTGTCTTTGGATCATTAAAACCTTTCAAGTATCAAAGTCTGTATCATATCACCTCTGCTCCTCCTTTCCTCCAAGGTGTACGTATTTAGATTCTTCAATCTCTCCTCATAAGTCATTCGATGAAGACCCTCCACCTTTCTGGTCGCCCTTCTCTGGACCGCCTCCAGGTGAGGCCTCACCAAGGACCTGTACAAGGGGATAATCACTTCCCTTTTCTTACTCGATATTCCTCTCTTTATGCAGCCCAGCATTCTTCTGGCTTTAGCTATCGCCTTGTCACATTGTTTCGCCGACTTCAGATCATTAGACACTATCACCCCAAGGTCTCTCTACTGTTCCGTGCACATCGCACATCCATAACAAGATAGATGCTGAGTACAGTATTAGACATAAAACAATAATAAAAACCTTAAGGGCCAGATTTTCAAAGGGGTACGCGTGTAAGATACACGCGTACCCCCCGAAAACCTGCCCAAAGTTCCCCCTGCACGCGCCGAGCCTATGTTGAATAGGCTCAGCGGCGCGCGCAAGCCCCAGGACGCGCGTAAGTCCCGGGGCTTTCCTGGGGGGGGGGGGGGGGCCTGTTGCAACGGCGCGTTATTTGGGGGCGGGACCATGGGCATGGTTCTGGCCAGGGGGCGTGGCCGAGGCCTCCGAAACAGCTTCCGGGCCGGGGAATTGCATTGGCTTGTGCGAGATATGCCTGCTTCGAGCAGGCAAACCTTCTGCAATAAAGGTGGGGTTAGGTGGGGGGAGGCGGAGGGAACTGATTTTGCTCAGCCTTGCACGCGCCGATCCCGGATTTTAACAGATACGCGCAGTTACGTGCATACCTAATAAAATCCTGCGTACTCTTGTTTGCGCCTGGTGCGCGAACAAAAGTACGTGTGTGAGTAACTTTATAAAATCTACCCCTAAAACAATGCATCTTTTGATGAGAAGGATTGCAGGGGCCTGCAATTTTTAAAGTTCTTATATGTCAAGAAATGTGTAAGAGAATATTTAAAGATGACAAGTGAATTTCTTATTTGATAGATTGTCTTATTAAGTGGCGCACATTAGGGGGAGACCACCTTAAAGGCGACCATCTCAAGATGGATTAAGAAAGCTATAGATCAGTGGTCCCCAAACCTGTCCTGGAGGGCCACCAGCCAGTCGGGTTTTTGGGATATCCACAATGAATATACATGAGAGAAAATTTGCATGTTATGGAGGCAGTTCATGCAAATTTTCTCTCAAGCATATTCATTGAGGATATCCCAAAAACCCGACTGGCTGGTGGCCCTCCAGGACAGGTTTGGGGACCACTGCTATAGATATTATCTGCATATTTACTTCAGGGGCTGCAATTGCTAGAAGGCATCAGGACCCATTCGATAAGAGCATAGTCTTCATCGTGAGCAGAATTACCTGCAGTAAATCCAGCTGATATGGATATAGCAGCAACTTGGACAACTCTAGGTCCATTTGCCAAGCATTATAGATTGATTATTCTTGTGTAATAAGATGCTAATTTTGGGACAGCTGTCTTTAGAGTGAGTTTGCAATCCACCCACCCAATGTAATGAGGCTTTGATACATCCCACATGTTCTTGACTGACTGAGCAGAAGGACAAGAAAGGAGAAATTATGACTTACCTGATAATTTTCTTTCCTTTGCTTCTGCTACACCAGTCAAGAAGCCCACCCTGGGATGTGCAAATTGGGCTACCTCTGAGAATGAGATCTGATTGACTAAATTTTATAAATTGTGAAAAGAAAAAAATTAATAAAAGGGGGAAATGTTTTGAGAATTTTCATTCCTGCAAGGATTTTTAAGACTAGATTTCTTAGTTAAAGTGCTTCTCATAGTATAAGTTGATGAGTTATCTGAAAGTATAGATATTACATTTGCGTTTTTTGTTGAGATTAGGTCAAAATTTTAGATTTAAGTTTATACATTTGTGTTTGTTAGTTGCTATAATTTAGATTTAGCTTTGACAGTAGTACACTGACTGTATCTGGTTCCATGTATGACATACATACAGGTGATGTCATCAAAAAAGAAAACAACTCTGTCTCCTATTGCTGGATGAGGGGAACTAAACCCATGTGTTCTTGACTGGTGTAGCAGAAGTAAAGGAAAGGAAATATCAGATAAGTCTTAATTTCTCCTTTTTGCCTGTTGGCCTAGGAAAGAATCTGTAAACATTGAAGTCTGTATTCAGACAAAGTCCAGATAGCAAAATTAGCCAGATAAACTTATCCAGTTAACTTTGGAGGTATATTCAATAGTACAGCCACACTATTGAATATAGCCGGTTATCTTAAAGATAACCAACTAACTATAGCTGGCTAACTTTAGGACATGTCTTTGGCCCGACCAGACAGATGGCTAAGTTATCCAGTTAACTTTGAATATCAGAGTTAGCTGGCTAACTTCACTTCTCCCAGTTACACCCCCAGAATGCCCTTAATTTAGCTGGATAAACATTTTACTGAGCATGCACAGAGGCCCCCGCATGCATGCTGCCTTGTGAGCCCCTCTGTCTTCCTTCAGCCAAGGTAGCGTAAAGACATGTTTTCCATCTTTCTGGACAATTTGTTTTGTAGCCCTTGTATTGGCCTTTCTTTTATTGCATCCTTTTTAGTTTTTCAAGCTGCTACCTGGCAACCATTCTACAGAACTTTTCAATTCTGCAAAAAGAAAAAGTGACAGAGTGTGAACTAGGGAAGTCCGGGGCCAAGATTATTACGGTCAGTGACTTACACGGCCTTCATCTATGGACACAGGATGTCCATTACAGATTCTCATTTGGTTTGTTTTCGCTGCCTATGTTCGGATTGTGACTGCCAAGTGCTACAGTTGCAGTAGGTGTCTATACAAGTAACACTGTACTTAGAAATTGGAGGCCCTGCAGAAGGTGAAGTGGATTAACTCCTTATTCTACAGCAAGGCATCAATGGATTTATAGCACAGAAAATCAAAGTGGTATACCTATCCCTTCCACTCCTGCAAATCCTACATAAGTTCGCAGATCCATCTTAGGTCAGGAGTTGACATGGCGCATAAGTGTGAGGCATCAGCTGTGGTGCAGCAATGAATACCTAAAAGACATGAGGGAATCCCTCTAGGACCTTTTCACTCTGTGCTGAAGAAGCTTGTGCCATTGATGTGTACTTCCACCAGAGTGAAGCCAGCCTCTACTTCCCTGAGGCATAATAACTTCTCCAGTGTAGGTGCCATCCTTGTTAATGGTTTGGAAGATCCCTTTGGTGCCAAGCCACTTCTTCTATCCATACCTGCCATGGTCCAAGATGCTGTCCGTCTCTTCGGTGCAGAGGTCCTCCATGGTGCGACAGGCTAAGGCCCTTTCATTTTCTGGTTGGAGCACCTCAGCACCAAAGCGCAAAAGTTGTCTTATGGCACATAAAGAGCGTCTCCAGTACTGTCCATCAAACATGGCTCAGATTGACAGAAAGTCTAAACACATTCAGCGTTGAATGCCCCAAAGCCGGCCGCATCTACAGGTACTGCAGTGCAAAGTTCCTTTTCCACTCCACTGGTGTTCGTGGGCTTTAGTTGAGAGAAGCTGATGTCAGAAGGGGATGTCTCTCCAACTCCATTGCAAGGGTCTTTCAGCCAGTGGGATCCCAACAGTTGGAGCTTGTGAAAAATTTAGACCCTGAGAACTGGAGGGGGAAGGTTGTAGCCTCTCTTGTCCAAGATGAAGAAAATCTTCCCACATGGGGGTGGTGATTCACCTCGGGGGCTTCCAGCGGGAGTAAGTTGTTTTCGCCAAGAAAGTCCCTTCATGGATCAGGAGGAGGGAAGAAATGGCATCATTGCACTCGGAGTTCCTCCCGGATGCTTCCCATTTAAAGCAACAGAGGTCTTCTGTCCAGTTGCCACAATCATCATCATTCTTGGTTCAACATGGTTCAACATACCACTGTGATTGGGGGAGGAAGACTATTTACTGGACCTGCCCCAGTATATGTCTCCCCAATAAGATCTCTGCCACTCATGTTTCCTGGATAAGCTGGTTATGATAATAGAATCAAATTTGGCAGGCTGCAAGTAATTAACTAGAAGCTCTAGCCAAAATGAATCCTGAGGGAATTTTGAGAGCAGAAGATTTTGCTGGTGGCTGAAGAGGATCGGGACATACTGCTGGGTGGATAATATTAGGACTTAAAAGTTTGGGAAGAGGTGAAATCATTGGGTATATCCATCTTAGGTATGTGTGCCTTGATTAAAAGCTAGGACAGCTAAGTGATTTATTTTAGTGTGGGTGTGTTTGGGCCTTGAATTAAATTAAAAAGCAAACTAGGAACAGTAAGGGATTTCTTTATTGTGTTTGTGAGCTAATGTAAGGTAGTATTTTTTTATTGTAAATGTAAGCTTACAAAGGTAACTTACTTGATCTGAAAAGGTGAAAAATCTGGTTCCTTGGGAATTAATCACTAGTTTTGGGCCCCCCACTCCACCCCATCCCAACTCCCACAAACCCCAGGCTCTTTGTCTGTTAAATAGATATCCTTTACCCTTATTAAAAGAAAAATCAGTTATTGCCCCCCATTCTGCCCCCATCCCAACTCCCACAAACCCCTGGCTCTTTTACTGTTAAATAGATAACCTTCACCCTAATTAAAAGGAAAAAGTTATTGAATTTGGATATCATACAGATAACCCTGATTTTAGTGATTGACTAATTTTAGTCTTGTTGCTGGTCATTCAGAAAGTAATATGTCACCTAGTTATCAAGTTAAAAATCTTAGATTTTAAAAGACACCAAATAATTTAAAATCTCTTTAAAGTGAGAGACATACCTAATCAGCTTTTAACAACTTTAGCCACTACTTAAAACTATGATGCAGACAGAAGTCCAGCAGCAAATTGGGGGCTATCCAGTGTTTTGTACCAAGTGTCTCATGTATGACTATCTACCTGTTGGTGAGATGTTATGTGTGCACCTGGTGCAAAGAGTTCCTGACTCTTAGAACGAGTTCAATCTCTGAGACCAGAGTGGCAGACCTGGAATAGCTGAGGCAGACATATTTAGACCTTCTGGGACATAGTAAAGCCACATTTTGCTGCTTTGGAGGAGCGAGATCATCTGTCGGGAAACCATTACCTTGGTGCGGCAGGAAGTGATCCTGTAGCTAGGATCTGTATCAGATCATGCCTTAACCGTTCGTACCAAGGATGTGTCTCTAGGGCCATGTGCCCAGGAAGGAAGGGTTAGGATGGCCATTATAGTGGGTGATTTGATCGTTAGAAATGTAGATAGCTAGATGGCTGGTGGGCATGAGGATCGCTTGTATGATGTGTGAGGTCTGCTACCTTTGCCTGCCTGGTTCAAAGGTAGCAAACCTCACACATCGCCTAAATAAGATTTTAAAGAGTGCTGGGGAAGAGCAGACTATCATTGCACATGTGGGTACCAATAACATAGGAAGGTGCAGGAGGGAGGCTCTGAGGCTAAATATATGCTCTTAGGTAGGAAACTGAAATCCAGAATCTCCAGAGTTGAAATCTCAGAAACGCTCCCTGTTCTTACACACAGGACCCCAGAGGCAGGCTGGACTCCAGAGTCTCAATAATTGGACAAGACTATGATACAGAGAATGTTTCAGATTTATTAGGAACTGGAAACATTTATTTATTTATTTTAACTATTTATTTTCCGCCAATCCACAGATCTCAGTGGATTACAGGTGTACATAATCAGTAATATAAATAAAATAATAGCTAGGACAAGCCATATATCAGGAAGGTAGAAAGACTGAATAAAGGTAAAAATAAGAATTAAAACAGAAACATCACCGAGCAACCATTTCAGAACAGCAATCCATAAAACATCAAAAAATCAGTCAATAGATAAAGTTTAATATATTTGTAAATGACCTAGAGATGGGAATAATGAGTGAGATGGAATTTGCTAATGATACAAAATTATTCAGAGTTGTTAAATCACAAGAGGACTGTGAGACATACGAGACTGGGAGACTAGGCATACAAATGCAGATGGCATTTAATGTGGACAGGTGCAAAGTCCTGCACATAGGGAAGAGGGAACCCAAATTATAGTTACACAATACAAGGTTCTATATTGACAGTAACTACCCAGGAAAAAGATCTAGGCATCATGGATAATATGTGAAATCCTCTGTCCAGTGTGCAGAGACAGCCAAGAAAGCAAACAGAATGCTAGGCATCATTAGGAATGGAGAATAAAACAGAGAATATCATAATGCCTCTGAATCATTCCATGGTGCGATTACACCTTGATTACTGTGCGCAGTTCTGGTCACCACATCTCAAAAAAGGTATAGCAGAAGTAGAAAAGGAACAGAGAAGAGCGACCAAAATGATGATAAAGGGGATGGAACAAAGAGGTTATGGCTCTTCAGCTTGGAGAAGAGATGACTGAATGGGGAGATATGGCAGAGGTCTATAAAATAGAGTGGATCGGAACCGGTAAACCTGAATCGGTTGTTCACACTTTCAAAAAAGTACACAGAATAGGGGGCATTCAATTAAGTTACTAGGTGATACATTTAAGGCAAATAGATAAAACTACCTTTTTTACTCAACACACAGTTAAACTCTGGAATTCCTTGCTGGAGAATGTGATAAAAGCCGTTTAGTGTAGCTGGTTTTAAAAAAGGTTTAGACAAATTTCTGGAAGAAAAGTCAACAAATCATTATTAAGGTGGACTGGGGAAATCCACTGCTTGTCCCTGGGATAAGCAGAATGGAATCTATCAAATTTAAGGATCCTGCCAGGTACTTGTGCCCTGGATTGATCACTGTTGGAAACAGGAAGCTGGGCTTCATGGACCCATGGTCTGGCCCAGCATGGCAAAACTTATTTTCTTATGTTCATAAATGTCAGTGCTAGCATAGTTGGTCTGGTAAGCTGCGCTGGGGACCTAGCTGATCAGGTGTTTGGGCAACAGTCATACTAGAATTGGTAGCTAATTACATTTTTACAGAGCTGTATGGAGGGAACTAAATGCTCTTCTACCCAAGATGATGGAATACGACACAAGACTGTCTTCCTCCTTTGTATTCCATCTGATTTGACCCAGAATGCCTTTTGTTATGTTTCTTAGAAAATGATGATAATAGGAAGAATTTTCACCAATAGTGTGTGATTTTTTTTTTTCCCAAAAAACATCAAAAAACTTCTGAACCTGATTTCATGGGTGCTTTAGACACTGTTGAGCTGTAGGAGATGTTATATAAAGCAGGTTTCAGTTACACTAAATTATGAAGCTTTTCTCTGTGTTCCTTTTACTTAGAATCTTACCAACAAAAATGTTCCTCACACCAGTTGTTATGAATGATCTGCATTTACATGCACACACACACACATACATCTTCATACATTGTATGCAGATCTTTGATCACCCGTTTGCACTCATATTTTTATTCCAGATGTGCAAATGTTATTGTATAAACACGCCCAAGTCATGTAGATAAAATGTTGCATTGCTTTAAAATTTACTTCTTGTTCTATAGGAAAAAAAAGTTATATTGTTTTTAATTAATGTCAATTTTTATTTTCCTGCAGGATGACTTGCTCTCTCTAAAAATTGTTAGTGTGTTACACCACCTTAGTATCAAACGTGCCATTCAAGTCTTAAGAATAAACAACTTTGAGCCGAACTGTCTGCGTAGGAGACCTTCTGATGAGGTGCTGTTAAAGTGGTATTTCTTACTATATTATTTTGAAAGGTATATACTATAAATTGTTTGCTCACACTGTTGCAGCATCTAGCATTCTCATTTTACAAAACATTCTTCTCTTCAGATATCCAGTGTTGAAATAATAACTTTTTTTATTATTGGTCTTATTTAAGCTCTAGAATTTGGAATCATGGAAAAGATGATGTGCTATTAAAAGGGATAGCAGCTGTAATACCATATGACTGTGGCTCCCTTGAAAGTTAGGGTCAGCAGCACTTTGCAGCTATTTATTCATTAGCATCAGAGGTAGCTCCACCTTCTCCGTGGCTGGGTGCTGCTGAGGTAGATTAGACAGATGCCACATCTTCCCTCCTTAGATGCTGGATCCTTTCATTCCTACCCTTGAAACCCTGGCCTCCCACGTGATACCTAATCTTCTCTTCCCCCCTCATCCTTCTGCACTACACATGGTTCTTGCTCACTCATTCCCTTAACTCCAGATTCTAGGACAGATCCAGTGACAAGTAGGAGAATCTTCTATAGCAATACTATATCATACTTACAAAAATTTGCATGAATTTTATTTTTTGTGATATGCATAAAAGCTATAATTTTTAAAGAAAATCTTTAAGTATTTTCATTTTTAAAAAAAGCACCCTTTCTAAGTATGGATAATTTTTTTTCTATTTTGGTTTTGGTTTTGGGTTTTTTTTATATTTTACATTCCATACTTGGCTCCTCTTACCCTACCCTTCCACTACACTGTCTTCTACCTACCGTAGCTCTCAGATGTTTCTTCTCCCTCTTTCATCATGTCTCTTTTCCTCTATCTCCATTCCACCTACTATGTCTCTTCTCCCCATATCACCTTTTCACTATGTATCTCTTCTCCTTTTAGCCAAGTGTGTCTTCTCCTACTCTATGTTTTCTCTTATCTCCTTCCCCTCTCCAGAGGGGAAGGAGATAAGAGAAAACATAACTATGAAAATTGTAGAATAGGGAATAGGAAAAGAACAGTAGTGGCAAACAGTAGTTGCAGCATATCTTCCCAAAATGGTGAGTCTTATTCTGCAATTTCCATGGCAATGGGTAGATTTCATGGCATTTGAGAGCCACATAATTGCAGCAAATCAGGATCCCAAAGTAAGACCCCTGAGAGATCTGGCTGTGAGTGTGATGTACCTGTAGTAGGCTCAGCCAGCAAGGAGTTTGGAGGATGGTCTAGAAAGCAAATTTGTTGGGTTAATAACAAATCTACCAACTGGGCCATATTCAGAAGGTCCAGTAAGTGACAAAGTTACCTAAATAACTTTACCCAGATAACTTTGTCCAGATTTTTAGTAACACTTTTCCGGGCAAAACTATCACTGAATATATGCAGATCACTGAATATATGCAGATGAGGTTATCTAGATCTAGATAACTTTGCTGCTCATTCAGATTGTATCAAAGTCACCTCCAAACTAAGTTCAAGAACATTACTGCTCCTGGATCCAGATGAAATGGCTGACTATTGGACTTTGATATGAACTGTTTGATATATTTGGAAGGATATTATTATAAAGAAAAGAATAGAATGAGTTCCTCTTTTAACGTTGAAAGTACTTGACTTTATTAAGTGATTATGACATATCCTAATGATACCAAATGCATTACAACCCAATTTTTCTAGATGCCTGTAGTTATCTTACAGAAATATTTCTTGGACTGTTTTATATTTAAAGATTTAGAATTACAGTTTAATGCAATCCTGTTACAATTTTCTACTTAACATATATTTAAGATTTTCTTGATACACAAAGCACACAATACCTAAATTCTCACAGGGCAAGCAGGATGGTAGTCCTCACATATGGGTAACATCACAGGATGGAGCCCAATCATGGAACACTTTTGTCAAAGTTTCCAGAACTTGGACTGGCCCCTACTGGGCATGCCCAGCATGGCACTAACCCTGCAGCCAGCAGGGGACCCCCTTCAGTCTTCTTTTTTCCGTGCAGCAGTAGCCACGCAGTTAAGGAGCTCTGCAGAAATTCCTGACAGGAATTTTCCTCACGGAATTACTAGAAATAAATTTGCCCCACAGGAGTCCCTTCTTTACCTTTTGCAAGCCGCAGTACTCCGGTAAGGTTTTACCCGTTTTCCATTGATTACCGTCTAGTTTGGCCCTCGCGGCCTACTGGCCATCGACTGTACCGCGGTTCAATTTTTTTCATGGCCATGGCTTCGGTGCCCGGACTGTAATCACACCATGTCCATCACAGACCCCCACAAAGTCTGTGTTATGTGTCTCGGACGTGAGTACAATGTCCTGACCTGCACCAAATGTGCCCTAATGACACCAAAAGGTCGCAAGGCCAGAATGGAGAAGATGGAACTTCTCTTCTGCGCTCAAACCCTGACTCCGTCCATTGCATCAAAGTCGTCAGAACCGGCACCGTCAACTTTGCGCCAGTATCGACCACCAGCCGGTGACCGTCCGGCATCGATGACATCTCGGCCTTCGACACCCTCTACTCCCCCCTCAGGACTGAGGGGATCATAGAGAGAAAGATCGCCATCGTAAGTCTCGGACCATCGAGGGAGCGAAATCATTGACCTCGCCATCGTCTGAGCCACCGTCGAAGAAACCCCGTCCAGAGAAGGCACCAACCTTTTCGGCAACCAGGTCACCGAGAGGGGATCCCGACAGGGTATCGGGAGCCGCGAATCTGCCTTTAATGGTGGTCCCTCCGGCTATGCCTCTACCTCCTTCTTCTGTTCCGGAGCCAGGGCTGCTTGCTTCAGGTCTCCGAGAAGAACTAGACCGGATGGTTCAGGAGGCTATCGACAAGGCAATGCAACGACTCCAGGTTCCTCCGGCACTGACACCGGTACAGATTGTGGAATAGACCACCGACCCGATTCCGGCAGCGTTGGCACTGCTGCTCTCCAGGATGGAAGCGCTCATTGCCGCTTTTCCACCGATGGATCCCGGGTCACCGATGGCTCCGGTGCCCTCCCCGCTTACTCTGTCATCAGGAGGAGAAACACCGTTCTGCATCCCTCCATCGGGAGTTCTGCCTCAGCCATCGATGCTGATACGTCTATCGCCACTGGTCCAACCATCAGTGCCGATATGCCTGTCGGCGCCACCGAGCCATCCATCGATGCCTACGCTGGTGCCTTCGATGCCTTCATCAGTGCCTCCAATTATTCCTTCGATTCCTTCGGAACCTAGACCAGGACCTTCAGGTATCCCACCACCCCGTCCCCCTCTAGTTCCTAGAGGGGCAGATGCTGATCCCTATGATACAGGGACTGACTATTCCTCGCCAGACACCGATGATTTGCCTTCACCACCTTCACCCTCTGAAAGTAGAAAGCGTTCTCCTCCAGAGGACCTTTCCTTTATAGATTTTGTGAAGGAGATGTCTGAATTGGTTCCCTTCCAATTACATACTGAACAGGACGATAGACATCAAATGATGGAGTTGCTACAATTCCTGGATGCTCCCAAGGAAATAACCTCCTTCCCTATCCACCAGGTTCTTCTGGATCTCCTCAAGAAGAACTGGGAACATCCTGGCTTCATTGCTCCAGTCCACAGAAAAGCTGACACTACCTATTTGGTGCAGTCAGCTCTGGGTTTTCAGAAACCTCAATTGGATCACCAATCTGTAGTGGTAGAATCTGCACAGAAAAGAGCAAAGAGATCAAAGCTTCACACTTCTTTTCCCCCTGGCAAGGAACAGAAGTTTAACTCTTTTCTATACTGACATTCATGATACAGATCATATCATATCAGTTCACATGGAGCAAGGGAGTTATAACATTAACATTGAGGAAGAAGCAAAGTTACAATAAAACAAGGTTGTGTGAACTTGGGAACTGAAATAGCCAGAGGCAGAGTTTTAATGTCTTCCAAGGATCAATGCTCATCTCCCAAATTGCCGCTTATCAGCTCTATATGACCCAATAAAATAGGGTCATTTTTAAGCAGATACAAGATTTCACAGACTCCCTGCCTCAGCAATTTCAAGATCAGCTCCAAACCCTAGTAAACAAGGGTTTTGAGGCAGGCAAGCATGAGATCAGATCATCTTATGATATCTTTGATACTGCTACAAGGGGTATCTGCAGCTGCTATTTCGGCGAGAAGGTGGGCCTGGCTTAAGTCTTCTGACCTTCGCCCTGAGGTACAAGACAGGTTATCCGACCTGCCCTGTGTAGAAGATAATCTGTTTGGCAAACAGATTCAACGGATGGTGGCGGAACTCAAGGACCATCATAATACTCTAAGACAGCTCTCTCTGATGCCTTCTGACTACTCTTCAAAACAGCCCTTCTGAAAGGACTCTAAGAAGTTATTCTTCTGCCCGAAGAAGTCCTACCCGCCACCAACCAGATCACATGCCACGAGACCTTTTCAAAAAGCCCAGTCTCGTCAGACATGCAAACAAAAACCGCAAGCAGCTCCTCAACCAGGTCCTGCTTCAGGTTTTCGACTTCTACCTAGAGAGCAGCAGCCAGCTTCCATTGCCTCACATACCAGTCGGAGGTCGATTGTGCCACTTCAACAACATTTGGCACTCAATCACCTCAGACCAGTGGGTGCTGGCGATAATTGCTCAGGGTTACCATCTGAACTTTCTCTCCGTGCGACCGGACTCCCCACCTCTACCAAAGTGGAGAACGTCTGATCACTCCATCCTTCTGGATCAGGAGGTCTCCCTCCTTCTCCAGTCCAAGGCAATAGAACCTGTACCCTACTCTCAGCATGGCGATATTAAGTCGGAGGTCCTGAAGGGTAAAAAAAGAAAAAAAAAAAAAAAAAGAGAAAAAAAGTTTGAAGTCGGCCGGCGGCTGTCGGGTCGAAAACCGGACGCTCAATTTTGCCAGCATCCGGTTTCCAAGCCCGTGGCTGTCAGCAGGTTTGAGAACCAACACCGGGAAAATTGAGCGTCGGCTGTCAAACCTGCTGACAGCCGCCGCTCCAGGCCAAAAGGAGGCACTAGGGACGCGCTAGTGTCCCTAGCGCCTCCTTTTGCCCGTTTCTACCACCAGGCCTCATTTAAATACTGAATCGCGCGCATAGGCGTTCGCCCGCTCTCCCACGGACTTTACTGAATTGGCCCACAAGTGTGGTTTCCAATACTTCAGGATCTCTCCATTCGCAGGCACATTCCCTTGGGAAAGGACCCGCTTCTGATTACTCAAAACGATGGGTGCCTGCGCCACCCCAATCTTCAAGCCTTGTCCCTGACAGCATGGCTGTTGAAAGGTTAATCCTTCAGCCACTTAACTTTTCTGAACCAGTTTCCCATGTCCTGTTTGCTTCACGGAAGCCTTCCACGAGAAAATCTTACTCTTACAAATGGAACAGGTTTACGTCATGGTGCTCTTCTCAGTCCCTTGACCCCTTTACCTTTCCAATCCCGAAGTTTCTGGACTATCTCTGGCACTTGTCAGAGTCAGGTCTAAAAACGTATTCCATCAGAATGCATGTCAGTGCGGTAGCCGCCTTCCATAAAGGTGTCTGGATGTTCCTATATCAGTACAACCCCTTATGACACATTTTCTGAAAGGCTTGCTTCACCTCAAGCCTCCTCTGCGTCCTCTGGCCCCTTCTTGGGACTTCAACCTGGTTTTGGGTCGGCTCATGAAACCACCATTCGAGCCTCTTCACTCCTGTGATCTTCGCTATCTCACATGGAAAGTGTTTTCCTTCTGGCAATCACTTCAGCTCGCAGAGTTAGTGAATTACAGGCTCTAGTTACCTATCCGCCTTACACAAACTTCTTCAGGACCGGGCAGTACTCCACACTCACCCTAAATTCTTACCTAAGGTAGTTTCAGATTTTCATCTAAATCAATCCATCATACTACCTACCTTTTTTCCCAAGCCCCATTCCAATCCAGGAGAGCAGGCTCTGCATACCCTTGACTGTAAATGGGCTCTAGCGTTCTACCTAGACCGTACAGCTGCCCACAGGAAAAACACTCAATTGTTTGTCTCTTTCCATCCTATCAAATTGGGGCAGCCTGTGGGAAAGCGGACTGCATATCCTTTTGCTGATTATCAGCAAGCAGGCATTTCACTTCAAGACCGTGTTAAGGTACACTCTGTAAGGGCCATGGCAACTTCAGTAGCACACCTCCGATCGGTGCCGCTTCCTGACATTTGCAGGGCTGCCACCTGGAGTTCTCTCCATAACTTTACAGCCCACTGTTGCTTAGACAAAGCTGGAAGACAAGATTCCATCTTCGGCCAGTCTGTCTTGCGCAACCTATTTACCTTACCAAGCAACCCTTCCGCTTGCCGGTAAGGTTCAGGATGCCCTCTACCACATTCCACCCCAGTTGTTGTGCCTGTGCAAGTCTTTGGGTACATTTGGTGCATACTCTGACATCCTCAGCTCGGTACTCACCCATATGTGAGGACTACCATCCTGCTTGTCCTGTGAGAAAGCAAATGTTGCTTACCTGTAACAGGTGTTCTCACAGGACAGCAGGATGTTAGTCCTCACGAAATCCGCCCACCGCCCCGCGGTATTGGGTTCGTAACGTTTTCTTATTTTATTTTCGGCACTACCTGTAACTTTTTAACAAGCCTGAAGGAGGACCCCTGCTGGCTGCAGGGTTAGTGCCATGCTGGGCATGCCCAACAGGGACCAGTCAAAGTTCTGGAAACTTTGACAAAAGTGTTCCGTGATTGGGCTCCATCCTATGATGTCACCCATATTTGAGTACTAACATCCTGCTGTCCTGTGAGAACACCTGTTACAGGTAAGCAACATTTGCTTTATCTTTTGGTCTGATTTCAAAGTGTAAGTTTCCCAAATGGCCTTGATAAATAATATTAATTTTTGTTTTAAGATATTGAAGTTAATTAGATTTTTATATTTTTTTCATTTTTTTCTGTTTTGTGCTTTGTCTGTCACTGTTTAAACAATTTCTGCCACAAGTCTGCTTCAGAATTGACTTCTGCAAGAACACTGTAATCTCCACCCTTACATCTAGCTATACCAACTACAGAGAACTGACCATTGTATACATGCCTAAAAAAAAAAAACAACTTCAAATCAGACAAGATCTATTGTAAATGAGGTCATCGACTCTGTATTTTTGTGATTGCAAATTTGGAGCAAGCTAAGCGTGTCCCTAGGCATGTTGAGAAACCAGTGGTTTTAGAGCCAAATGCTGCATTATATGCCAATCTTAATGCTGTGAAAAATATACCTGGATCATCAGGCAGATTAACAGGGCAGCAAAGAATTAAAATCATTTGTTGTAGTACTACATTTTTCGTTAGAATTGATGTTTTTAAAAACAAAATGAGACCAGTTTGGGAATGATTTTTTTTGTAGAAAATAGACTGAAAGAATTATGATAACCAGATTAAATTGCATGAACAATTAAAATTACTGTATTAATCGTGATTACTACCCCAGATTCAGTCTGATTCACTTTTGAAAACAAGAACTACTGCTAAGTAAAACTTGCTTAAAATTTACTTCCCAAAATTAAGTGAAAAAAGAAAAACTTTTCCAGGAGTGTGATATATATATATATATATATATATATATATACATATATATTGAATAATTTGTTTGGATTTTGATATGAATTGTACAGAGTGTACAAGAGGGAGCACTGTCAAAGTCAAAAGGTTTTATTGTATCTCTCTGTTGAATTCAATGTAAAAAGTCCCATACTTATTCTTGCTCTGAATACTATTTCTTACATAAAGTCAGATGTATTATTTGTTGCAAAACTTGATCCCTGCACTAGGTAAAATACTGAAGTATTAAGCAATCCTTAGATAGGCATAATACCAATATGCCAAGGTTGAAGAATTAATTATTTGGTAGAAAATACACATAATGCTGGATCATCCTTGTTTGTGAAAAAAGTATGCTACACTGGTATGAAATTGTGATGAGTGCCTGGGTCATGCTGACCTGTTAATTTAGCCATGATTTAGAATGAGATGATGAAACTAAATCTAAGAAGTGAAATTATGATTCGTTCTTCTGAAATATTTTTTTAACCATGATTTTATAATAGAGAACATATAAGCTTGGTTGAATGCAATAGTTTTTCAGAAGTACCCTGACTGTTCTTCTCATGTAATATTACATTGAATAAAAATAGATACTTATACTGTTTTAATGATGTGTCTATTTCTATTTTTGTGGTAGCATAGAGGGAATTTTTTTTTTTTTAATTTTACAATCACTTAGAGCGCCGACACTTAGGGGGCGGGAAAATTGTTCCTCGTGAGCTCCTGGCCACCTGGCTGATGATAGAGAGAAACCATGGGCGGTGTCCATCCCACTCACAGCCAAAGAACAGGAAAGCCCAGAAGTGCCATGGGTGGAGCTCACCACGTCTGCTGCTAAAGACAACTAAAAGTGAGGGCCACATGTGAAAATGTAAAAGAGAAAAGCCCGATAGGGCTGTGGATGGAGCTCGTCCTGCCCATAGCTGAAAATGGAGAAAGATCTGGGAGGCCCACAGAATGCGACTGAATATGAAGAAAGGGCCCTACAAGGGCCGCAGTTGGAAGCCATTCAGCCTGCAACTGAAAAGAAGAGAAAGGGTTGTGGGCAGAGCCCATCTTGCCCCTGGACAAAGATGGGGGAGATGCCTGGATTGAGAGCAAATGAGGCATGTGTGTGTGTGAGAGAGGTATGTTTCAGCTTGAAACAATTTTCTACCAAACTGATAACCTTAACTTAAACAAATAGTTTATTGTACTAATATGTTACCGTACTACGATGGCACATGCTTAATTTGTAATCTATACCACTCATTTTTCTTTATCGTGCCTTTATGTAAACCGTTGTGATGGTTATCTAACTTAACGACGGTATAGAAGAGTTTTTAAATTAAATTAAAGAGAGCCAGTGTGCCTATGTATAAGTCAGGGAACATAAGAACATAGGGGCGGATTTTAAACCCCCTGCTCACGTAAATCCGGCCGGATTTACGCGAGCAGGGCCCTCCCGCGCCGGCGCGCCTATTTTGCATAGGCCGCCGGCGCGCGCAGAGCCCCGGGACTCGCGTAAGTCCCAGGGTTTCTGAAAAGGGGCGTGTCGGGGGTGTCGCCGAGTGACGCCGCGTTTGGGGGGCGGGCCCGGGGCATGGCACCGGCCCAGGGGCGTGGCCGCGCCCTCCGGAACAGCCCCCGGGTCGGGTCTCGGCGCGCGGATTTACGTCTGCCTCCAGCAGGCGTGAATCCATGGATAAAGGTAGGGGGGGGGGTTTAGAAAGGGCCGGGGGGGTGGGTCAGGTAGGGGAAGGTGAGGGGAGGGCGAAAGTAAGTTCCCTCCGAGGCCACTCTGATTTCGGAGCGGCCTCGGAGGGAACGGAGGCAGGCTGCGCGGCTCGGTGCGCACAGGCTGCCCAAAATCGGCAGCCTTGCGCACGCCGATCCTGGATTTTATAAGATACGCGCGGCTACGAGCGTATCTTATAAAATCCAGCGTACTTTTGTTTGCACCTGGTGCGCAAACAAAAGTACGCGAACAAGCAATTTTTTAAAATCTACCCGATTATAAATTGCCATGCTGGGTCAGACCAAGGGTCCATCAAGCCCAGCATCCTGTTTCCAACAGAGGCCAAACCAGGCCACAAGAACCTGGCAAATACCCAAATACCAAGAAGATCCCATGCTACTGATACCAGTAATAGCAGAGGCCATTCCCTTAGTCAACTTGATTAATAGCAGTTAATGGACTTCTCCTTCAAGAACTTATCCAAACCTTTTTTGAACCCATCTACACTAACTGCATTAACCGCATCCTCTCCTCTGGCAACAAATTCCAGAGATCAATTGTGCATTGAGTGAAAAAGAATTTTCTCCAATTAGTCTTAAATGTGCTACTTGCTAACTTCATGGAGTACCCTCTAGTCCTCCTATTATCCGAAAGTGTAAATAACTGATTCACATCTACTCGTTCAAGACCTCTCATGATTTTAAAGACCTCTATCATATCCCCCCTCAGCCGTCTCTTCTCCAAGCTGAACAACCCTAACCTCTTCAGCCTTTCCTCATAGGGGAGTTGTTCCATCCCCTTTATCATTTTAGTTAACCTTCTCTGTACTTGCTCCATCGCAACTATATCTTTTTTGAGATGCAGAGACCAGAATTGTACACAGTATTCAAGGTGTGGACTCACCATGGAGTGATACAGAGGCATTATGATATTTTCTGTTTTATTAACCATTCCCTTCCTAATAATTCCTAAGATTGTTTGCTTTTTTGATTGCTGCAGCACACTGAGCTGACAATTTCAAAGTATTATCCACTATGATGCCTAGATCTTTTTCCTGAGTGGTAGCTCCTAATATGGAACCCTAACACCATGTAACTACAGCAAGGGTTATTTTTCCCTATATGCAACACCTTGCACTTGTCCATATTAAATTTCATCTGCCATTTAGATGCCCAGTCTTCCAGTCTTGCAAGTTCCTCCTGTAATGTATCACAATCCGCTTGTGATTTAACTACTCTGAATAATTTTGTATCATCTACAAATTTGATAACCTCACCCTTCGTATTCCTTTCCAGATCATTTATAAATATATTGAAAATCACTGGTCCAAGTTCAGATCCCTGAGGCATTCCACTGTTTACCTTTTCCACTGAGAAAATTGACCATTTAATCCTGCTCTCTGTTTCCTGTCTTTTAACCAGTTTGTAATCCACCAAAGCATGATTTTTTAGTTTTCTTAGAAGCCTCTCATGAGGGACTTTGTCAAATGCCTTCTGAAAATTCAAATACACTGCATCTACCAGTTCACCTTTATCCACATGTTTATTAACCCCTTCAAAAAAAATGAAGCAGATTTGTTAAGGCAAGACTTCCCTTAGGTAAATCCATGTTGACTGAATTCCATTAAACCATGTCTTTCTATATGCTCTACAATTTTGATCTTTAGAGTAGTTTCCACTATTTTTCCCGGCACTGAAGTCAGGTTCACTGGTCTATAGTTTCCTGGATTGCCCCTGGAACCCTTTTTAAATATTGGGGTTACATTGGCCACCCTCCAGTCTTCAGGTACAATGGATGATTTTAATAAGTTACAGTGTGTGTCTGTTTGTGGGAGTGAGAGGAGTTTTTGTGTGTGTGTGTGTGTGTGTGTGTGTGTGTGTGAGAGAGAGTGTGAGAGAGAAAGAGCACATCTGTGTTCATGAGAGTGTATGTGTGGTACCTGCTAATCCATGACAAATCAAAGTTCCCAGGTATCAAGAATAGGGGATTTTTAAAATCCTTTTAGTTTTGATGATTGGGTGTTTGATTGTTTTTAAATATTGTTTTGGTGTTTGGAATATTTTTAACAATTTTCAAATGAGTTTTTAATATTGATGATGATCTGTTTCTCCGATGTTTTAAATATTTATTATTTTTGTTAATGTTTTTACTACTGTTGATGTTTTATATTTCTTGATTTTATTGTTTGATATTTTATAAGGAATAGTAATATTTCTGTTCTCTTGTTGTGATTTCCAGTTCATGTTTTGTCTGCACGTTTCTGTTGAAAATTTATGGGCTCTTTATTCTGTATTTGGTGAAGATCTGTATGCATGATCAAGGTTAGGTATTCTCCTAGTTTACGCTTTCTGTGTAGGGATCTTTAGTAGCTTAACTTGTTCTGTTTTCCAAGTAAGAGGTGAACTGATGTTTTAGGGCCAGGTGTAAGATTTACAATGCTTTTTTTTCATAGGTAGGGTTGCTACAGTGAGGTTGATAACTGAAAAGTTATTCATTTAAATGGCTTATCCAGGTATATTTAGTGCTTATCTGACTTAATTCTAGCCGAGTAATTATTTAGCTGGACAGGAGCATTCCAGGAGGGCATAACTGGGAGTTATCCAGCTAACTGGCTAACTCTGATATTCAGAGTTAACCAGATGATTTAGCCAGCTAAGCCTGATCAGGTCAAAGAGCTGTCCTAAAATTAGCGGCTAACTACTTAAGATAGGTGGCTGTATTCCGTAATGCGCTGCGCTATTGAATATGCGTCCAAAGTTAGCCAGCAGCTCCCCAATTTTCCTTCCTCCCTCCCCACCTTAACAGCACCCGATTTTCTTTTTTTTTTTTCTTTTCCCCAGCTCCTACCCCACAAGGTAACGATTAGTTCTAGGCTAGGAGCACTCCGGTTTCTCCCCAACCCCATCCCTTCTTTACAAATGTGGTGGGCTAAATCATTACCCTCCCCCACTCCCCCCCAACATACCCCTAAAAGTGTTCACCAAGCTCAGCAAAATGTGGAGAAACTCTTACCGCCTCCCATGGAATTGAATATTAAGTGATCATAGAACTGACAGCTCCCAGGGCTGAATATTCATTTATTTATTGCCCTCCAGATTGAATAGACCAATTTCCTTCCAGAACTCCATACTGAACAGGGAATGACTCTTTCTTTGTCAGTGAGTTCTGAACACTTACAGGCCGATACAGTACAGTGCGCTCCGACGGAGCGCACTGTTAGCCTGCTATTGAACGCGTGTTTTCCCTTAGCCCTTATTCAGTAAGGGGAGGAAAACGCGCATCCAACCCGCGGCACCTAATAGCGCCCTCAACATGCAAATGCATGTTGATGGCCCTATTAGGTATGCGCGTCAGATACAGAAAGTAAAATGTGCAGCCAAGCCGCACATTTTACTTTCAGAAATTAGCGCCGACCAATTTCTTCCGGCACCGGGAAAGTGCACAGAAAAGCAGTAAAAACTGCTTTTCTGTGCACCTCCGACTTAATATCATAGCGATATTAAGTTGGAGGTCCCGAAGAGTAAAAAAAAAAAAAAAAAAAAAAAATTGAATTCGGCCCGCGGCTGTCGGGCCGAAAACCGGACGCTCAATTTTGCCGGCGTCTGGTTTCCAAGCCCGTGGCTGTCAGCGGGCTCGAGAACAGACGCCGGCAAAATTGAGAGTCGGCTGTCAAACCCGCTGACAGCCGCCGCTCCTGTCAAAAAGGAGGCGCTAGGGATGCGCTAGTGTCATTTGCCCGCTCTCCCGCAGCGCATCCCTAGCGCATCCTTAGCGCATCCCTAGCGCTAGGGATGCGCTAGGGATGCGCTAGTGGCATTTGCCCGCTCTCCCGCAGACTTTACTGTATCGGCCCGTTAATAAACAATCCAGTGGGACATGGTAAGCACCTCTCCGCATCCTGCTGGGCTTAGAGGTTCAGGAGTAGGAATTTGGGCCACCATATATTTTCAAATTAGGGGATAGTGAAGAATCAGAATAGCCCTGGCCTAGTATTGTCTATCTTGGGTGACAAGAGGGAGGGAGGATGGATTGGGTGCCATTTGGTTAACTGCATTTATTTTGCAGGCGGGCCAGAGGGGGCATTGTGCCACTGCGTTTCGCCTTTGTTGTCCAGGTAATTTTAGGACAGCTATTTGGCTGACTAAAGTAATCTGAATAATTTTGTCCAGATAGCACTGAATATCAGTGCTGCATAAGCAAAGTGAAACCCTGCTCAAGGAACTCCCCCAGCTCCATCTCTTTGTAACCCACTAAAGTTTGTGCAGATAAGTTGCCCAGACAGAATTTAGCTCGGGGAAATATTCAAATTCTGGGTTTGTCCAGGTAACTCCAAAAGTTACCTGGACAAACCC
The DNA here is from genome assembly GCF_901001135.1 of Rhinatrema bivittatum. Classification (NCBI taxonomy): domain Eukaryota; kingdom Metazoa; phylum Chordata; class Amphibia; order Gymnophiona; family Rhinatrematidae; genus Rhinatrema; species Rhinatrema bivittatum. The sequence goes on along the minus strand of NC_042618.1, from coordinate 265,620,961 downwards.
TTTGAATATTGACCTTCTGCATCCAACCAAAAACATATGGGCTCTTGTTGCAGAGAATGAAGCAGAGAATCATTTTTTTTAGAAATAATCATGGATTTGAACTTAATTTCCAGAATAATATCACACCATTAGAGGTTGCACAGTGGACCAATCATCGGGTGATGGAGTGGTTACGCTCAGTTGACCTGGCAGAATATGCTCCTAATTTGAGAGGCAGTGGTGTACATGGTGGATTAATGGTAAGATCATTTTATTTTAAATTGTAGTTTAAAAAAAAAAAAAAAGATGGCTCTGGCTATAATGAGGTCAAATCCTGATGTTATGTTTGCTGTGCATAGGCCTCAGTTCAGCAACATTCCTGAGTTATGTAAGTGGCAAAATACCTGTTAATAATTGGCCTGTAGTATTATTTTTATGCTGGTAAAATTGATTTAGGGCCAGTTCTAGGGATACCTCGCTCTTCTTGTGGTGATTTATTGTTTGTGTAATTTGCATTTCTCACACGCTGTATCAAGTGACACAAGTACATAACGTCTTCTCTCTGTATTATATACTGAAGAAATTCTTGAGAAAGAGATTGAAGTGTTCTCACAGGAGACAAGCAAGATGGTAGTCCTCACATATGGGTGACATCACAGGATGGAGCCCAATCACGGAACACTTTTGTCAAAGTTTCCAGAACTTTGACTGGCCCCTACTGGTTATGCCCAGCATGGCACTAACCCTGCAGCTAGCAGGGGTCCCCCTTCAGTCTTCTTTTTTCCGCGCAGCAGTAGCCACGCGGTTAAGGAGCTCTGCAGAGATTCCTGACAGGAATTTTCCTCACAGAATTACTAAAATTTAATTTACCCCACAGGGGTCCCTCCTTCAACTTTTTCAGGCCGCGGTACTCCGGTATGTTTTTTACCCGTTTTCCATCGATTACCTTCAAGTTTGGCCCTCGAGGCCTTCTGGCCGTCGACAGTACCGCGGCTCAAAGTTTTCATGGCCATGGCGTTTGGGGTTCCATCGGTGCCCGGACTGCACTCGCACCATGTCCATAACAGACCTTCACAAGGTCTGTGTAATGTGTCTCGAATGTGAGCACGATGTCCTGACCTGCACCAAATGTGCCTTAATGACACCAAAAGGTCGCAAGGCCAGAATGGAGAAGATGGAACTTCTCTTCCGTGCTCAAACCCCGACGCCGTCAATTGCATCGATGTCGTCAGAACCGGCATCGTCAACTTCGCGCCAGTATCGACCACCAGCCAGTGACCATCCGGCATCAATGACTTCTCTGACTTCTCGGCCTTCAACTACCTCTACTCCCCTTCAGGATCGAGAGGATCGTAGAGAAAAACATTGCCACTGGCATCGGAAGTCTTGGACCATCGAGGGAGCTAAACCATCGACCTTGCCATTGTCCGAGCCGCTGTTGAAGAAACCCAGTCCAGAAAAGGCACCGACCTTTTCAGCGACTGGGTCACCGCGGCAACCCTCACCCGAAAGGGGATTGGGAGCCGCGAAGCCGCCTTTAACAGTGGTCCCTCCAGCTATGCCTCTGCCTCCTTCTGTTCCGGAGCAGGGGCTGCTTGCTCCAGGTCTCCAAGAAGAACTGGACTGGATGTTTCAGGAGGCCATCGACAAGGCGATGCATCGACTCCAAGTTCCTCCGACACCGGTACCGATCATGGAACCGCCCACTGATCCGATTCCGGCAGCATTGGCACCGCTGCTCTCGAGGATGGAAGCACTCATCGCCGCTTTTCCACAGATGGATCCTGGGCCACCGGTGGCTCCGGTGCCTTCTCCGCTTACCTTGTCATCGTGAGGAGAAACACCGTTCCGCATCCCTCCATCGGGAGTCCTACCGATGCCTCAGCCATCAATGCTGATACGTCCATCGATGCTGATGCATCCGTCGGCGCCACTGATACATTCATCAATGCCCTCGATGCTTGCACCGGTGCCTTCGATGCCTTCATCGGTGCCTCTAAATATTCCTTCGGTTCCTTCGGAGCCTAGACCAGGAATTCTGCTGTCCTGACCCCGTAGGGCTCCTAGAGGGGTAGATGCCGATCCCTACCATACCTGGACCGATGATTCTTCTCCACACACCGATGACCTGCCTTCACCACCTTCTCCTTCTGAAAGCAGAAAGCGTTCTCCTCCAGAGGACCTTTCCTTCATAAACTTTGTGAAAGAAATGTCTGAATTGGTTCCCTTCCAATTACAGACCGAACATGATGACAGGCATCAGGTGATGGAGCTGTTGCAATTCCTGGACGCTCCCAAGGAAATAACCTCCATCCCTATTCACCAGGTTCTTCTGGATCTCCTCAAAAAGAACTGGGAACTCCCTGGCTCTGTTGCTCCAGTCAACAGGAAGGCTGACACTACTTATTTAGTACAGTCAGCCCCAGGTTTTAAAAAATCTCAATTGGATCACCACTCTGTCGTTGTGGAATCTGCCCAAAAGAGGGCAAAGGAACAAAAATTTCTAGATGCCATTGGTCACCGGGTCTTTCAGGGCTCAATGCTTATCTCTCGAATCGCCTCTTATCAGCTCTATATGACCCAATACAACAGGGTCTTATTTAAGCAGATACAAGACTTAATAGACTCCTTGCTTCAGCAACTTCAAGAACAGCTCCAAACCCTAGAAAACAAGGGTTTTTGAGGCAGGCAAGCAGGAGATAAAATCATCTTACGATATCTTTGACACTGCTACCAGGGTATCTGCAGCTGCTATTTCGGCGAGAAGATGGGCCTGGCTCAAGTCTTCAGACCTTCGCCCTGAGGTGCAGGACAGATTGTCTGACCTGCCCTGTGTAGGAGACAGTCTGTTCGGCGAACAGATTCAACGAACGGTGGTGGAACTCAAGGACCATCATGAGACCCTGAGACGGCTCTCTCTGATGCCTTCTAAGTATGCCTCCAAGCAGCCATTCAGGAAGGATACTAAAAAGTCATTCTTCCGTCCAAAGAAGTCCTATCCACCACCGTCTAGGACTCACTCCACGAGACCTTTCCAAAAGTCCCAGTCTCGTCAGATACGAAAACAAAAGCCGCAAGCAGCCCCTCAGCTGGGCCCTGCTTCCGGTTTTTGATTCCTGCATAGAGAGCAGCAGCCAGCTTCCACTGCCTCAGATACCAGTGGGAGGTCGATTAAGCCATTTCCACAACAAGTGGCACACAATCACCTCAGACCAGTGGGTCCTCGCCATAATCTCTCAGGGTTATCACCTGAACTTTCTCTCCATCCCACCGGACTCCCCACTTCGGCTGACGTGGGGAACATCCGACCACTCACGGAACAGGAGGTCTCCCTCCTTCTCCAGTCCAGAGCAATAGAACCAGTGCCTTGGAGGCGGAGGAGGAAAGGATACACCTAAATTTACTTGGTGGACCGGGGCAAGGAGCGCCCGCCTGACGGACTAAGTGAGAACTTCTGGGTTTGACGTCACAAGGTGGAGCTGGTGAGAAGGGCTACAAAATCAGACACACACCCCCCTGCGGCTCAAACCTCGAGGCAGAGGAGGAAAGGATACACCTAAACTTACTTGGTGGACCAGGGCAAGGAACGCCCGCCCGACGGACTAAGTGAGAACTTCCGGGTTTGACATCACAGGGTGGAGCCGGCGAGAAGGGCTACAAAATCAGACCCTGCAGCTCAAACCTCGAGGCGGAGGAGGAAAGAATACACCTAAACTTACTTGGTGGACCGGGGCAAGGAGCGCCCACCCAACAGACTGAGAACTTCCGGGTTTGACGTCACAGGGTGGAGCCGGCAAGAAGGGCTATAAAATCAGACCCCCCTGCGGCGCGCTGCCTAAGCCAGGCGCGCGGCTTTGCCTGGAAGTTCCGCAGCATTTTCTTGAAAGTACTAATTCTTCCCTCCACCTGCAAGTAAGTGTTTGAATCAAATTTCTTCTATTTTATACTCCTCTGAAACCTCTGTTGGAGGAATCAACGTTTAAGTTACTGGACAGAGATTAATATTTTTCTGTATTTCCTGAATATTGTTTTTCTTTTTGGTATCTGGAAATGCCACATACAAAACGGAACGGGAAATTGAGGGAAGTTATAGCTACATCCTCCCCAGCAACCCCTTCACAGTTTAAGATTGAAAAATATTTTTAACTCAGCCCTGGAAGCAGCTCCCGTTGAAGGAGGCGCTGTGATCCCTTTGATTGAGCACAAAGAGGGATCACCTGCCTCATTAATATCTTTAAGCCTGGGAGCGCTGATTACGCCTTCACCTCCCCTTGTTGGACTACCAGTATTGAAATCCTTTGAGCAAGATTTTTCTTTAACAGGGTACAAGGCAATATAAGGTGGTGGAGGTGTAGAACCTTGTAAACAAGATGAAGGTGAAGGCCTTGGCACACACAATGGGGTGGTTAGTGCCGGAGCCTTAGAGTCAGAACCTATTTTGCCTCACAAATTTGAAATACCAGCAAAAATAACGCTGGATAACGTCTGGACCGCTATAGTGGCTTTGGAAAAGTCTATTACCACTCTTACAAATGTGGTCACAGATGTTAATAAAAGGATGTTGAATATTGAGCAACAGAATGATACACAAAAAACACAAATATTGGACTTAGATCAGAGGATTTCAAAAATAGAGAAAATACAGACTGGGTTAATACAAGGGGATTTAACACACCATTCCAAATTGGAGAAAATTGAAAATGAACTGAGATATTTGAACCTGAGGGTAATTAATTTCCCACAGGTGAGAGGAATCTCGGTTCAAGAACAATTTAAACAATATCTGGGAACAGTATTAAAAATACTGGAAGAATCTTCACCGCCTTTGGCAAAAATATACTATCTACCTGAGAGAAGAGGGAAAGAACAAGTAGAACAGCAAGACCAACAACATGGGCCATTAAATATTACAGAACTATTAGAATCGTCAAATGAAGAACTAGTTCTTAAGAGAGGAACAGTACTTGTTAGATTCATTTTCCCATCAGATAGAGATATGGTACTTAAATTGTTCTTGAGAAATAGATCTGTAAAATATTATAACCAACAAGTGGATATTTCCTGATGTAACTAAAATAACACAAAGTAGAAGAAAGGAATTTTTGGCTTTAAAACAACTGGCAGATAAGATGGGGGCCCAGATGGTAATTCGTTACCCTAGTAAATGTTTGGTAAAACTAAGTAATGTAAATTATATCTATTATGAACCCTCAGATCTGAAAAAGTTTCTAGAAGCTAAAAATTTGTTGGGAGAAATGGTTTCTTATTAAAGGTAATCGCAAGTAATAGAGAATAGGGGTTATTAGTTCCAGTATATTTATGGAATTAATTTTGCCTTGATGTATGCTCAACTAAGATGTTGATTCTTCCTATTTCATAGTACATAGAGTACCTACGAGAATGTATAAATATTTTGTGTAGCTTTTCTTTGGAAGATATAATTGTAGATGCTCAATTCTGTAAATGGCAGTGTTATGTCATGATTTTGAAAAATTCAATAAAGATTAAATTATAAAAAAAAAAAAAAAAAAAGAACCAGTGCCCTATTCCCAACAGGGCCTAGGATTCTATTCCTGGTACTTTCTAATCCCCAAAAAATCAGGCAGCGTTCGTCTAATTCTGGACCCTCAACAAGTACCTCCAACGAGAAAAGTTCAAGATGGTAACCTTGGGTTCCCTCCTTCCTCTTCTGCAAAGAGGGGACTGGCTCTGCTCTCTAGATCTCCAGGACGCATACACCCATATTGCGATAACTCCATCTCATCGCAAATACCTGAGATTTCTGGTAGGCCCCAAGCACTATCAGTACCGAGTGCTTCCATTCGGCCTTGCATCTGCCCACGAGTCTTCACAAAATGTCTCGTAGTAGTTGCAACCTTCCTCAGGACTCAAGGTGTACACGTCTACCCCTATCTAGACGATTGGTTGATCAGGGTTCCTACTCAGCAAACTGCTCTGTCGTCCCTACATCTTACCTTACACACCCTGATTTCGCTAGGATTTCTCGTCAACTACGACAAGTCCTACATAGTCCCATCTCAAACGTTATCATTCATAGGGGCAGACTTGGACACCTTGCAGGCAAAAGCTTTTCTATCTCGACAATGACCTCTCGTCTCTCTCGCACACCAGCTGCAGTCTCAGCTCTGCACGACTATACGCCAGTTTCTCATCCTACTGGGACACATGGCGTCCTCAGTTCAGGTCACCCCAATGGCCCGCCTATCTTTGAGAGTCATGCAGTGGACTCTAACGTCACAATGGACTCAATGCATTCAGCCCCTGTCTACCATTGTCCACGTCACCGACTCACTCCGTCAGTTTCTCGCCTGGTGGCAAAATCAGATCGATCTCCTCCAAGGCTTGCCCTTCCAGGCTCCAGACCCTCAAATAATTCTCACCACCGATGCTTCCAACCTCGGCTGGGGAGCTCAAGTGGCCAATCTGCAGACACAAAGAAATTGGTCTCCATTTTTTTTCATTTCATTTCATTTAGGAAATTTATTAAACGCCTAACACAAAAAGGTCTAGGCGATATACATAAAAACATACATAATAATAAAACAAACATTGCACATATAAATGTAAATATAAAATTCCATAGGAACTATGCCATATTATACCAAACAAGTATAATTCGCTAAATCAAATTTTACAGTAGAACTAGCAGAGTGATCAAACAACTCACATGTCCATGAAATTACAATGAGTATTGTAAAACAGACACATCGTCTTTATACAGTATTAAACACACGAGACAACAAATAGCTCTTAAAAGCCAACTTGAATTTTTTAACATCTTCCAGCTCCCGGATTTCGAAAGGGATAAGATTCCATTGAACTGGAGCCGCGATGGAAAAAGAAGTTTCTCTATTGTTAACAAGGCGGGCCTGTCTAACTGTGGGAATATCTAATAAATTCAGTTGCGAGGATCTTAGCGATCTAACAGGTTTATGGATACGAAGAAGGGCATTGAACCAACCTGAAGACTCGGAATCGCGAAGTTTAAACACTATCATGCCTAATTTAAACAGAATACGCTCATGAACAGGGAGCCAATTCAATTTGGCTAGGACAGGAGATATCCTATCAAAGCGTTTGGAGGCTGAAACAACACTAGCAGCTGAATTCAAAATTAATTGAATAGACTGAATAACAGTCTTAGGCAGACCTATGTAAAGACTGTTACAATAACCAGAGGAAGCCAAACACCAAATCAATTTCCTGGAGCTTCGAGCAATCAGATATGCTCTCAGGGTATTTCAGGATCACCTCTCCAACCAAGTCATCCTGATTCAGACAGACAACCAGGTGGCCATGTGGTACATCAACAAACAGGGAGAGATGGGCTCCTACCTACTGTGTCAGAAAGCTGCGCAGATATGGGCGGAGGCCCTCTCCCACTCGATGTACCTCAGGGCCACCTACTTCCCGGGAGTGGACAACCCCTTAGTGGCGGACTCGATCTTCCAACAATGGGGTTACCCTCATATAGATCTCTTTGTGACATGTCAAAACCGCAAAGTACAGAACTTTTGCTCTCTCACTCACAGCCAACACTCACAACCAAGAGATGCGTTCTCCCTCTCATGGGTGACAGGTCTCCTATATGCATTCCCTCCACTTCCACTTCTCTCAAAGACTCTCGTGAAGTTACGTCAGGACAAGGGAACCATGATCCTGATAGCACCTCACTGGCCACACCAAGTGTGGTTTCCAATACTTCAGGATCTCTCCATTCGCAGCCACATTCCCTTAGGAAAGGACCCGCTTCTGATTACGCAAAACGACGGGTCCCTGCACCACCCCAACCTTCAAGCCTTGTCCTTGACGGCATGGATGTTGAAAGGTAAATTCTTCAACCACTTAACCCGTGTCCTGATTGCTTCGCGAAAGCCTTCCATGAGAAAATCTTATTCTTACAAATGGAACAGGTTTCAGTCATGGTGCTCTTCTCAATCCCTTGATGCTTTTACCTGTCCAATCACGAAGTTTCTAGACTATCTCTGGCACTTGTCTGAGTCAGGCCTAAAAAACTTCCTCCATCAGAATGCATGTTAGTGCGGTGGCCACCTTCCAGAAAGGTGTTGGGGATGTTCCCATATCAGTACAACCCCTAGTAACACGTTTTCTGAAGAGTTTGCTTCACCTCAAGCCTCCACTGCGGCCTCCGGCCCCTTCTTGGGACCTCAGCCTGGTTTTGGGTCAGCTCATGAAACCACCATTCCAACCTCTCCAATCCTGTGAATTGCGCTATCTCACATGGAAAGTCAATTTCCTTTTGGCAATCACTTCGCCTCACAGAGTTAGTGAGTTACAGGCACTAGTTACCTATCCGCCTTACACTAAACGTCTGCAGGACCAGGCAGTACTCCGCACTCACCCTAAGTTCTTGCTTAAGGTAGTATCAGAGTTTCATCTCAATCAATCCAGGAGAGCAGGCTCTGCATATCCTTGACTGTAAACGGGCTCTAGCATTCTACCTGCCCACAGGAAAAGCACTCAATTAATTGTCTCTTTCCACCCTAACAAATTAGGGAAGCCTGTGGGTAAGCAGACTCTCTCCTCCTGGTTAGCAGACTGCATATCCTTTTGCTATCAGCAAGCAGGCATTCCACTTCAAGACCGTGTTAAAGCACACTCTGTGAGGGCCATGGCGACTTCACTAGAACACCTACGTTCGATGCTGCTTCCTGACATTTGCAGGGCTGCCACCTGGAGTTCTCTCCATACCTTTACAGCCCACTATTGCTTGGACAAAACTGGAAGACAAGATTCCATCTTCGGCCAATCTGTCCTGCATAACCTATTCACAACTTGACGTACCAACACCCTTCCGCCTGCCCGTTAGGGTTCAGGATGCCCTCTACCAAATTCCACCCCCGTCATTGTGCCTATTGCACATTCTGGGTACATTTGGTGCATTTCTCGGACATCCTCAGCTCAGTACTCACCCATATGTGAGGACTAGCATCCTGCTTGTCCTGTGAGAAAGCAAATGTTGCTTACCTGTAACAGGTGTTCTCACAGGACAGCAGGATGTTAGTCCTCACGAAACCCGCCCGCCGCCCCGCGGTATTGGGTTTGTAACGTTTTCTTATTTTATTTTCGGCACTACCGGTAACTTTTTAAATAAGACTGAATGGGGACCCCTGCTGGCTGCAGGGTTAGTGCCATGCTGGGCATGCCCAGTAGGGGCCAGTCAAAGTTCTAGAAATTTTGACAAAAGTGTTCCATGATTGGACTCCATCCTGTGATTTCACCCATATGTGAGGACTAACATCCTGCTGTCCTGTGAGAATACCTGTTACAGGTAAGCAACATTTGCTTTTTCTGAATCTGACAGAGCAGAATCCGTTATGTGATCAAGCCCCAAAATACACCAATTTAGTTACTTTGAAAGTAACCATTTCTGTTGTTGATAAGACATGGGGTTATGTCTCCTTCAAGCATGTATATAGTATATTTTAAAATACTTTTAACAGCAAAATTTCTCCAGAGATCTACTGTGGAGAAATTAGTTCTTACTTGATAATTTCCTTTTCTTGAGACCAGTCTTGATGAACAGGTTAAGTCCACCAACCAGGAGATGGAGACAGATTAACAGGTTCACTGACATCACTGACATCACTCCTTTGTTACAGTATTACCTGTAACAAACTAATGGTAGAAACTATAATATCCATATTTAATGTGAACAAATCCTCTGCTCACATTTATCTTTTTATACCCTGAAGGATCCCAAACTGTAAACAAACAGAAAAAGCATGAAATAGGCAAGCAGTATGTTCAGATTCACTAGAATTTAACTGCTTGATCAATATCAAAGTACAACTTCACTTTCTGCCATATAAAGGAAGGAATGGATATCAGCTTAGATATGAGTTTGGCAGCATAGAGAGAGTTTTGGACTGGTCTGAGTGGGTTCATGGAAAGAAAATCATCAGACAAGAACTAATTTGTCTCTTTCTTTCATCCAGTCAGATCAGTTCAGATGAATGCAATGTACCCAAGCTACACTTGAATAGAGCAGGACACTGCCAAAACTGCTCTCATCATCTCCACAGCAAAAGAAGCCGCCTAACTGGCACATACATCTAAATGATAATACTTCAAAAGGAATGCAAAGAAGACCATGTTGTCACGTTACAGCAGAAAAAACAATCATAAGTCCATCTAGGAGGCTACATGAGCAGTACTAGAAAGTGCCCCAAACAGTTTGGGGAATACCTACCAGTACCCCTTATGCCATTGAGATGAAGCTTTAAATACTGTCTCATTCCTGGGAACTCTCTGAAACAAAATAGGAGATGTTCTGACTTCTTGAAAGCATTAGCATTCCTTGTTATACCTAAAGGAACTCTCCCCACATCCAAACAGCATCGCAATTTGCTTTGAACGATTGCCTAGCAAAACAAGGCAAACCAACAACCTGGTTCAAATTAGAGGCAGAAACCATTTTCAGAAGGACGGAACCATACAAAACATGTCCAAATCTTTGGACAACACTAAAAAGGAAAACTTCCTGCTAGACAGCCCCTGTAACTCCAAGTTTTTATCTGAATAACAACCACACAAAATGCTGCCTTCAAGGAAATAATCTGAGCATAAATTTTCCAAAGAAAGTCCAACTTCAAAACTAACCCAAGATCACATTAACTTAAGGATGGAACCAGAATTCTAGCCAGAAACCTAATGTGCCCCTCCCTTAAGGAATATGACACATCTGGGAAAGAAGACAAGGGCTCACCATTATCCACCACCCCACCACCACCACCACCTATAGCACCTGCAAGAACTCTAGAATTGCGAACACCGTTGCTGTCTATGGATACCTGCATACATATTCAAACAATATTCTCTAGGACTATACATAGGTTAGAGAAATGGACAACCATCTGGAATTCAAAAGAGTATTCACTACCTCATAGAAGTAACGTGGGGGTTTTTTTATTTTATTTTTTTTATTTTAACTAGCTGAGAGGCCAGGCTGTAATACAAAGGCCAGGCTGTAATACAAAACCAATCCAAACCCCTGAGCCAAAAATAGACCCTAAGAAAACAATGCTCTTTATTGAGGGATTCATAGCAGAAGTCCATAGAATAATTGCCTGAAGCCTGCATACCAAGGGTTCCTTGGCCAGTCTGGAGCCAAGAGAACCATTAGGTCAAGATGCTCCAAAGTCTTTTGGAATCATTCTCCCTGTAAAGGGCCACAGAGGCAAAACATACAGAAAAATTCTTCTGTCTGCCAACAGTGCAGGTCACCAAGCCTGGAAAAGTTTTCTTCTCTTTCCCTGTTGAAAAACCATTGTACATTCACATTCTTGAAATTTGTCATCTGATCCAGTAGTGGAATTCCACATCTGGCTACTAACTGAATAAACACTGCCAAATACAAGGACTACTTCCTGGGGTCGCTTATAAAGCAACTGATAAAAGTCCACATGAATATTCTCCACACCTGCAAGAGGCGAGAACACAATTACCTCCAGACACCATTTTCCCAGTGGTGTAGCAAAACCATCTTATTGATACTGAAGAACTTCGATGTCTGCCTAATAGTGCACCTATACCAATGCTGTAATATTGCCTGATAATAATCTGATTGCATTGACCTACAACCACTGGACCTAAGGCGCACAATGCAGACCAAAGACTCTTAATTCCGCATGTCTGGAATCAAATACCATTGAAAGTTTATCCTTTCCATCTCTGGTCCCATGAAGCTGCCGAACTCCAGACTGCTGACAAGACTGTAATTACAGGACGTGATATCCCAGTCCTTGAAACTTTTATTTTGTCAGGCAAATACGGCCTGTCTTCATGCCAGATAAAGATCCCAAACACTTCAGGACCTTGAATGCTGCAAACTGTCTTTGGTGACTTTCCAACCAACTCCTGAAAAAGGAACCACCCTCTGAGTGGTCTCTACACTTTCCTGTCCTGAATGCGCCCTTCATAGCCAAACATGCAATTAAAAATGTACAAAATTCTATCCTCTTTGAAGTATCATTACCATGACTGCCATCAGCTTCACAGAGGTCCTTGGTGCCAATGGCTAATCCAAAGGGTAGGGTTGTAAAACCTTCCATAGCAGGATGATATGATAATCCTCTGTATAATCTACTTCTTAATGATCGACCTCAATGATTCTATTCTAATAGAGCCAATTTGTTGCCCTGTTCCAGTATTTCATCACTCTTTCTCAGAAATCAAAAAGGAGAAGGTACATTGTCCCATCCCCCACTGGGCTTTTAGGCCTGGCACCACTGCTTCCAAGCAAGAGAGTCATCAAAACATAGCTTCTACAGTTTCTTGGAGGTTTTTTGCTCAGAACAGCAAGAGAACCCATATCAGCATCTGAAAACCATGAAACTGCTATAGATACTGCCTATACTTCATATCTTTTGAATTCAGCAGTAAGATCCAGGGCAGAACACGGGGCGAAATTCTGCCCCACCCAAATATACAGTGTAGGCACCTAACAAACTCCTCTGATAAAGAAGCTAAGGATAACTGTTCCAACATCAAGGAAAAAGCCACTGCTCCTATCTAAGCTGCTGCCCTCAACCCAAAAAAGTAGCCTTGTACATTCACTACCTCATCCCACCCTCACCTCCTGTTCAGCTAAAAGCTTTGCTCAAAACAAGGGAATGAGAGCTTGTCTTTCGCCTCAGGAGCAGCCATTTTTTTTTTTTAAAGCTGGATGCTTCCTCTTACATATCCTCCAACACACAAAATATGCAGACATGGAGAAATTAAGGATGTGAATAGCAGCACCATCCTCCCCTGCAGGGTAAAATACTGCTTCCAGGGCCAGGAAACAGAGACAACATTGAATGTACAGAGAGGTACTTATCTGTTAGGACCCTTCTCCACATTGGTACTAGGGAAAGGCCCTGTTCAACCCAAAGAGTGAAATCTGGTATTTCACCTCAAGAGATTCTATTTACTTATTCATTTATTTATCTTTTTTTTACCTTTTTTTTACCTTAAGTGCCTCTGAGCTAGGAAAAAAAACACCATCAGGAGGCAAAGTCGAGGGGGCAAATGAAATTATTCTTAACTTCCTGCCAATCATCCTGGCACTACTTCACGTCTTTCACTACAGGAGCTGCCTGAATTTGTTGCACTGGTCCCATGGCCTTGCTGAACTGAAGGAGAGAGTACTAAACTGTCACCTCAGGAGCAACCTATAGAAGATTCTTCTGTATCTATTCAAACTACAGCATAGGATGCTCACCTATCATCTGCTGGAAACAGAATACTGGCAGGCTGAGGTCAGTCTGGAGTCATAGATGCTTATAAAGGGTGACACCATCAAACCTATTAATATCTTCATCTGCTGGGAAGTGAGCATTAACTGATTGAAGAGGAAATTTGTATTGTTTTCTCTCAGTGAAAACATTGCTGAGAATCAACTGCTGCTTTTATTCTGATGGTGCTCCCATACTGCCGTTGCAGCAAGAACAGAGCAGTTCTGTCATAATGGAAAGCCTGGAGTTCTGGTATCTGTTGGTCCTGGACACAGCAAAAATCTTTGTAGGCTATGGAACCCTTTTTATTGGATCAACATAAAGTTGATCCAGATTTGATGCTGTATTCAAGATGTCAAAAAAACATGCAAGTCTAATCTTTTTATGTGCACATTCAAAGATCGAGACCTATCTAGTTTTGAAAACTCGTTTTCTTTGAATAATGCCAGTTAAAGATGTTGCAACCTGCAATGGGATCACAAGAGAAGGCAAGTGGGATGAGAATTTGCCATGGTGAGACTGCACCTTGAGTATTGTGTACCATTCTGGTCACCGCATCTCAAAAAAAATACAGTTGCGATGGAGAAGGTACAGAGAAAGGCAACCAAAATGATAAAGGGTATGGAACAGCTCCCCTATGAGGAAAGGCTAAAGAGATTAGGGCTGCTCAGCTTGGAGAAGAGATGGCTGAGGAGGGATATGATAGAGACCAGTGAAAACGATTCTTTATTTGTCACAGTATGTAGGCAAAGGTTTGTATCCGGTTGTGCGGCGCCCAGACACAGACATTCAGGCCGATATAGTACAGTGCGCTCCAGCGGAGTGCACTGTTAACCCGCATTTGGACACATGTTTTCGACGCGCTAGCTTTACCTCTTATTCAGTAAGGGGTAATAGTGCGTCGAAAACGCGCATCCAACCCCCCGAAACTAATAGCGCCCGTAACATGCAAATGCATGTTGATGGCCCTATTAGTTATTCCCGAGCGATTCAGTAAGTAAAATGTGCAGCCAAGCCGCACATTTTTCTTTCAGAAATTAGTGCCTACCCAATTTCTGCTGGCACTGGGAAAGTGCACAGAAAAGCAGTAAAAACTGCTTTTCTGTACACCCTCCGACTTAATATCATGGCGATATTAAGTCAGAGGTCCCAAAAGTTAAAAATAATTAAAAATAAAAAAAAATAAAAATGTAAAATCGGCCCGTGGCTTGCGGGTTGAAAACCGGACGCTCAATTTTGCCGGCGTCCGGTTTCCAAACCCATGGCTGTCAGCGGGTTTGAGAACCGACGCTGGCAAAATTGAATGTCGACTGTCAAACTCACTGACAGCTGCTGCTCCCCTCAAAAAAGAGGCACTAGGGACGTGCTAGTGTCCCTAGCGCCTCTTTTTACTGCGGGCCCTCATTTGCATGCGGGCCAATACTAAATTGCGGGCACAGGAGAGTGGCCTTTGCATGTGCTGGGAGAGTGGGCACTCGCCCGCTCTCCCACGACTTTTGCTGTATCGGCCTGATTGTGAATAGAAAGGTGCGCGTATCTGAAATATCCAAATGCATTTTTCTGGCATGGTGAGGAGATTACATTTTTAATGCTGTACGTGACTGAAAGGCTGAGACATATGGATACATGTACGCAGAGGAACTATTCTCACAGATAGAGTGTTAAAGAGCGAGGGTTATGAATCTACAAACCTTTTCAGAATATTCAAGGCAGCTCTAAGAATAGAGGGAAACCTGGCCAGAGTCGGGCCTACAAACTGTGTCAAAGAATCTTTTTCACCGGTCTGTCTACTTCTGGTTGTTACATTGCAAAATAGGATCGGCTTCCTTTGTGTTCCTGGGATATGATAGAGGTCTTTAAAATGATGAGAGGTCTAGAATGGGTAAATGTGAATCGGTTATTTACTCTTTCAGATAATAGAAGGACTAAGGAACACGACATGAATTAGCAAGTAGCACATTTAAAACTAATAGGAGAAAATTCTTTTTCACTCAACGCACAATTAAGCTCTGGAATTTGTTGCCAGAGGATGTGGTTAGTGCAGTTAGTGTAGCTGGGTTTAAAAAAGGTTTGGATGGCATGATCTAAGATGGTGGATCTGAATAGACTCGCATGAAGTTGCTCCGTCGGCTCATCTTTGAAATTTATCGAAATGCCGTATACAGCGAAGAAGAGGCGAGCTAAGGAACGCGAAGCTTTGTCTGCTTCCCCAGCTATGCCTAATCGGGGTCTGATGGATGCCCACGTGGTCCGGGAAGTGAGCACTCCAGGAGTCGGCTTGCAGCAGGGGATGCGGGAAGAAGCTGAAACCGCCCTTCTACATGAGCTTTGTCCCCAACGGATCGAAGGCCTCTGGAGAATCCGACTGAGGTGAGACTCTCTGGCCTGTTACAAACTACATTTGGAAATGAGGAAGATAAAGTTGGAGATTTAATAGTGGAGAGTGGGAAAGATCGTGGAGGTTCTTTGAAGCCTCCAAAGGAGCCAGCCAGTATCAGAGAAGCTGTGGCCTGCACAGACACTCAGCAGCCAGGTGGGGAAGTATCATTTATTTCTATTCCGTTAAAAAGAGAACTGGTTAAGACCCCAAGTGATGTCGTTGGACTCTATATGGGAAGTGATTAAAATTCTAAATGAGAATATAACTCAACAGCTTAACCCACTTGTTGCTATTCTAAAACATATGGACTCCCATTTAAAAATTCTTGAAAAGGAGGTAGAAGTAGGAAAAAAAATTGCTTACTCACTTTTTGAAGTGCAAATGAAAGATTCCCTTAAACTTCAATGGAATATTATAACGGAAAATCAGATGCTGTTAAATAAAACAGAGCAATTGGAAAAACAAATAAGTGGAAAAAATCTTAGATTTATTAATTTCCCCAAAGATACATTGGTGCAGCAAAGGGACGTGGAAAAAATATCTAACTCAGTCTCTGAAAATTCCTGAATCTGCATTGCCAATGATGTCTAGATTTTACTATATTCTCCCAGGACAAGCAGGATGGTAGTCCTCACATACACTTCAGGAGAGAGAGGATGCCAGCATGGCCATTTGGCTAGGGCCTACAATGTTCAAGGGGCCTACTTTTGTTGAGCAAAATTTTTAAAAAAAGCTAATTTCCTGGCATGTAGCCAGATGGACTCAGAACGAATGGGATAGTATCCGCGTGCTAGCAGTTGGAGACGGATCTGACGTCAGCATGAGGGTATATATATCCCCACAGGAAGCGTAGCAACTCAGTAATTTCCGTCTCCAAAGCAGTTTGGAGTGCCTGCACGCTAGTTGAGCGTGCTTTCCAAGACTACTTTAATCTTTTTCTCTTTTCTTATAATTCTAGATTCTACTTTCTACTTTCTGTGAAAATCTCGAGCCCCGCACTCCTGCGGTGATACCCGAAGGTCACTCCCCCAGTTGAGCTGCCCGGGGTGATTCCCATGATCACCCCGGAGGTGAAGATCTCGGTCCGGCCGAAGCGCGGCAGGGACACAGCCCCCCGGGCGAGGTTCGGGTGAGGCTCACGAGGCGCCTCGGTCCCGGCGTGGACGAGGCAGCGGGTGCAGATCCTCAAACGCGGTGGTGAAGGTAGTTGCCCGCTCTCCCCGCAGCCGGAGACCGCCTGGGTTCCAGCCGAGAAGCGCCGAGATTCAGGTGAGGCGTACATCTCTTGTTTCGGGTCTCCGAAGGAACAGAGGATCGGCGGCGTGGCACACCAAGGAGGGCGCCATTTTGTGGGCCTCGTTCAGGTAGGGCGCCGGTAATCGGCGCAGGTTTATTCCTCCTTGTACGTATATGGCCTTATTGTTGTGAGCATTTCCACTGCATGTGTATTGCTAACCGCCGGTTCCTGAAAGGTATTGCTGAAAACCTATTGAATACTATTGAGCGTATATTGCTGACCCCATAGTGCTGAAGGCCTATTGAAAGCTATTGAGCGTGTATGGCTACCGCATATTGCTGAAAGCCTATTGAATGCTATTGTGCGTATATTGCTGACCACATAGTGCTGAAGGCCTATTGAATGCTATTGTGCGTATATTGCTGACCACATAGTGCTGAAGGCCTATTGAAAGCTATTGAGCGTATATGGCTACCGCATATTGCTGAAAGCCTATTGAATGCTATTGTGCGTATATTGCTGACCACATAGTGCTGAAGGCCTATTGAAAGCTATTGAGCGTGTATGGCTACCGCATATTGCTGAAAGCCTATTGAATGCTATTGTGCGTATATTGCTGACCGCATATTGCTGAAAGCCTATTGAATGCTATTGTGCGTGTATTGCTGACCGCATATTGCTGAAAGCCTATTGAATGCTATTGTGCGTGTATTGCTGACCGCATATTGCTGAATGCCTATTGAACGCTATTGAGCGTGTATTGCTACCGCATATTGCTGAACGCCTATTGAATGCTATTGAGCGTATATTGCTAACTGCATATTGCTGAACGCCTATTGAATGCTATTGAGTGTATATTGCTAACTGCATATTGCTGAATGCCTATTGAATACTATTGAGCATGTATTGCTAACTGCATATTGCTGACCGCTTATTGAATGCATTTGGGCTGTGTTCTTGCCCGCCTATTGCTGACGACATTATTATTATTATTATTGTGCCTATTGCTGCCGCATATTCTTATTATTGTGCGCCTGTTGTATTAAGCGCCCATTGCTGCCGCATATTATTATTATTGTGCGCCTGTTGTATTAAGCGCCTATTGCTGCCGCTTATTGTTATTATTGCGCCCCTGTTGTATTAAGCTTTCAGCGAATATTTCTCAATGGATCAGAACGCAGCAGCGTCTTCAGCGACGGTGCCGCCTGCTTCAGGCATTAACGCCCTTGGCCTCTGCTCTGCATGCCAGCTTAGGGCCACGCGCAGTGAAGAACCAGACTCCCTATGTGCCCAATGTGAGGAGGCCGTGGGACCCTTAGGCCAGGACCGGTCTCAGCCACGATTTGTGGACAGTACCCCAGGGGCTACCCCGGATTTAGGGGGCAGTCTCGACCAATCTGGAATCCCGGGGGATCTTGTACCCCGGCGCTTAGAGGTTGGTTCAATTTCCTGGGTGGATCTATTTAAGGGGATTCATGCCTTTGTGCAGATGCAAATGGCTTCCCGTCCAGGCCCTGTGGTTCCTGCTGTTCCTGTGGTTCCTGCGGTGGCTGCGACTGCAGCGGCTGCTGCGGCGGCTGCTGCGGTGGCGGCTCCCGCGGATCCGGTTCCTGGACCCTCACGCCCTTATCGCGAGCGGGACCTCCCGCCACTGGACAGTTCAGATCAGTCAGACCAGGAGGTCTCACCGGACGAGTCCGAACTCCCGGACGAGGGGGACCTTCCCCCAGGGATTGAGCCATATAGAACCATGAGGCGGTTCTTCCCTAAAGAGGATCTCTCCGACCTGGTGTCTCAGTGTCTGGCAGAATTGGATATTACAGGTCCCAGCGCTTCGGTGCCCTCCACGCAGAACACCCTGTTGGAAGGTCTTCGTCCTACAGCCCGCCATTTTCCATTCTTACAAGCGGCCCAACAACTGATAGATTTAGAATGGGCGGCACCAGCGGCTTCTTTCAAAGGGGGCCGGGCTCTGACGAGCATGTACCCATTGGCGCCGGCTATTCAGGACCTGCTGGCGTGCCCTCAGGTGGACGCCTTGATTAGCGCTGTGATCAAGCGCACTACCATTCCAGTTGAAGGGGGGACGGCCCTCAGGGAGCCTCATGGACGCCATTCTGAAACAGACCTTTGAGGTGGCAGCCCTATCTTTGCGGGTACCAAGGTTTCGCATGGAGACTCTGCGCTCCGTCAAGGCTGCAGTACAGCCAGGGGAATTCCTCACGGCATTAGACCTGTCAGAGGCATACTTGCATATCCCGATCCATCCGGATCATCAGCGCTACCTACGCTTCAAGGTTCTGGGACGCCACTTCCAATTTCGGGCTCTGCCCTTCGGGTTGGCCACGTCACCACGGACATTCACCAAGGTGGTCATAGTGGTAGCAGCGGCACTCAGGAGAGAAGGAATTCTGGTCCATCCCTACCTGGACAACTGGCTGATCAGGGCGAAATCTCGAGAGGAGAGCCTTCGGACGACCGACAGAGTAATCGCCCTTCTGGAAAGCTTGGGCTGGGTAATCAACCTCAGCAAGAGCTGCCTACAGCCTTCCCAGTCTCTGGAATACCTGGGAGTACAGTTCGAAACCCGGACAGACACAGTCAGTCTCACTACCAAGAGAAAGTTGAAACTTCAGCAGCGGATCCAGTATTTGATGGGAGCCAGTCGGCCCATAGCCTGGGATCATCTGCAGGTTCTTGGTCTCATGGCATCCACCCTGGAAGTAGTGCCCTGGGCGAGGGCCCATATGATACCTCTACAACACTCCCTGCTCTCTCGCTGGAGCCCCCGTCTAGGGAACTATTCCACGCATCTGCCAGCCAGGGTGCGGACCCAGTTGCGGTGGTGGTTGCAGTCCAACCACATGAGCAGGGGGTCGAAGATGTCTTCACCCATGTGGACTTTGCTCACCACAGATGCCAGCCTGAGCGGCTGGGGAGCACACTGCGAAGAACTCACCGCACAAGGGCGGTGGAACAGAGAAGAGTCAGTGTGGAACATCAACCGTCTAGAGGCCCGGGCAGTCCGATTGGCATGCCTTCAATTTGCTCACAGACTGAAGAGCAGAGCAGTCAGAGTGATGTCCGACAACGCCACCACGGTGGCATACATCAACCGTCAGGGCGGAACCAGAAGCCGACAAGTATCTCTGGAGATCACCCCACTGATCGCTTGGGCAGAGGCGAATCTTCAGGACATCTCCGCCGTCCACATTGCCGGGAAGGACAATACCACAGCAGACTTCCTCAGCAGAGAAAGCCTAAATCCGGGAGAGTGGCAGCTGTCACCCACAGACTTCCAGATGATTGTGGATCACTGGGGGATTCCGGTCATGGATTTACTGGCAGACAAGTCCAATGCTCAAGTACCCAGATACTTCAGCCGCAAGCGCGACCCGTTCTCACACGGAATCGATGCCCTGGTCCAGCCGTGGCCTCCAGGGACTCTGCTATACGCCTTTCCTCCGTGGCCTCTGCTGGGTGCCATCATCCACAAGATTCAGAAACACCGGGGCCTAGTTCTTCTAGTGGCACCAGACTGGCCAAGAAGACCCTGGTACGCAGACATGAGAAGACTACTGGCAGGGGAGCCTCTTCCCCTGCCTCCTCTCCGGGACCTTCTACGTCAAGGTCCCATCCTCCATGAGGATCCAGCTCAATTCTCTCTTACGGTCTGGCCATTGAGAGGGCTAGACTGAAGAAAAGAGGTTACTCGGAGCCCGTGATAGATACACTCCTCCGAGCTCGTAAGTTTTCCACGTCCTTCACCTACATAAGGATCTGGAGAGTATTTGAAGCATGGTGCGACACTCACGGCTCCAATCCACATGCGACCACAATCCCTATTGTGTTGGATTTCCTGCAGGATGGTCTTCAGAAGGGTCTCTCCCTCAGCTCCATCAAGGTTCAGGTGGCTGCGCTGTCTTGCTATGGTCCCAGGAGGGATGGCATGACCATCGCCAAGCACCCAGATGTTTCTCGCTTCCTGCAAGGAGTCAAGCATATTCGTCCGCCACTGAAGTGGCCTGTGCCTTTGTGGAACCTCAACCTTGTTTTGGATTTCCTCGCGGGGTCCACCTTCAGACCCCTTCGGGGCCTATCTCTACGTTCTCTAACCTTGAAGATGGTGTTCTTGTTGGCTGTATTTTCAGCCCACCACATCTCAGAGCTACAAGCACTGTCCTGCCGTGATCCATTTCTCAGTATCACTCCTGAGGCTATCCATCTGCGTACGGTTCCTTCCTTTCTACCGAAAGTGGTTTCACAGTTTCATCTTAACCAAACCATATCCTTGCCTACCACGGCGGGTTTGAAGAAATCTGAAGAAGGGCGTTTATTACGCCATCTCGACATTGGCAGATTGCTGCCCAGATATTTGGAAGTGACACAACAACTGCGAAAGACGGACCATCTGTTCGTCCTGCACAGCGGGAAGAAGCAAGGTGAAGCGGCCTTGCGGCCCACCATCGCCCGCTGGATTAAAGAAGTTATCAGAGCAGCTTACGTAGAAGCCGGGAAGTCTCCACCTCTACAAGTCAAGGCTCATTCTACCAGAGCACAAGCGACATCCTGGGCTGAATTCAGGCTGCTGTCGCCTGCAGAAATCTGTAAAGCGGCGACGTGGTCCTCCCTCCATACCTTCTCCAGGTTCTACCGTCTGGATGTCCAGGCCACGGAGGACTCCGCATTTGCAAGGGCGGTCCTACATGGTCCTCAGCCAGCCTCCCGCCCAGGCTGGGAGTAAAGCTTTTGTACATCCCATTCGTTCTGAGTCCATCTGGCTACACGCCAGGAAATGTTGAGATTACTACCTGATAATCTCCTTTTCCTTAGTGTAGACAGATGGACTCAGCATCCCGCCCAGCTGCCTGTGTACATGGGTTTCACCGATTCAAGGTAAGCCATGTCTTCTGTTCCATAAGAGCGTACACTCTACCTGGTGTCAACGCCTTCCGGTTGTGAATGCTGGCGGTCTCCAGCTACTATCAATCAGTCAGGGGAATCCTGTTTTCACTTTCACTGAGCGTCAGTACACATATCCATAACAGCTTTTGCAAGGAAGATTACTGAGTTGCTACGCTTCCTGTGGGGATATATATACCCCCGTGCTGACGTCAGATCCGTCTCCAACTGCTAGCACGCGGATACTATCCCATTCGTTCTGAGTCCATCTGTCTACACTAAGGAAAAGGAGTTTATCAGGTAGTAATCTCAACAATATATCTATTTCTAAATAAAAAATGTATTCAACTTATTGTACTAACTTTTTTATGCATGAGAAATATTCAGTCATTTTGTTCTTTAAATTTAAATATGACGGTTTTTATTTTATAGAACTTCTATAAAATAAAACCGTCATATTTAAATTACCTGAGCAATTTTTTTATGAAAACCTCTACGTTGTAACAGCCTTGCATGTAACTGTAATGTTTGTCATATGTTTTAGACAATTGTTGACAGTTATCACAATATTATTTAGAAGCAATCTTATTTTTAACAATAATAAATTAATAAAGACAATTGTCTTTTTTATTATTATTATTATTATTATTATTATTATTATTATTATTAATAAAAGAATCAGGTAATACTAATTTTTAATTTAGAAGTTAAAATATTCTATCTTACATAATTTTGTACCAATTCTTTTTCAGTTTAGTTTTGGGTAACAATGAAAAAATTTGAAAGTGGCGCGGCAAAAAGAAAACGAGCTAAATTACAGGAAGAAGCAGTCAAAAGGTCAAAATTAATTACGGGATTTCTGATCAAAAACCAAAAAACACACGAGACTGGAAACGATCAGATTAGTAGAGACAATCAAGTGGTTGTATTACCTTCCACACCAGACAATGACTGTTCCTCACAAGCATTCGATAAAGAAATCAAACAATTGAATTGGAGCAGCCTTCTACAGGGGAAAAAAATATTGAAACTAAGTCTGAAAGTTGCTTATTATCACAACGCGAAATTGGATTGATTGATAAAAGGAACAAGTTTCACACTAAAAGTTTTCTGAAAGTTCCAGCTTTTGAAATACCAACCAATGTTTCTAATAAGGATAATTCTTTTCCAGTTAGACTTTTTACAGTGACCTTTAAGAATAGGGAAAAATATAAAAGAGATTGGCTGTGTTGGAGTAAAGAAAATATTTTTGTATTGTGCTCCTTGTTTTTTGTTCAACAAAAGAGATGTTTCTTTAAATGTAAGCACAAAAGCTGAACATCCAGGTTGGGATATTGGAAAAGGATGACGAAGATTGAAAGACATTGTACCAAATCATGAAAATTCCAATATACATAAAGAAATTATATCATTTGGAAGGAAGCAATGAAAGCAGTTACATGTAATTCTACGATCGATAATTTTGTTGTTTATCAGCTGAAGGCAGAAAGTTAAAAATGGAAGACGGTCCTTCGTCGAATTTTAGATATATTTTTTTGACTGAAAAAGGAATTGCATTACGTGGATCTTTTGAACGAATAGGAGAGAGTACTAATGGTAACTTTTTGGGCCTAGTTGAGCTTTTGAGCAAGTACGACCAGGTACTGAGTGATCATGTTGCACAAGTTTGTAATTCACAAGAAAATAACTCCCATCTCTCGTCATATTCAAAATGACTTTATTGAAATCTGTGGATCTCTTGTTCAGAAAAACAATTATAGAAGAAGTTAAAGCAGCAAAATATTTTGCTATTTCTGTGGATGGAATATGTGACTATGCTCATCAAGAACAGCTATCATTTATCTTGAGATATGCTGGTTACAGATACAAGCTTTTCTATTGAAGAATGCTTTATTATGTTAAGTGATTTCTCTAAAAAGACTGGTGATGAAATTGCTGAAAAATGTTTTGAAGTCCTCGATAGTTTTGACCTTAACTTTGATGACTGTGTAGGTCAGTCGTATGACAATGGTGCCAATATGGCTGGCACGTACAATGGTGTTCAAGCTAAATTGAAAGATATAAAACTTGCTTGTTTTCAATCTGTGGAAACATACGTTAAATTTAGTCGGAGCGGGTAGTACCAAGGCATGTAAAGAAGCGATTACATTTTTTGGAACGATTCAAAAAATGTATATCTTCAGCTCTAGTTCACAAAGATGGGAATTACTGAAAAAACATATTCCTGTATTCCTCCATCAAATGTCCAAAATGAGGTGGTCAGCCAGGATAGATTGTGTTCAACCTATTGCTCGACATTTGGGAAATATTAGAAACACTGTAAAAGAGGTAAGCAAGCTTACAAACTTAACAGCAGAATGTAAGGCTGACCTTTGTGGTATTGAAAAGTATCTGGACAGTTTTGAATGTGTTTTAATGGCTTCAATTTGGATTAAAGTACTAACAATGATACATGAGGTAAATCTAATATTGGAATGTCATGATGCAACATTGGACGCAGAAAGAGACAATATCAGTCAATTACAAGAAGATCTTCTGAAGCTTAGAGACAAGTGGGATGAAATACTTCAAGAAGCCTGAACAGTGTCAAGTAAAATAGGTATATTGACTAACTTTAATTTGCGTCATGGATTCACACACTCAACTCAACAACATGCAGAAAATTACTTCATGGTGAATGTCTTCCATCACATAATAGACTTTGTACTTAATGGGCTTAAGCATCAATTTTCTGCAGTTAAAGAAATATGCAACCATTTTGATTTCTTATGGAACTTTAAGAATTGTAAAGACAAATTATTTGAAAAAGTTAACAGATTTGTGAGCCAATATGCGAATCAAGTTTCAGTTGAACTCCTCGATGAAATAACTTTGCTTAAGAGAGTGTTTGACGTAAACTTTAAAATTGATATGTCACCGAAAAAAATTTACAGTCAAATATTGAGTTTGAAGTTATCAAATATTTTTCCAAATGTCCTTATTGCACTAAAAATTTTCTTAACACTTCCAGCAATGGTGGCATCAAATGAAAGAAACTTTAGTGTCCTAAAATTAATTAAATCCTATTTGTGATCGACAATGGGACAAGAACGACTAAAAGGATTGGCTATATTAAATATGAATAGTGATATAGCAAAGTTACTTGACTTTTCAATTGTAATTGAAGAATTTGCTAACAAAAAAGCTCGTAAAGCCTTCTTAAATAAATAAAACGTATTTGGTAAATTTAGAAAACGATTTCTCTTATTAAGTATCACATCAGAATCTTACATAGGGGCCTACTTTTCTTAGCTGGCACGGGCCTAATTCCTGCTCTCTCTGGCCCTGCTCACATATGGGTACCATCATCGGATGGAGCCCCATCATGGAACACTTTTGTCAAAGTTTCTAGAAGTTTGACTGGCAAACTGAGCATGCCCAGCATGCCAACAAACCTGCAGCCACCAGGGGTCCCCCTTCAGTCTTTTGTTTTTTTTCAATGCAGCAGTTGCTTCACGGTTCTTTGGAGCTGTGTGAGACTCTCTCACAAGTTTTTTTCCTCACAGAACCTTTTGAATATTTCTTACAAATTTCACCCCGTCCCAGGGTCCCCCATCATGTACCAACCTCCGCTAATGTTCTGGTAAGTTTACCACGTTTTTGTGGTCAGTTCCTGGTGGTGTTGTTATTGGTGCCCGACGGCCACCGACCGCACACCCCCCCCCCCCCTTTTTCATTATGGCGACTGGGTTTCGGAAGTGCCCCGAGTGTCCGAGGACTATGTCCATAACAGACCCTCACGACGTCTGTGTTTTATGCCTCGGGCCCTCCCACGACATCCAAGATTGCGCTGGTTGTGTTCAAATGACCCCTAAAGGCCGCCACGCCCACCTGGAGAAGATGGAGCACTTGTTTGCCTCTAAGCCAGGGGTCGGGAACCTTTTTGGCTGAGAGAGCCATGAACGCCACATATTTTAAAATGTAATTCCATGAAAGCCATACTAACTTCAACCCCCCACCCTCCTGACCTCCCCAAGACCTACCAAATTAATTTATTACAACTCCTACTCTCCTGACGCCCCCCAAGCCCTGCCAAAGGTCCCTGGTGGTCCAGCGGGGGTCCAGGGCTCGCAGGCAAATCTTTAATAAAAAAGTAAAAATCTAACAAAAACCCCCACCCTCCTGACGCCCCCAAGACCTCCAAAATTAATTTACTACAAACCCCCCCCCCCCACCCTCCTGACGCCCCCAAGACCTGCCAAAAGTCTCTGGTGGTCCAGCAGGGGTCCAGGGCTCTCAGACAAATCTTTAATAAAAAAGTAAAAATCTAACAAAACCCCCCACCCTCCTGACCCCCCCAAGACCTGCCAAAAGTCCCTGGTGGTCCAGCAGGGGTCCAGGAGTGGTCCGGGAGCGATCTCCTGGACTTGGGCTGTTGGCTGCCAGTAGTCAAAATGGCGCCGACGGCCCTTTGCCCTCACTATGTCACTGGGGTCGACCAGGTCATGGGGGGATCAGGAGGGTGGGGGGTTGTAGTAAATTAATTTTGGAGGTCTTGGGGGTGTCAGGAGGGCGGGGGGTTTTGTTAGAGTTTTACTTTTTTATTAAAGATTTGTCTGCGAGCCAGATGCAGCCATCAAAAGAGCCACATCTGGCTCGCGAGCCATAGGTTCCCGACCCCTGCTCTAAGCGCTTGTCTCCATCGACTCCAGGAAAAAGCACACCGACTAGGAAGATTTCCTTGTCTCTGACCCCTTCTCCAACAATTTCTCAACAGCAATGAGACACCGGTGACCGTCCGTCACCGGCATCATCCCATTCAAAGACTTCAGCATCCTCGGCACCGGAGAAGGACTGGGCCAAGCATTGCAAGGCAGCGGCATCGACCTCGGCCGAGCCACCTTCTAAAAAGTCTTGGGGAGAGGAGCCTCCATCCTCCTCTGGACCCGGGACTCTGAGACATTCCCCACCTACAACGGTGCCCAGTGCCGAGACTCCTCAAATTCCTGTGGACCCTCCAGTAACGCCTAGCCCACCTCCAACCCCAGGCGCCACGTTGCCTACGCCAGCCTTTGAGGCTTCCAGTCACCACCGGCGCTGGTCCCCATACCGACGCCTGATCCGGTGCCTGTTATTTTGGCCCTGTTCCTCGAGCGCTTGGACACTCTGCTTGGTGCACTTCCATCGGTGCCCATCCCTTCGGGACCATTGGCACCTTCCCAGCCATCGATTCCTCCTCTGGCATTGATTCCAATTCTGGTGTCTTCAGACGATGAAGATGCAGACCGTGGCTCCTCTCCTCTCTGGGAACCACCGATGCCGGAGCCGATTCCTGGACCGTCGGGCTTAGCTGTAGCTCAACATCCATCGAAGATATCGATGCTATCGGTGCCACCGGTCTCGATGCCTCGTCATTTTCCATCGGTGCCACCCTCTCATCCAACTGGACTTGGGCTTTTACCTCCATCTGAAGGTCCACGGGGTGAAGGAGACCCATCATATGACCCTTGGGGGGACAATTCCTCTGACTCACAAGCTTCTGAAGACCTTTTGTCAGAGCCTTCATCCCCAGAAGAGAGACGCCGCTCCCCTCCGGTGGACCTCTCCTTTGCTAGTTTTATTAAGGAGATGTCCGAAACCATCCCCTTCAAATTACAGACAGAGGAGGATGCCAGACATAAAATGCTGGAGGTGCTTCAATTTATGGATGCCCCTAAACAGGTAATGGCGATTCTGGTCCACGAAGTTCTCCTTGACCTCTTACACCGAATCTGGGAGCACCCTGGAACTGTGCCTCCAGTCAACAGGAAAACTGACGCCACATACCTGGTTCACGAAGCCCCAGGTTTTCAAAAATCTCAACTACCCCACCAATCCTTAGTGGTGGAATCCGCCCAGAAGAAGGCCAAGAGATCTCGACCTCACTCTTCTACCCCACCTGGCAAGGAACAGAAATCATTGGATACAATAGGCTGCAGAGTTTTACAGGGATCTATGCTAATGGCCCGTATAGCAGCCTACCAGCTATATATGACACAATACACCAGAAACCTCTGGAAACATGTCCAAGCCTTCTCAGAAACCCTACCTGAGGAATTTCAGGAAGGATTATCCTCTATCCTCCAAAAGGGATTTGAAGCTGGAGAACATGAGGTCAGGGCAGCATATGATGTCTTCGACACTGCTTCCAGGGTATCAGCGGCCGGCAGCACCAGGCGCTGGGCTTGGCTCAAAGCTTCTGACTTACACCAGGAAGTTCAGGATAGGTTAGCAGATCTTCCCTACATAGGGGACAATTTATTTGGAGACAAAATCACCCTCTTCCCCTCCCTGTTTTTTTTTTTGTAACTTTCTTGCTCAGTACTTCAATGTTGATTGTAAACCGGCATGATATGTCCTATGAATGTCGGTATAGTTCAAAAGCATATAAATAAATAAATAAATAAAAATAAAATTCAAGAGGCAGTGGCGCAGCTCAAAGACCACCATGAAACCTTGCGCCAATTGTCCACTGTCCCCACAGATTTCTCGTCCACAGCCTAAAGAGGATTCAGACGAGACACCAAAAGACTGACCTATAAGCCACGTAGATACTACCCTCCTCCTAAGGCTGCGTGTTAGACCGACCAGACCCTCGCACAGAAGCCAACCTAGTCAACACAGACCCCCCAAAGCTCAACCAGCCACCCAGTCTGGTCCTGCAGTGGGTTTTTGACTCCCATCTTGAGAGCAGCAGTCAACCCTCCCCCCCCCAACCACTTTTCCCATGGGAGGCTGCCTGTGCCACTTTGCCACCAAATGGCACTCAATTACTACCAATCAATGGGTCCTTTTGATAGTAGCCCATGGTTACCATCTCAATTTCCCTACGATACCCTCAGACTCTCCACCACTTCCGGCATGGAGTCTAACCGACCACACTCCATTCCTCGAGGCAGAGCTCTCTATCCTCCTGCAGTCCAAAGCCGTGGAACTGGTTCCTCGACTGCAGCGAGAAAGAGGAATTTTCTGATTCCAAAAAAATCCGGCGGCATACGTCCCATCTTGGACCTTCGTGCCATAAACAAACATCTTCGCAAGGAAAAGTTCAGAATGGTTACCTTGGGCTCCTTGCTCCCTCTCCTGCAAAAGGGAGATTGGCTCTGCTCTCCTGATCTTCAGGAGGCTTATACCCATATAGCAATATCCCCTCCTCATCGAAAATATCACAGGTTCATAGTAGGTCGCAGACATTTCCAATACAGAGTGCTCCATTCGGCCCAGCATCAGCACCCCGAGTATTCACGAAATGTCTGGCAGTCATGGCAGCATACCTGAGACAGCACAGGATCCATGTCTACCCATATTTAGATGACTGGCTACTCAGGAGTCCATCCAGGGAAGGAGCGCTTCAATCCCTCCGTCTTACCATTCAACTGCTACAGTCATTGGGACTTCTCATAAACTATCCCAAATCTCATCTGACTCCATCACACACCCTCTCGTTC
This sequence comes from Rhinatrema bivittatum, assembly GCF_901001135.1. Taxonomy (NCBI): domain Eukaryota; kingdom Metazoa; phylum Chordata; class Amphibia; order Gymnophiona; family Rhinatrematidae; genus Rhinatrema; species Rhinatrema bivittatum. The sequence continues at coordinate 265,591,738 of NC_042618.1, read as the reverse complement.
ATTGGAGCAGATCTCAACACCAAGCCAGAGCGTTCCTCCCAAGGGACCGAGCACGCACACAGTCAAACTTGCACAAAGCAGTACAGATTTGTCAGACAATTCAACTCATCAACTGCTAACCTTCCTGGGACACATGGCATCTACAGTTCACGTTACCCCAATGGCTCGACTAGCCATGAGAATAACACAGTGGACTTTAAAGTATAGTAGTCCCAATCAAACCAAGATCTGTCACAGATTGTTCACATAACCAGCCAGCTTCGCCACTCACTGGCTTGGTGGATACAGGAGTCCAATCTCCTCAGATGGCATTGACTACAGATTCCTCCAACCTAGGTTGGGGAACCCATGTCAACGAATTACAAACCCAGGGAACCTGGACAAGGGCGGAAGCAAACCACCAGATAAATTTTCTGGAGCTCCGGGCGATACGGTATGTCCTATTTGCATTTCAGGATTGCCTATACAACAAGGTAATCCTAATTCAGACAACCAGGTAGCGATGTGGTATCTCAACAAGCAAGGGGGCACAGGCTCTTACCTGCTATGCCAAGAGGCGGCGCAGATCTGGGCCTGGGCTCTCTCACATTCCATGTTGCTGAGAGCAATCTACCTGGCAGGCATAAACAATGTGATGGCAGACCGTCTCAACCGGACCTTTCATCCCCACGAATGGGCCCTAGATCCCACTGTAGCGAACAGAATTTTCCACCAGTGGGGTCGCCCACACATGTCTCTTCACAACCGCAAAGTAGACTGCTTCTACTCTCTGCATCGCAGCCACAAGACACCACCGATGGATGCCTTCGCCCACTCGTGGAGCATGGGTCTGCGAAGCGCATACCCTCTCACTCATCAGCAAGATTCTCGTGAAGTTACGACAAGACCAGGGCACAACGATCCTCATAGCCCCATACTGGCCGCGACAAGTTTGGTTTCCCATTCTATGCGGCCTCTCAGTCCAGCAACCAATTCTCCTGGGCACAACACCAACTCTAATAACACAGAACGATGGACTGTTGCATTATCCAATCCTCTAGTCTCTGTCTCTGATGGCATGGATGTTGAAAGATTGATTCTGTAATCCCTTAACCTTTCTAATGATGTGTCCCTGGTCCTCGTAGCTTCACGGAAGCCTTCTATTAGGAAATCTTACCGTTCAAAGTGGACCAGATTCTCCTTGTGGTGTACGACAAAGGGAATAGATCCTTTTTCCTGCCCCACAACAAGGTTCCTGGACTACCTCTGGCACCTCTCGGAGTCTGGCCTACAAAAGTATAGGAGATGCCCCTATTTCAGCGCAACCCCTTGTAAGGCACTTTGAGAGGCTTGCTGCAACTGAAGCCTCCACTGAGTCCCCCAATTGCGACATGGGACCTCAGTGTTGTGCTAGCACTGCTCATGCGACCTCCAAGCCACTGCACTCCTGTGAGCTCCGACATCTCACTTGGAACGTGATCTTTCTTGTAGCTATAACATCAGCTCGCAGAGTCAGTGAGCTACAGGCACTGGTTAACATACCCACCTTATATAAAATTTCTTCACGACCGTGTGGTTCTCTGCACTCACCCTAAATTTTTACCAAAGGTAATGTCTGATTTCCACTTCAATCAGTGCATAATACTACCCACTTTTTTTCCAAAACCTCACTCACACCCAGATGAGCAGGCCCTGCGTGCGCTCGCCTTTTATTTGGAACGCACTGCAGCCCATAGGAAGTCCACCCAACTTTTTGTCTCTTTCGATAAGACCAAATTGGGAGTTGGGATGGGCAAGCAGACCCTGTCCACCTGGCTAAAGGGCTGTATTTCCTTCTGCTACCAACAATCAGGCCTTCCGCTACAGGGACGCGTGAAAGCACATTTGGTTAGAGCCATGGCAACGTCAGTAGCGCACCTCCGTTCGGTACCTATGGCTGATATCTGTAGAGCTGCTATTTGGAGCTCTCTCCATACCTTCGCAGCTCATTACTATCTCGACAAGACTGGGAGGCAAGACTGCATCTTTGGCCAGTCTGTTCTGCATAATTTGTTTCCAGTTTAATAACCCAACTCTTCCTACCTACAGCCCACTGGGAAATTCAGGCTGCCCTACATACCCAACAGCACCTTAATTGTTGTGCCTGTTGCACATTGTTGGCTGCTGCTTGGTTGACTCTGTTCAGGCATCCTGTAGCTCGCTGTTCACCCATATGTGAAGACTGCCATCCTGCTTGTCTTGGGAGAAAGCAGAGTTGCTTACCTGTAACATGTGTTCTCCCAGGACAGCAGGATGTTAGTCCTCACGAAACCCACCTGCCACCCCGCGGAGTTGGGTTCGCTTATGTTTTATTTTATTTTTTCGCTCGTACTTTTTTGCTACAAATGAGACTGAAGGGGGACCCCTGGTGGCTGCAGGGTTGTTGGCATGCTGGGCATGCTCAGTTTGCCAGTCAAAGTTCTAGAAACTTTGACAAAAGTGTTCCGTGACGGGGCTCCATCCGATGATGTCACCCATATGTGAGGGCGAATATCCTGCTGTCCTGGGAGAACACCTGTTACAGGTAAGCAACTCTGCTTTCCTTCTTATAAGAAGACTTTGGATATGGGGAAAGGAGTACAAGTACTTACACCAGTATTTCCTGATTTAGACTTTACAAATATTTTGGAAACCACGCAAAAAGATCAAGTTACACCTTCAATGTTGATTGTGTCATTTCTGCTTGAATCGGACAAGGACTGAATATTATGGATGTTTTTTCACCATCGTTCTGAGCTATTTCTGGGTTTAAAAGTTAGTGCATATCCAGACCTTGCAATGTCTACCCAATTAAGGAGAAAATTATTTCTTCAATTGAGGCCCCAGGTTTCGCAACTTGGGGCATTTTTCCTATTGAATTTTCCATGAAAATGTATAATCAAGTTTCAGGATAATACATTTATGTTTTTTTCTCCTCAGCAGCTTTCTGATTTTTGAAAGAGAAAATGTCTTCTATTGTTAGTTCTTCTTTGGCTACTGAATTAGTGCTTTATTCAATCATAAATATGGCTTCTTGTATCAGATCCTTATTTCCTACCAGGAAGAGGACTTTATATGTAGAATATTTTGATTAATATTGTTATTTCCTTCTTTTTGTATTTGTTTCTGTTTTGCTTGCAAATCAAGTTTATCGCTTGAAATGTAATGAGAAAAATTTAAAAAAATTAAAAAAAAAAAAAGATTTGGATAAGTTCTTGGAGAAGTCCATTAACTGGGGAAAATCTCAGTTGCTGGCATCAGTAATATGGGATCTACTTAATGTTTTGGTACTTGCCAAGTACTTGTAGCCTGGATTGGCCACTGTTGGAAACAGGATGCTGGGCTTGATGGACCCTTGGTCTGACTCATTATAGCAATTTCTTATGTTCTTATCTTTCAACCTTTATAGAATGGTAAATTATGCATGAACTCCATTGTAAAGTTGACAGTTTCAGAGGCATATTTAATTTTCATGCTGTTTGGCAATAGATAATTATGAAACTTTGACAAGCAAAAGGCAAGTAAAATAACCATATGCAATCCATTATGCTCACTGCTGACTGCAGATATTGGCAGTATAGAGAACATTGAAAGTGTTACTACTTGATTAGCATGCTATAGTTTATTTCTATATTACATAATACCTTTTTTTTACATAATTTTATTTTTCTTCCAATTAAAATATCTGCTTAAAATAAAATTTAAATTAATGGGGACTATCTTTAACAGTGACATATTTGGTCTATCTTCATAGATTCATTAAAATTATTAAGTGTCTCATGGAATTATTCTTTACATATAACAATGACTTGCTTATTTTTTTACAGCGATTTGCTTTTATATCAGGTGCCTTTTATAACAGTTGCAAAACTGTTTAACTCAACACAGCATTTAATCGAACCAAATTAAAACAGCAGGTCTATTTTTGATGGTGATTTTTCTAGCTACCATAATGTTACTCTATAAGCCTTGCATAGTGTCACAGAATAAAGATATATACCATCAAGAATATTTGCAATAAAAATACTCTTCACCCAGGGTTAGAAACACATAGATGCCAGGTTGGTCAGGTTTTGGACCAGGAAGAGATGCCACTATTGGGGTTAGAGAGAGATATGGCTGTAGCCATCACCAGACAGCTGCTGCCACTATCAACAGAACCTGGGAAAGGCTCAGTTACTGGCAACTTGCTGCCACCTACAAAGTCCAGAGAGCGGTGTAGCTGCTCTTCCTGCTATAGTCTGCCTCTCTGCACTGGAGGACAAACACTAGGAGAGGAAGAAGCTGGAAGGAGGAGGAGAGTACTAAGAAATTGAGGGAGAAAGGGAAGGTGAAGTAGAGTGCCTGGAGAAAATGGGAAGGGAATAGATCAAAGCTAAATGAGAGTGTAGGGTAGGATGTTTGGAGGAAGGAGGAGGAAGAGCACCTGAAAAGAGGAATGGGAGTTGAAGTGTTGATAGGGAGGGGAGGAAGTTGGAAAAGGTAGGGATAGTTCATTGGAGAAGGAAGGGGAAAACTTTATCGGTATATAAAAATTAAAAATAAATAAAAGAAAACATAAAATAAAAATAAAGGGGAAAAGCCAGAAAACCAAACAAATCGAGATTGAAAAAATATTCTCTATGGAGTACACACGATTTCCCATGGCATTCTTTAAATATGGTGCAGATATCTAAAATGTGTATGCAAGTGAGAGCGATACTTTGTTCCTTTGTGTATGTGTATATAAGAGAGGTCAATTTTTGTGTGTAATAGGCAAGAGCTTTGGATGGTTCTTTGTGTGAGAAGGAGACTGTGTTTGTAAGAGAGGGAGGATGTGTATTTGAGAAAGATGAAATTTGTATGTGTGTTGGTGACAGAGATGGGATGGGTGTGTGTCTGTATATGTGTGAGAGGAAGCTAAGTATTTGAGAAATGGAACATGTGTATATTTGTGCCAGTTCTATCTGTCACTACTTTGCAAGGAAATTGCAGTAACATTGTAAACCAAATTGATTCCACTATTGTAGCTTATAATGTCACCTTGTATTTCTTTGCATCAAATCTATGGATATGTTGTTATATCTTTCAAAAGTGCGTCTAGCTAGACATTCTGATTTCTGACATATTTCTTCCAGATTCTAGAGCCTCGTTTTAACGTTGAAACTATGGCTCAGTTGCTCAATATCCCACCAAACAAAACACTGCTGAGACGCCATTTGGCAACCCATTTCAACTTGTTGGTTGGGCATGAGGCTCAACAGCAAAAACAGGAAGCCTTGGAATCCCCTGACTATATCCTCCTAACTGCCACTGCCAAAGTAAAGGTAGGTAAAATCTTTGTTCTGGTCAGAATGTGTTTTATAGACTGCAGCTATTGTAGTTCAGATTGCCACAATAGTCTGAGAATGCCTTTCAAATTACATTAAAGATAGTTTCAAGGGACAAAAATTTCATATAGTTAAATGTACTTCATTAAACTGAGTTACCTACACTATGATTTCCTCTGAGTTGTCATAAATTAATGTGACTAAGGCTACAAAACTAAAGTTCTTTAAAAAAAAATTAAATTAAAAAAAAACAAAAAACTGGATTTCTGGATTGTAAATACTGATCCCAAAGACATTGTTGCAATATTCTATGTACAAACAAATGAGGCAAGACAAATTGTATAGGCAGCATTCTCTGCAATGGAGGAGGACAGAAAAGGCATCAATATGGTATGCAAAAAGGAGGTGCTGCTCATAGATGACCTCAGTCTACTGGGTGCGGACTGGAGCCTGCCTGCTGCACTGTTACCTAGAGGTGGTGAAGTCCTAGATGCCCTTCATGGCTTAGGCAACTACTGGAGAGCCCACTCAAGGAGAAGCTACACTGGATTTGGTACTGACAAATGGACACATTCTCACTGACCTCAAGGTAAGCTAGTGATCACTGTACTGTGGTTAAGTATTTAACTTTAGTCTAAACTAGACCATATGATATTTGATTTACCTCCATTGTATGCAAATAAATCTCAATGCATATTCATTGTGAATTAGAGATATTACCTGTTTGATACTTGAGGACTGGAGTTGCCTATCCTTCAGGGGTGGTTCTATAATAAGGCAGGTAGAGGCGGCTGCCTCAAGCAGCAAACTTTCTGAGCATCAAAAAGTAAACCCCCCCCCCCCACCCAAAAAAAAAAGTTCCTCCAGTGGCCACATCCCCTTGCTGCCAGACACATTTAACGACATGCCCTGCGGGATTCCCTCTCCCTGAAGGCCAGAAGAAGTTCCCCGCGGTAGTGCAAATAGATGACATGCCCCCTAGAGTTCCCACCCCCACAGGCCAGAAGTGGATCCTCTCAGATAGAAAGAGAAATGATGCATCTGTGTGGCTGAAAAAGAAAGAGGCCTAGCTAGAGCATTGACTCCCTCGGCTCCGTAGTCTCGTCTGCGGCTGAAAAAGCGCAGCACCTTTGCATTGTGGCAAGTCTCCATCAGATCCACATGTGGGCAACCCCACCTCTCGTGAATGAGCTGCATCGCTGACTCTGACAATTCCCATTCGCCTGGGTCTAGAAGACTGCGACTTAGAAAATCTGCCTGGACATTTTCGCTTCCTGTAATATGAGAGGCCGCTATCTGGTTCGTGTGCTTCCGCCCAGAGAATTAACTCCTGAGCCTCCTGGGCTATCCATTTGGCTCTTGGTTCCACCCTGTCGATTGATATAAGCCACGGTTGTTGCATTGTCTGACAAGATCCTGACCGAATGACCCTGAACCATCGGTAGAAAAGCCAGCAGTGCTAATCGCACTGCCCTGGTTTCCAAGCAATTGATAGACCAGGAGTGATCCTCCGCCAACCAAATACCCTGAGACGACTGACGCTGGCAAACTGCACCCCAACCAGATAGACTGACATCGGTAGTGATAATGATCCAATCCGGTACCTCCAGGTCGACCCCTCGAAGAAGGGGACCGGATTGGAGCCACCAAGAGAGACTGTCCTGGATTTGGGCATCGAGCGATACCGGCTGATGAAAAGCTTCTGACAGCGGATTCCATTGTGCCAACAGAGCTTTCTGTAATGGTTTCATATGTGCAAAAGCCCAGGGAACCAACTCGAGGGTGGAGGCCATGGATCCCAGAACCTGTAAAAAAAAAAAAATCCCAGGCTCTGGGAACCCACAATGTCAACAAACGGTGAACCTGCGCTTGCAATTTGCACGCTCTCTCCTCCTCAAGGAACACCTTGCCCACGTTCATGTCGAACCGAGCTCCCAAATACTCGAAACTCTGTGATGGGTTGAGATGAGTCTTGGCGAAATTCACCATCCAGCCTAGAGAGTATAGGAGTTGAACCATCTTCCGGACCGCCATGTGACAACTGGCCTCTGACTTTGCCCTTATGAGCTAATCGTCCAGATAAAGGATGAGCAAAAACTCCCTCGCACCGGAAGGCCGCCGCTACTACTACCATGATCTTGGTGAAGGTCCGGGGTGCTGTGGCTAGCCCGAAAGGAAGAGCCTGAAACTGGAAATACTGAACCAGAACCATGAATCTCAGATAACGCTGATGGACCCGATGAATGGGCATATGAATATATGCCTCCATCAGATCCAGTGAAGCTAGAAACTCCTGATGGCGAACTGCCACAATCACTGACCTCAGGGTTTCCATGTGAAAAATTGGGACTTCCAGCACTGCATTTACCCATTTTAGGTCCAGAATGGGGCGGCAGGTGCCCTCCTTTTTCGGAACCATAAAATAAACGGAATACCGACCAGTGTCCCTTTCCGCTGAGAGGACCAACTGTTAAACCCTGTCAAAGGTCTCCCGAACTGTGTGCCATTTTTCCAACGAACCGCAGGGAGAGACCAAAAAGAGGTCATGGATGGGACGTGCAAAATCAAATGCGTAACCATTTCTGCGTGAGATTGGCCCACTCCCTGTAGAAAAGAGCTAGATGCCCCCCTAAAAAGGGAACGATGGAGTGGGCCGGCTTCGCCTCATTGGGAGGATTTTGCCCCTGGAGCCCCCCTTCTGGTAGGGGCGCTAAAGGGCCGATAAGCTCCTCGAAAAGTCTGCGCCCAGGATTAACTGCGGCCCACAAACTGCTTCTGCGAGGCTGTTGTACCCCTCGTTGACAAGGCCTTCTGCCTTCCCGGAAACGGGACCGAAATGAAAAGGAGTGCTTGGACTTAGGCTTATCCTCTGGCAACTTGTGGACCATATTGTCCCCCAATTGTTTTATCAGTTGTTCAAGATCCTCGCCAAACAATAGTCTGCTTTTAAAAGGCAGAGAACCCAATTGGGATTTGGATCAAACATCCACAGACCAGTGAAGCAACCACAACAGCCTCAGAGCCGAAACCGCAGAGGCCATAAGCCAAGAAGAGGTCCGCACCAAGTCATACAAGGCGTGTGCTATGTACGCTACTGATGCTTCCAAACGTTAAGCGACCACCATCCACGCTGGGGCTAGCCTGACCTACCTGCAATTGCTGCACTCACCGCAAACACGCTCATTGCATGAAGCTGGAGCAAATAGCTGCCCGGAGGCTCAAAGCAGAAACCTCAAAGATCCGCTTTAGATGAACCTCCAGCTTACGGTCCTGAACATCCTTTAGCACTGCGTCCCCTGCCACCGGAATAGTTGTCTTCTTGGTGACTGTCGATACCGCAACATCCACTTTCGGTATAGCAAAAAGCTCCAAAGTCTGTTCGAGTAGGGGATAAAGCTTTGACATAGCTCGACTCATCCTCAAACCGGCATCCAGAGAATTCCACTCCTGATCCACCATCCTCTGCGTGACCTATGATAAGAAAAAGTCAAGGGAGGACCATGAATCCCATCCAGAACTGGGTGCGCCCCATCTATGTCCAAATCCAACCGAGGGAGCTTCAATCCAAGTTCCCCAGGACCTACGGAATCAAGGGGGCCAATTCCTCTCGACGAAACAAGCAAAGAATCTTCAGATTGTCCCCGTCGGACACCGGCATATCAGCCACATTGTCCCCCGGACCTGGATCGCCCGTATCTGGATTGGCCACCACGTGATCAGGGGCCGGTGGCCCCAACAAAGGGAGCCCGGAATCCCCGGGAGTCTCCGAGGACCCTGCGGAATCCTCCATATCCCTATCTGACCACAGTGGCCCTAACAACTGATGGACCCCGGAGGCCAACCTACCTTGAGATCGAGCAGGGCCAGACTGAGAAGCCTGAACTGCTGGGGACAAAGGAGGAGGGGCCAGTCCCCCTTGATGAAGGTCCATACCTTCCTGCTGATCCAAGTAGGCTCGGTGGAGCAACAAAATAAACTCAGGTGAAAAACCACATGGAGCTGACCCTGTAGGCCCGCCACCCCTGACTGCAAAACTGAGAGGCAACACCTCATCCCCTCTTCCCTGCCACCCTACAGGGCCCAGTTGAACTGGGGAAAGTCACGGGGGGGGTCCTTTGTCCCCCCCAAATAGCACTGACAAGTCAGGTGGGGAACATAAAATGTCCGCCGTTCCCATGCCGGCCAAAGTTGAAGGCCCGATACGGGAAACATCATCCCTGGTGACAATAACAGGAGCATTAGAGGCAGCCTGAACACGCCGACGTTTTGTGGGGGAGGGGGCAGAGAAGGCCCTTCACCGCCAGAGACTACGCTGAACAAAGTGAGGAGACAGTTGAGGCATGCAGGGACCGCGCCACACGCGCAGCAGACCCGACCCTGAATCATGCACACGTGGTCACAACGGGAGCCCCTCACAAGCAGTGAAGTCGCCCCTCCCCCCTTTGAAATGCTGCCCTGACAACCAAAAGAGGCCGCCCCTACAACCCAGAGAGACCTACCGCTCACCTCCTGCTGCTTCCTAAACTGGCACTGTTTACTTTTTTTTAAAATGTTACTACAGAAACAGGGCCTACGCTCTCCTAAGGCCAAGGGGAGCTGTCCAGCATCAGCTCAGCCTGAAAGAAAGGAGAGAGAAAGCCCTAACAAGAAAAAGCATCTGACCAGAGCCCAAAAGCCACCTAGGTGGCCTCGTGAAGGGGAAGGATCTGGACCACCAGATTTGCACCCACGGATGAGAGCCGAAGTGATCTTACACAAAGGTCATCGACCTCCAGCTCGTCACCTCAACCAAACAGGGAAGGGTTCCCCCAGGGGGAACCCAACCCCTGGAAGAAAGGCTTCTTAAAAAAGAAAAGGTGAAAAAAAAAAAAAGACAAAAAACTGCCAGAAACTGCAGGTATATGCACCAGCCACCATCTGCTAGAGACAGAAATACTGAGGAACTGCAGGTAGCACCAGAGTTTAAGAAGCAGTGTCAGTTAAACTTTCTGTCTCCATCTGCTGGCAGGGATGCATAAACCCAGGAGTCTGGACTGATCCGGGTATGTTCAGGGAATTTATATTCCTTGATTTTATTGTTCTGAGGAATGATATTTCTATTTTTCCATTTTTGCAGTGCATACAGTCTGGCTTGTGGTTTCCAGTTCAGATTTTGTCTACATGTTTCTGTTTATACTTTAATGGCCTCTTTATTCTGTATTTGGTGAGGGTGTGTCTGTGTTCTGGGTGTGTGACTAAGGTGAGGTGTTCCGCTAATGTGTAGGAATCTATAATAGTCTGGCTTGTTCTTTTTTCCTAATAAGAAGTGTATTGGCGTTTAGGGCCTGGTGTGATATATGCAGCATTGCCTTTTCATAGTTAGGGTTCTTGCTGTTTGAGTACTGGCAGTTAGTGTTCTTTTAGTATGGGAATTTTACTGTTTTAATTGTAATTCAGTTTACTCTGTGCTTCATAAGGGTGAAGCCCACACCCAACATGTATTATCATATGGCTAATTCCATATACATTCTACGTGTGTGTGTTGCTTTTTTTTTAGGGTTGTTATTGTTTTACCTCAAAACACTATCAAGTAAATTTTAAACATGCACATGTGCCTATAAACTCGCGTATTGAGCACACAAGCAAAAATACGCTCAATTTTAAATCGTGCGTGCAAGTATATGCGTATCATTTAACATATTCCTACCACACATATGTGTGGAGCCTTTACGTGCATACTCATAAGTGACCGGAGAGAGAGAGATCCAGAGCCTCTTTTAAAGAGACAATCTTGACACACTATATATCATGGAGGGGGTAGTGCTACAAATGTCTACAGGCCCTTGTGCCCTGGCAGACCAGTGTAACACCACTGCCCCCAAAACCCACTCTGAGTTGAAAGTGCCCATCTTATAGTGGGAGATATATCAAGTGTCAGATTGTCTCTTTAAAAGTTTCTCTCTCTCTCTCTCTCCCTCCCTTCCCCCCCCCCCCCCCCCCCCCCCCCCCCACCCTCGTATTCAGGATCCCTGTGGCCCAAAATCTCTACACTTGCGCCTCATCAGGACCAGTAGTAAAATACCACTGCACGCGTTGCCAAGGTCAGCCTAGCAAAATTCAGGGGTTACGTGCATAAGTCTTGGCCCCACCCCAGAGTACCCATGCCCCACCCCTTTTCTATCTCCTTATTCTTGACTCGCGCTCAGGTATGTATGCGTGTACTTCCAGGCTTCTTAAAATTCGAGTTGCTCGCTAGTGGCCCACTTACACGTGTATGGGGCCGTTTTTGCACGAGCAATACTTTTAAAATCTACCTGTATGCTTTCAATTTCCTTTTTCATGTAGAATGTTTAAATGTGTGTGGTGAGGGCAGGGGGCATGGGCGCACGGCTGTAAAGTTGTCTAGCTTACCTAATGCCTTTGCACTGGCCAGAGAAAGTGTGCCACACAAAGACCCCCAACATTCACCCATCTCCCTTTTCTCCAGAGGAAAATGCTGGGCAAAAGATAGGAAGTAGGCCTTAGAGTTTCTGGGAGTGTGGCAGGATTGCCAGCTTCCTAGAAACATTCACTGACACACTATCTGCCACTCCTCTGGGAATTCTAAATTTGTTGCCAGAGGATGTGGTTAGTGCAGTTAGTGTAGCTGGGTTTAAAAAAGGTTTGGATAAGTTCTTGGAGGAGAAGTCCATTAACTGCTATTAATCAAGTTGACTTAGGGAATGGTCTCTGCTATTACTGGCATCAGTAGCATGGGATCTTCTTGGTGTTTGGGTACTTGCCAGGTTCTTGTTGCCTGGAAACAGGATGCTGGGCTTGATGGACCATTGGTCTGACTCAGCATGGCAATTTCTCATTTATTTCATTTATTTTATTTATTTATTTGTGTGTTTTTATATACCAAAGTTTGGTACAGGCCTTCACTCCGGTTTACAGAAAAAACAACTTGATACATTGAGTTTCATAACATCTAAAACATATACTCATATATTCATAACATGAAACATTGTGATATTGATGATATATTTTTAACATAAAACAGTGAAAGTCATAGCATATATAAAACAGATATAAATATAAATTATCATTTTTTAGTTAACTTGTATATAATTGTGATTTAATTTTATTGTACGTAGTCTGTTATAAAATTTGACTTTACTATGCTGATTTACTAAAAAGATTTTTTACTATAATTAACATGGAGATAGAACGATATGCTGTAGATGGTTTGGTTACTTTAAATTTTGATAATAGGTGGGGCGGAGATTGGATATATTTTACTTTATAGAAAGAATTGTTATATTTAACTTTGTTAGCAGGAGGGTGTAGATTAGTTACAATTTTACTTTACAAGCAGATTTAGTTAATGGTGGCTATTGTTGCGGATTTGTAATGTTTAATTGACTGGGATTTTTCAGTGCTAATGTTTTTACTCTTGAAGTGAGTATTCGGCAGTGATTTCGTTAGCCTATGCCGTCTTTGTAGGTTTGTTTAAATAGGAATGTTTTTAGTTGTTTTCTGAATAGTTTCGAGTTGTTTTGTAATCTTAGGTTTTCAGGTAGTGAGTTCTACAGTAGAGGTCCGGCTTTTGAAGCTGCTCTTTCTCTAGTTGTAGTAAGTCTAGCAATTGTTACTGGTGGTATGGTGAGCAGAGCCTTGTTCGCTGATCTGGTTTCACATTGTGGGATATGTTTCTGGAACATGGTGTTTAAGCATTCTTTTTCATTGTTGTACATGTTTTTGTGTATTATGGTAAGTAGCTTGTATTCTATGCGTTTAACTACAGGGAGCCAATGTAGTTCTTTTAGTACTGGGGTAATGTGTTCCGATCTTTTGTGATTGGTGAGTATTCTCGCCTTGGCGTTCTGCAGTAGTTGGAGGGGGCATGTGGTTGATTTTGGTAGACCTATTAGTAGAGAGTTGCAGTAGTCAAAGGAAGAGAATATTAGTGATTGAAGAATGGTTCTGAATTCTGGTTGGTTTAGGAGTGGTTTTAGTCTTTTGAGTATTGAGAGCTTGTAGAATCCTTCTTTCATGTTTATGTGATTTTTGAATCCCATTTCGGGGTCGATCCAGATTCCTAGGTCTTTTACGTTTTCACTAAGCTTGATCATTGATTTGTCGATTTGGTTTGAGACCTTGTTTTGGTAGTGTTGGGGTTTTTTTTCAAGCAGTATACATTCAGTCTTTTCTATGTTAAGGCATAGATTCAAGTGATTTGGAGTGTTTTTTATTGTGTAGAGATGAGTGGCGGCTACTTGAGGGCATTTTCAACGGTGCTTGTTACGGGGATGAGTAGTTGAATGTCGTCTGCGTACATATAGTACATGATGCTGAGGCTTGACAGTAGTTGGCATAATGGGAGTAGGTATATGTTGAAGAGAGTGGCAGAAAGGGCTGAGCCTTGAGGTACTCCGGTTTTGAGAGGAATAATTTCAGAGATGGCGTTGTTAATGTTTACTTGGAATGATCTGTTTTGAAGGAAAGAGTTGAACCATTTGAAAGTTATTCCAGATGGCCAATTTCAGATCATCTTTGGAGCAGCGTTTGATGGTCGACTGTATCGAAGGCTGCTATTTAAGTGCTGTTCTAAGTGAACAAAAAACTTTTTTTAAATTTGTGATCTGTGTAAAATGGGTGATGCTCCAGACCTGAGAGGGGGTGCTAACTTTCCTGTTGTGTTCTAAAAGCTTCAAAGTATTGATGTATCTGTTAGTGTCTAATGTGAATTGTGGCTAAGAACTAACTTTATAGTGCTGTAATTGGATTTATGTAAAATTCAGGCTAAGAATTCATAAGTTGCATTTAGGACTTCATGAAACTAAAATGTGCTCAGTTCTTTGGAGATTCTTTCCCTTCTCCTCTTATGCTGCTTTTATTATTTTATATTATATACATCTTTTATTTTTGCTTGATAACAAATAGCCACAATGTTCTGTCATTTGCATAACTGAAAACCATTCTCAATTTAATAAAGACCTTACTCATTAAATTGCCCTGGCATCCACTATATTCAGTAAAATATTTGCAGCAGGCCCAGGCTGATTCTCTTGTTAACTTCTGACCCATTTTTCTTTTTAGCCAAAGAAACCTGTGTTCAGTAATTTTGGGAGTTTGAGAAAGAAGAAATCGGATGATGGTGAAGAGTATGTGTGCCCAATGGAGGTGGGACAGTTGTCTGAGAGCAGTTCTGCAAAAGGATTCAGTCGTGGTTTGGATATCGGAATGTATGATGAAGAGGATTTGGACAGAATAGAACAGGTGAATTATTTATGTATTTATTTATTTAAAACATATATATTCTGCCTATAGCGGACTAGCTGTGCTAAACAGATAACATAAAAAACATACGGTATTTTTCGCTCCATAAGATGCACTTTTTTTCCCCCAAAAGTGGAGGGAAAATGTCTGTGCGTCTTATGGAGCGAATATAAAAAATAAAAATCTAACAAACCCCCCCCCCCCCCCACACACACCTTCCACTGCCATTGGTCAGCCCCAGTGACATAGTACGGGCAAAGGGCCGTCGGCGCCATTTTGATTACTGGCAGCCGATGGCCCAAGTCCAGGAGATTGCTCCCGGACCACTCCTGGACCCCGCTGGACCACCAGGGACTTTTGGCATGTCTTGGGGGGGTCAGGAGGGTGGGGGGTTGTAGTAAATTAATTTGGCAGGTCTTGGGGGGGTCAGGAGGGTGGGGGTTTGTAATTAGTTAATTTTGCAGGTCTGGGGGGGTAGTTAATTAATTTGGCAGGTCTTGGGGGGGGGGTTGTTAATTAATTTAAAGGGTTGGGATGGGGTTTTTTTTTGGGGGGGGGCCCACAGAAAGAGAAAGATAAGTTTTCTGATTTGGGGAGTGGACGAAATGGCCCTCCCCAGACCCGAAAACAAAATGGGGAGAAAAAAAATGTTATGCACTCCCCTAATTTGCTCCATAAGACACACAGATGCCCGGGGACAGAGCCGGTTTAGCACAAAAATTTTTTTTTAAATTTCCCCCCTCTGAATCCTAGGTGCGTCTTATGGTCAGGTGCGTCTAATGGAACGAAAAATACGGTAAATAAAATAATAAGAAATGCCACAGCAATAATTGACAGCCCAGAAATTCATAATCAGCCCATTGTTTTGCAATAACAGGCTTCTGCCTCAAATAGGCTAACCCTAGGAGAAAGTTTTCAAAAAACAGTAGAGTCTTATGCTGTTTCCAAAACTAAACATAGTCAGTTATGGTTTGAACTGGTATGGAGTTCCTCATGACAGGACCTATAACAGAAAAAGCTAGATCCCAAGTGTCCTGTAACTATACCTGTATTACAGACGGGATGGTTATGCAGGCCCAATAGGGAATGTACAATGTTAACAAATCAACAATGCCCAATTAATGGCTCTAAAAATCATATAAACAACCCCTAAATTTTATCTTTTGCTCAGCAGGCAACAGATATAGATATTTTATCATAGTCACATTTTTCCTTGTGGATCTTCCTAAAACAAGACATGCTGCAAAGCTCTAATCCGACAGTTTGGCAATCCCACATTCCAAAAATCAACAGAAGTCAAAACAAAAGCCTGGACTACAGACTGAAAGTCATCTCTAGAAATAATATATCTAAATCAAAACAAAAACTTCAGTTTAAAAGAACCTGACTTTAAAATGGCACTGATCTGCAGTTTAAGGCACAAAGAAGTTAATATAAACTCCCAGGTCCCTGACGCTGTCAGAAACAGTAAGTGGCATCCCTTTGCTGAAATTAAGGAATAATTTATTGCTTCACATCCAGGAGCTAATTATGTATTAAGACAGAATAACATGATTTTCCTAGCGTGTAGCAGATGGACTCAAAACAAGTGGGTATAGTGTGCTCATGCTAGCAGTTGGAGACGGATCTGATGTCAGCACGGGTACATATACCCCCACAGGAAGTGCAGCAATTCAGTAATTTCCGTCTCCAAAGCAGTTTGGAGCTCCCTCACGCTCGCTGAGCGTGTTTCCAAATTCTACACAACTAAATTCATAGAAGACACCTACCTGACGACGAGCCCCGCACTCCTGCGGTGATACCAGTCGGTCCCTCCCCCAGTTGAGTTTCCCGAGGCGATTTCCGTGATCCCTCGAAGGTAAGTTCCTCGGTCCGGTGGCCGGCTCGCGGCAGGGACCTAACTCCCGAGTGAGAAGGGCTCGGGCGTGGCTTAGAGGCAGCCTCAGTCCCGGCGTGGACTTGGCCCCCGAGCGAGACGAGTTCAGGTGCGGCCCAGAGGCAGCGGGTGCACTTCCTCGAGCGCAGCGGTGACGGTACTTACCCTCTCCCCCCGCAGCCAGAGACCGCCCGGGTCGCAACTGGGAAGCGCCGAAGACAAGGTAAGGCATACATCTTTACTTGGTCTCCGAGGAAGTGAGGATTCGCAGAGTCTGCCTATGTGGCAACCCACCACGGAGGTCGCCATTTTTCTGCCTGGTTTGTCACGTTGTTAGACGCTCGCTGTTAGGTGCACATTGTTAAATAAGCGCCCGCTGATAAGCGTCCGTTCCTAGACGCACTTGGAGCATAAGAGAGCCCAGGCGTCAGCGGAGCTGGCCCCTCCAGCATCAGGCATGAGCCTCTGCTCGGCATGCAACCTCAGAGCCACACAGAGCGAGGAAGCAGACTCCCTATGTGCCCAATGTGAAGAGGCCCTGGGAGTTCCAGGCCAGGACCGGTCGCAGCCCAGCGTACTTGCCAGTTCCTCAGGGAACACCCCGGACCTATCAGGCAGCAGTGAGCAGCCGGGGACCCCGAGGGACCTGGTACCCCTCAGACCAGATCCTGCTTTGCTCTCCTGGGTGGAATTATTCAAGGGGATTCATGACTTTGTCACAATGCAGGCTGCTCCCCGTGCGGGTCCATACGTACCAGATGACCCGGCCCCTGGACCCTCAAGGCCTAGGCACGGCCACGCGCCACCCGGAACCCCCACTTATGGGGATTCAGATTGCCCTGAGGAAGACGACGAGTCCCCCGAGGAGGGAGAACTTCCCTCGGGGATTGAACCATATCGGACCATGAGGCGCTTCTTTGTGAAAGGGGATCTCCCAGGCCTGATCTCTCAATGCCTGTCGGAGCTGGCTATTCCGGGCCATGATGCCCCTGAGGAACCTAGAATGAACCCCCTGTTAGAGGGCCTGCGCCAAACGTCTCACCATTTTCCCCTCCTACAAGTAGCTCAACAGTTAATCGATCTGGAATGGAATACGCTGGAGGCCTCATTCAAAGGGGGTCAGGCCTTGGCTGGCATGTACCCCTTAGACCCGGCAACCAAGGAGAAGCTGGCGTGCCCCCAGGTAGACGCCATAGTTAGCGCAATTGTGAAGCACACCACCATTCCGGTGGAGGGGGGGAAAGCCCTCAAGGATACACATGACCGGCGCATGGACACCATTCTGAAACAAGCCTTTGAGGTGGCAGCCATGTCCCTACGAATTGCGACCTGCTGCACCGTGGTGACACGTTCCTGTTTATCACAGGCTAGGAACAACACCCTGGGAGAAGAAATGGAATCAGCTCTCTCGTTCCTCACTGATGCAGCCTCTGACCTAGCCCGTACGGCAGCCAAGGGAGTGTCATCCTCAGTGGTGGCCAGGAGACAGCTCTGGCTACGTAATTGGTCGGCCGACTCCTCCTCCAAGACACGCCTCACGAGAATGCCCTTTGAGGGATCCCTCCTGTTCGGCAGCGACCTTGAGTAACTGGCCAATAAATGTGGCGCCTCTCCATTACCCCGTCTACCAGAAGACCGGTCAAGGAGGAACCAGCGCCCCTTTCCTAGACCATCCAGAGGTAGAACCTCTCAGCCCTTCAACCCTTACAGGACTCGCTACCAAGCACCTCGTTCGCAGGCCAGGAACCAGTCCTTTCGGCCTAAGCACAACAAGAGGGGAATCCCCTCGGGTTCGGGTCCCGGCCGTACCCCACAATGACAATCAGCCGACCATCCGGGGGTAGCAGCCATAGGGGGCAGGCTATCCCTCTTCTACCGAAGGTGAGTCGAGATTACCTCGGATCAGTGGGTCCTCGCCATCATCCGAGAAGGGTATTACCTGGATTTTCTTCGACTCCCACCGGACAGGTTTGTGGAATCTCCTTGTTCGCCCATCAAGAGGACGGCCCTAGAAGTTACTTTGCGGAGGCTCCTGTCCCTAAAGGCCATAATCCCAGTGCCTGCAAGGGAGATGAATTCTGGGCATTATTCCATTTATTTCATCATGCCCAAGAAGGAGGGCACTTTCCGGCCCGTCCTGGACCTCAACTCAGTCAATCGGTTGGGTCTGTCAGCTTTCGCATGGAAACTCTGCGGTCTGTCAAAAATTCAGTACAGCCAGGGGAGTTTCTCACATCCCTAGATCTGTCGGAAGCCTGCCTGCATATCCCAATCCATCGGGATCATCAGCACTACTTACGCTTCAAGGTCCTGGACCAACACTTCCAGTTCCGAGCTTTACCCTTCGGGTTAGCCACCGCGCCGCGGACCTTTACCAAGGTCATAGTAGTAGTGGCAGCGTCCCTCAGGAAGGAGGGAATCCTCGTCCATCCCTACCTGGACGATTGGCTGATCCGGGCGAAGTCACCAGAGGAGAGCCACCAGGCAACCAACAGAGTTATAGCTCTTCTGGAAAGCCTAGTATGGGTTGTAAACTTGAATAAGAGTTCCCTACAGCCTTCTCAGTCGCTGGAATACCTAGGAGTCCGATTCAACACCCAGGAAGACAAGGTCAGCCTGACCTCCAAGAGAAGATCAAAGCTCCGGAATTGTCTGCAGGCCCTGCTGAGTGCCACCCGGCCCACAGCTTGGGATTACTTACAGGTCCTCGGCCTTATGGCATCGACTCTGGAGGTGATACCATGAGCGCGGGCTCATATGAGACCATTACAACGCTCCCTCCTATCTCTGTGGAGCCCACGATCACAGAACTACACCACACACCTACCTCTACCAGCCAGAGTACGGAATCAGATACGGTGGTGGTTGCAGTCCAGCCACATGAGCCGGGGGTCAAGAATGTCCTCCCCAACCTGGACCCTGCTCACTACGGATGCCAGCCTGAACGGATGGGGAGCGCATTGCGAAGAACTCACCGCCCAAGGGCGGTGGAACAGAGAAGAGTCGGGGTGGAACATCAACCGCCTAGAGGCACGGGCAGTCAGGCTAGCGTGCCTGCGATTTGCCCACAGACTTCGCAACAGAGCGGTCAGAGTGATGTCAGACAACGCCACCACGGTGGCATACATCAACCGACAGGGCGGAACCAGAAGCCAACAGGTATCCCTAGAAATAGCCCCCCTGATGACTTGGGCGGAAGCGAATCTCCAGGACATCTCCGCCGTCCACATCGCCGGGAAGGACAACACCACGGCAGACTTCCTCAGCAGAGAAAGCCTAAATCCAGGGGAATGGCAGCTGTCGCCCACAGCTTTCCAGATGATTGTGGATCAGTGGGGGACGCCGGGCATGGACCTACTAGCGGACAGGTCCAACGCTCAAGTTCCCAGGTATTTCAGCCGCAGGCGGGATCCTCTATCCCAGGGGATCGATGCCCTGGTACAGCCATGGCCTCAGGAGATCCTGCTATATGCCTTTCCTCCATGGCCCCTGCTGGGTGCCATTATACACAAGATCCAGCGGCACAGAGGCCTAGTTCTTCTAGTGACCCCGGAATGGCCAAGAAGACCCTGGTACGCAGACATGAGAAGACTACTGGCAGGAAATCCACTTCCCCTGCCTCCACACAGGGACCTGCTGCGGCAAGGTCCCATCCTCCACGAGGATCCAGCTCAATTCTCTCTTTTGGTCTGGCCCTTGAGAGGGCTAGACTGAAGAAAAGAGGGTACTTGGGGCCGGTAATAGATACACTCCTCCGAGCACGCAAGTTCTCCACATCCCTAACGTATATAAGGATCTGGAGAGTATTTGAAGCCTGGTGCGAAACTCACGGCACCAATCCACATGCCGCTAAGATCCCTATCATTTTGGATTTCCTGCAAGATGGACTTCGGAAGGGTCTGTCCCTCAGTTCCATCAAAGTTCAAGTGGCAGCGCTGTCCTGCCCGGAGTGACGGCAAGCATCGCCACACACCCAGACGTTTCACGTTTCCAGAAAGGAGTCAAACACATTCGCCCGCCGCTGAAATGGCCAGTACCCTTGTACCCTCAACCTAGTTTTGGAATTTCTAGCGGGACACGCCTTCAGACCACTTCGAGGCCTGTCCCTCCGTTTGTTAACCTTGAAGATGGTGTTCCTGCTGGCTGTATGCTCAGCACGCCGCATCTCGGAGCTACAAGCACTGTCCTGCCGAGATCCATTTCTCAGAATCACTCCATAGGCTATCCATCTTCGCACGGTTCCTTCCTTCTTACCCAAAGTAGTCTCACGCTTCCACCTCAACCAAACCATATCCTTGCCTACCACGGAAGGTTTGAAGAAGTCGGAAGAAGGTCGAATACTACGCCATCTCGACATCGGCAGGCTGCTGTCCAGATACCTGGAAATGTCAGAAGCAGTACGAAAGACGGACCACCTGTTCGTCCTTCACAGCAGGAAGAAGCAAGGGGAAGCGGCCTCACGGGCAACCATCGCCCGCTGGAACAAAGATGTTATCAAGGCAGCCTACGTAGAAGCGGGAAAACCACCACCTCTACGGGTCAAGGCTCACTCTACCAGAGCGCAGGCTGCCTCTTGGGCAGAAACTAGGATGCTGTCGCCTGCAGAGATATGTAAAGCGGCGACGTGGTCTTCCCTCCATACCTTCTCCAGATTCTACTGTCTGGATGTTTTCCTATATAGGGCATCCACCCTGCCGGGTGTCGACGCCTTCCAGTTGAGACCACTGGCATCTCCAGCTACTATCAATCGGTCAGGGTAATCCTGTTCATTTAATCGATCGGTCAGTTACACATATATCCATAAAGCTTTTGCAAGGAAGATTACTGACTTGCTGCACTTCCTGCGGGGGTATATGTACCCCCGCTGACGTCAGATCCGTCTCCAACTCCTAGCACGAGCACACTATACCCACTTGTTTTGAGTCCATCTGCATACACTAAGGAAAAGGAGATTATCAGGTAAGTAATCTCAACATTTAGCTAATAGAAGTCATAACAGATAAGGCAGGACATAAATTGGATTATTTTTTATCTAGTGTAAATCTGTGTATTCATAAAGAATAAGAAAACAAAACTTACATACATCGTTGGAAATCTCACTGTAACATTACAATATGTCATTAAATAACATGGACAAACACAAACATGTAGTCTATGCAACCTGATGCACATCAGAAGCCTACTACAAAATAATTTATAAATATGCAAATTTATTCCATTTTACCCCCTTATTATATTACTGGACACAATGCTCGGAGTGCCTGGTGCTTGCGCACTCGAGTCATCAGATCTAAATGAAAAAAGAAAATGAATAAAATAAATGACTGACTTAAATAGGTAAATAAACCCCCCACCCTAAAATCTTTAATGAAGAAGTACCTTTTTTTACTATTATCAACACACCGACGATTGAGCAATCACAAATTGTTCAAGATCAATCTCCTAGTTCAAGGAGACAGGCTCTGAATAGGTTTCCCATATTGCCAAAAACTTTCTGCTGCCCAAATTTAGCACAATTATGTAAAACCAATGATTCCATGTACATCATGCAAAGTATTCCTCCTTTGCCAATAAGAAGGTGGAATCTCTTCCAGCCAGACTAACCATATTGATTTTCTTTTCCCCAGCACAAAGGCTTTCCGTGCAGAGAATATCTTCTCTTCTCACAAAGTGTTTAGAAAAACCTGTCTCAAACAAAATTAATTCAGGAGATAGAGGAATTAGATACCAAAATAACTTTTGCGCCCTACGGACAGCTTGGTTATGGGCCTCTGACTTGCGCCCTGATGTCCAAGACAGTCTGGCTGACTTGCCATGTACAGGGGAGAACCATTTTGGTGACAGAATTGAGGAGGCTGTGGCTCAACTGAAGGACTACAGGAGACCCTCCAGCAGTTGTCGGCTAGTACTTCCGGCACCCAGTCTACCAGAAAGCCCCCCATGGCAATATCATAAACGGCCTTTCTATCAGCCATGTAAATGGTACCCACCTGCACAGAGGTCCAGGGCTCAAAGGCCTGTCCCCAAGACAAGGCAGAGACAACCTAGGCCACCTCGGGCACCTACAGTTCTGCTGCAGAACCCTGCCACGGGGTTTTGACTGGCGGCCAGGGAGCGTGAGCCAACTTTCTCCAAGAGACCCCATCGGTTGACTCCATCTATTTGCAGATCGCGGGATCTCGATCACATGGGCCTCTGGGTCCTATCCGTCAGGGTCACAGGCTGCATTTCCAGCGACTTCCACCTGGCTGCCAGCCATCGACCGCTCGCCAGCTTGTTTTCATGACTGGGAGCACTTGTGAAAACCAGGTCTTTCACAGATCCGCACAAGGTTGGTATCCTCTACCTGGGGGCTTCCTATGACGTCCACGGGTGCCCCGACTGCTCGTTCCTGCCTGGACAAGATGGAGCAGCTTTTTGGCACCAAGAAGTTGGCTCCATCGACTCCAGCATTGGAGACCCCTCAGATTCATAGTCGCCTTCTATGTCCATCCGGTTCCTCCTCGTGATGAAAGGAGCTCAGGTGACCGGCCCTCTCCATCGTTGGACCATTCTAAGGCATCCGGATCATTGGCATCCTCGGCACTGGAGAAGGACCGGGTGAGCCCCAAGGGAAACAGACACCGGCAGCAGCAGCCGTCATCACACAGCACCGGCGCCAACCCCCCAAAGGAGCACCATTCCATGCCGAATCTCCTCCAAAACGACCCCCATGGTGAAGAGGCCACTTCCTCTCCAAAACCCAGGAGTCCCAGGTGTTCCCCACTGAGTGCGGTGCTGGATACAGAGCTTCCTCGGGCCCCCCCCCCCCCCTCCATGAAGGCTGCGGTGATGTCTCATTCTCCTCGTCCTCTGTCGTCCACGTTCTCATCACTGGACTTTCAGGAGGAGTTGGACCACAGGGTGCAGCAGGCTGTGCTCTGAGCCCTCCAGAACTTTGAACCGCTCCCGGCGCCAGCCCCCACACCAGCACCAGAGCCAGCGCCTGCGCTGTTAGCACCCCTGCTGGAGCATCTCAACATCGTGTTGGGGGTCCTACCAATGCATCCAGGGCTCCTTCGGCTCCCCATCGGCCACCAAGGTCCCCCTCCAGAGCAATACCAATTCCTGGTTCCTCTGAGGAGTAAGATTTGCAATCACACCCGAGGCCCTCAATGCCTCCACTCCCCGAGCCTGTTCCCAGGCCATCGGGAGTCCCTGAACCGTCTGTTCCCTCGGAGCCCCCAGTACTATCGATGCCCTTGAGGCCCCCGGTACTGAGGTTGCCGAGACTACTCTCGATGCCGCTACCAGTGGGTATGGGCGCTGGCATCCCCTGCCGTCCTCCTGTGGATGTTACTGAGGAACATGTGCTATATGATCCCTGGGGCGATGATTCATCGGAATCTTCTTCCAAAGACCCTGGTGACTTGCTTTCTGAGCCTTCCCCACCAGATGAGAGGCGTCACTCTCCCCCAGAAGACCGCTCCTTCGGGATTTATCCAGGCTATGGCGGAAACCATTCCTTTCCAGCTCCTCACAGAGGAGGATGCCTGCCACAAAATGCTGCAGGTTCTCCAGTTTGTGGATGTCCTGAAGAAGGTAGTAGCCATCCCAATCTATGAAATTCTCTTAGAACTTCTATAAAGGATGTGGGAATACCTGAGCTCTGTCCCACCTGTCAGCTGGATGACAGATGCCCTTTATCTGGTCAGCAGGCCCTTGGCTTTCATTATTTCTCAGGGCCCCAATAAATTTAGATGTGCGTTATTGACATACCACATTAGCCAGCATCTTGCCTGTTTTATTCACAAAACAATAAAACTTGTAACGAATATGTTGAATCGATTTATATGCTCTTTGATGTAGTAAGTCTACATAAATTTTGGAGCTCATATTTCTGTCTCAATTGCATTGAGAGTTGAGCATTAAGGCTAATTTACATTGCATCAATTGGATTGCAAGTTGGAGAATTTTGGCATTGATCCGTTTCCTTTTGGATTTCACATAGCTAATTATCTTCTCCTGCAAGACCACCTTTGCAGTTTCCAAAAAAAGAACAGGATCTTGCCTTGTAATTTGGGCAAATACCTGCCATTTATCCTTTAGGAACTCAGAAAAGGAAGGATTCTGCCAGAGTTCAGGTACCATATGCTACAATTTTAAGGAATTCTCTTTATGCATCCAGTTCATTTTACAGAGAAGTGGAGCATGGTCTGATATCGCAGGAGCACATAGACTAGCTCCCCCAGCAATCTGTGGTTGTGGAGTCTGCCTTAAAAAGGCCAAAAGATCTTGTACACATTCCTCTGCCCCTCTAGGCCGAGAGCATAGGGCCCTGGATGCCCTTGGAAGGAGGATCTTTCAAGGGGCAATGCTTATTGCCTGTATCGCCTTCTACCCGTTGTACGTGGCTCAATACAACAGGAACTTGTGGAAACAAATTCAAAAGTTGGCAGAACACCTGCCTCAACAGCATCAGGATGCATTGGAAGCAGTGGTACAGAAGGGCCTGGAGGCCAGGAAGCATGAGGTATTGTCAAATGATGTCTTCAAGACGGCGGCCAGGGTATTGGTCGCGGGTATTAGCACCCGTCGCGTGGCCTGGCTTCGGGCCTCCGACCTTTGGCCAAAGGTCCAGGAAAGGCTGGCATACCTACCCTGCACCAGAGAAAATCTCTTCGGGAAGGTCAGAGACGCAGTTGCTCAGCTCAAGGACCATCACGAGATCTTGCAGCAGCTCTCGACCAGCACCTTGGACCACTGTCCTCCGTGCTCAAGTCCCTGAATCACAGATCTCGCAAGTCCTTCTACCGCCAGAGGAGGTACTATCCTCTGGTTCCCTGCACCAGGGCACCATGCACTACGACCGGGGCTCGGCCTCACCAACAGCGTGCCCCCAGGCCCCAACCTGTGCCACAGCCCAGTCCAGCTGTGGAATTTGGACTGGCTGCAAAAGAGTGAATACCAGCTTGCGGTGCCCACGGACTCCTACCCACCAGTTGGGAGCTGCTGTGTCTGTTCGTAGACCTCTGGCCTCCTGTTACCACCGACCGCTGGGTTCTGACCATCGTACGGTTATCGCTTGAATTTCAGGACAGTCCAGCGGATTCTCCACTACCCCCAATGTGGGACTTGTCGAGGCATCAGGAAATGCTCAAGTTGGAGCTATCAACCGTGTTGAAGGCTAGAGCTCTAGAACCCGTGCCCTGCTCTCAACAGGGCCAGGGGTTCTACTCGAGATATTTTCATACCAAAGAAAACAGGCAGCCTCCGGCCCATTCTCTACCTCAGAGTCTTAAACAGGTTCTTGCAGCGAGAACATTTGAAAATGGTCTCCTTGGGCACCCTGATTCCTCTCCTTCAAAAAAGAGATTGGCTCTGCTCTTTCGATCTGAAGGATGCTTACACCCACATAGCGATATTTCCCACCTCACAGGAAGTATCTCCGCTTCATAGTGGGCCGCAAACATTTCCAAAACCGGATGCTGCCATTCGGCCTTGCCTCAGCACTGTTACGGCTATGGCTACTGTGCAACCGCCTCACCACCAGGGTTCCCTCAAGAGTATGCTCTCCTGGCTGGTCCAGCCCATCCTAGTCAGCTGCTCTATGTCCTGGACTGTCCTTCTAATCCTGCCTACCAAAGACTCGGCATCGAGCTCGTTTGGGCTCCCTGCTCTAGCCTCCTTGCTACCTTGCCTTCGGGCTTCTGCCTTGCTACCTGGCCTTCAGGCTTCTGCCTTGCTACCTGGCCTTCGGGCCTCCGTCTTGCTACCTGGCCTTCGGGCCTCCGTCTTGCTACCTTGCCTTCGGGCCTCCGTCTTGCTACCTTGCCTTCGGGCTTCTGCCTTGCTGTGTGTGCCTTCGGGCTTCTGCCTTGCTGTGTGTGCCTTCGGGCTTCTGCCTTGCTGTGTTTGTCTTAGGGCTTCTGCCTTGTTACCTAGCCATGTTGTCTTCAGGCCTCTGCCTTGCCGCCTAGCCTTCGGGCTTCTGCCTTGCTGTGTTGCCTTCGGGCTTATGTGTTTTATGTTCAGTGTTAGTGCTGTCCTGGTTTGTCTGTGTGTTCTTTGTCAGTCTGTTTTCCCCCAGGTTCCCTCAGTTCAGTTCACACATACCTACAGTCCATTTCACTCTTACCTGCACACTAACCTGTATTCACACTTACTTGCAACCAGTTCCAGTATTCTGATCACCTTTACCTGCATTCACTTCACACATACCTCCATGCTGCTTCAGTGTATCAAGCTCACTCTTACCCCCACGTACCTTGTATCAGGGATTCCCTCATAGCACCCTGCTAGCTATCCAGCTCCACAGTTTCCAGCCAGCACCCTGCTAGCAATCCAGCTCCACAGGTTCCAGCCAGCTCCCTGCTAGCAATCCAGCTCCACAGGTTCCAGCCAGCACCCTGTTTGCTATCCAGCTCCACAGGTTCCAGCCATTTTCAAAGCTCTCCTTCAACTCCTGCTTCTCTCAATCTGGGGGCACCCCTGCAGGTGGTGTTCCCTACATCTGACCACTGCCTAAACGTAACAAGCACTATGGGGCTTTAGGAAATGTCTGGCAGTGGTAGTGGCACACCTGCCACTGCAGTGGGGTGCACGTGTTCCCCTACCTTGATGACTGGCTCATCGGGAGCACCACGCAGGCCAAGGTGCTTCATTCACTGAGGTTCATGATCCATTTCCCCAAATCTCATCTGCGCCCATCCAAGCAGCTAGCATTCATTGGAGCTCTCCTGGACACAACTCTTGCCAGAGCATTCCTCCCCAGGAACCTCGCTCAGACCCTGGCATCGCTGGAATACTCCATCCGGCGGCGTCAGACAGTCTCTGCCCTGGTCCTGCTCTGCTTGTTGGGCCACATGGCTGCATCGGTTCATGTCACTCCGCTTGCCTGGCTAGCCATGTGTGTAGCGCAGTGGACACTCCGCTCTTAGTGGCTCCAAGCCACCTAGGTACTCTCGGCACCAATACAAGTTACCTCGCCCTTCCGAGATTCCCTCTCCTGGTGGGAAAGCCTGGACAACTTGGAGAGGGGCCTCCCCTTCCAAGTGTTATCCACCCAGGTGATACTGACCACCGATGCCTCAACCTTGGGCTGGGGGACACATGTGGAAAGCCTCCACACGCAAGGCATGTGGTCAGAGCAGGAAGTGAGTTGTCAAATAAACTTCCTGGAGCTGCAAGCGATCCGGTACGCTCTTTCGGCATTCCAGGATCACCTGGCCCACAAAGTGGTTTTGATCCAAACCAACAACCAAGTCGCGATTTGGTACATAAACAAGCAGGGAGGCACGGGCTCCTTCCTGCTTTGCTAGGAGGCAATACACATTTGGGATTGGCCCTATCCAAGAATGTGCTCTTGCGAGCAGTTTACCTTGCAGGTACAGAGAACGCGCTGGCGGACCGCCTGAGTCGTGCATTCCACCTGCATGAGTGATCACTCAACCTGACAGTCGTGGACAAAATCTTCTGCCTGTGGGCCGTTCCAGATGTGGAATTCTTTGCCTCCCCTCAGAATTTCAAGGTCATCCGCTTCTGCTCCCTGGACAGGGAGAACCAGCCTCAGGTGCCTTTGCCAGGTTTTGGGGCAAGGGCCTGCCATACTCATATCCTCCACTCCCACTGGTGGGGAAGACTTGTGAAACTCCAGCAGAACAGGGGCACCATGATCAGATTGCCCTATATTGGCCGTGACAAGTCTGGTTCCCAATCCTGCGTGACCTATCAATCCAGGATCCCATATACTTGGGCACCCTCCCGCCCCCCCAATCTGATCACGCAGGACCAGGGCAGATTGCACCACCCGAACCTCCGTTCACTGGCCCTCACTGCCTGGATGTTGAAAGGGTAGTCTTACAGTCCATTGACCTCTGTGATAATGTGTCGTAGGTACTGGTGGCCTCCCAAAAACCTTCCACCAGGAAGTCTTACTGGTTGAAATTGAGAAGGTTCTCCATCTGGTGTGAGGCAAAGGGCCTAGACCCTTTCTCATGCCCCACTCCGTGGCTGCTAGACTATTTGTGGTTCCTCTCGGAGACTGGGCTTCAGATCACCTCAATCCACACCCATCTGAGTGCTATTGGCGCATATCACCATGGAATAAGTGGTGCACCCATTTCTGTACAGCCTTTGGTGGGCCGCTTCATGAGGGGCCTGTTCATCTAAAGCCCCCTTTGCATCATCCTGTTATATCCTGGGACCTCAACGTGATACTAGCATCATGCAACCTCCTTTCAAGTCTATGTGCTCCTGCGATATCAGACCATGCTCCACTTCTCTGTAAAATGAACTGGATGCATAAAGAGAATTCCTTAAAATTGTGGCATATGGTACCTGAACTCTGGCAGAATCCTTCCTTTTCTGAGTTCCTAAAGGATAAATGGCAGGTATTTGCCCAAATTACAAGGCAAGATCCTGTTCTTTTTTTGGAAACTGTAAAGGAGGTCTTGCAGGAGAAGATAATTAGCTATGTGAAATCCAAAAGGAAACGGATCAATGCCAAAATTCTCCATCTTGCAATCCAATTGATGCAATGTAAATTAGCCTTAATGCTCAACTCTCAATGCAATTGAGACAGAAATATGAGCTCCAAAATTTATGTAGACTTACTACATCAAAGAGCATATAAATCGATTCAACATATTCGTTACAAGTTTTATTGTTTTGTGAATAAAACAGGCAAGATGCTGGCTAATGTGGTATGTCAATAACGCACATCTAAATTTATTGGGGCCCTGAGAAATAATGAAGGGGACCACACTTCATTCTTCTAAAGAGATTTCGCAAGTCTTTGTGGACTTTTACCGGAATATTTATAAAAATGACCCTATTGATTTGGATAAGATTGCTGACTTTTTTTCACAATATTTTTATACTAAGCCTAAGTCATAAAGTTCTTGAAAGATTAAATATTCCTTTTACGATGTTGGAGGTCTTTGCAGCTATTCAAGATTTTCCCTGTCATAAATCACCTGGCCCGGATGGGCTTGATGCGTGCTTTTATAAAATCTTAGGGGAGGGGATTTCCGATCCCTTGAGAGCTCTCTATGAGAAAATGAGTGATGATGGCTCTAGGCCTGAATCTCTGAGGGAAGTGGTTATAGTAGTGATTCCGAAACCTGGTAACTATCCACTTTCCCCAGCATCTTATCAGCTCCTATTCCTACTAAATCTCAACATTAAAATTTTTGCGGTGAGAGATTGAAATACATTCTCCCTAAACTGATTAGTACTGATCAAGTGGACTTTGTCTTTGGTAGGCGCTCCGACATTAATATTCAAAGGGTGTTTGCTGCTCTATCAAAGTGTCATGAGGGTAAAGTTAATGATCCCATGTTGGTGAGTTGTGACGCCAACAAGGCCGTACTTATTTGAAAGTCTTAAGATGTTTGGATTTACTGGTAGAATTTTAGAATATATTTGCCCATTATACTCCAGTCCTGCTGCGCGAATCAGTATAAATGGGGACCTATCTGATCAATTTTTTTTTTTTTAAATTAATAATTTTATTAAACTTTTGATATAACAGTGCTGTTACAATAGCAATATGAATACAGAATACATCCCCGAATCCCCCCTCCCTCCCCCACCTTCATCAGTGTAGTGGAGCTGTAGCCTCTCTGCTACAGAATCCAGAAGTATTAATGTCAAGTAATGGTTTCTCACTTGCATACCAAAATGCTCTCATACCCAATACATAATACCAATACATAATATTTAAAAAGAAACATGGCACTTTGAAGACACATTGGAATACAGGAGGTAAAGGTACATTCTCACCCAAGTTGTCAAAGAGCAACTGATCTCTTAACCCAATATCAGATTACATTTGAGAAATATATTCCACAAACGGTTTCCAAGATTTAAGAAAAGAGGACATTCTCCTGTATTTAGTAGCTGTTAGAGAGGCCAAACGGTAGTATAAATGTAGTTTCCTAGCATGTAGCAGATGGACTCAAAACAAATAGGTTTAGAGTGCTCGTGCTAGCAGTTGGAGACGGATCTGACGTCAGCACGGGTACATATACCCCCACAGGAAGTGCCGCAAATCTGTAATTTCCGTCTCCAAAGCAGTTTGGAGCTACCTCACGCTCGCTGAGCATGTTTCCAAATTCTAGACTAAATTCCTAGAAGAAACCTATTGAAGACAAGCCCCGCACTCCTGTGGTGAGGCCCTCACCCAGTTTTCCCGAGCTGACTTCCGTGGTCCCTCGGATGCAAGTGCCTCGGTCCGGTGGCCGGTTCGCGGCAGGGACCTAGCTTCCGAGTGAGAAGGGCTCGGGCGCGGCTTGGCCCCCGAGCGAGACGAGTTCGGGCGCGGCCTAGAGGCAGCCTCGGTCCCGGCGTGGACTTGGCCCCCGAGTGAGAAGGGCCCGGGCGCGGCTTGGCCCCCGAGCGAGACGAGTTCGGGCGCGGCCTAGAGGCAGCGGGCGCACTTCCTTATGCGCGGCGGTTGAAGGTATACGCCCCCCGCAGCCGGAGACCGCCCGGGTTGCAACCGGGAAGCGCCGAAAACAAGGTAAGGCGTATATCTTTACTTGGTCTCCGAGGAAGTGTGGATTCGCTGGGTCTGCCTACGGGGCAGCACGCCAAGGAGGTTGCCATTTTGCCTGCCTACTCAACTTCGCCGCTGAGCGCTCGTTACTAAGCTAAGCGCACGCGATAGGCGCATGTTGTTAGCGCACGCGATAGGCGCATGTTAGCGCGTGCGATAGGCGCACGTTGTTAGCGCACGCGATAGGCGCACGTTTCTTAGACGCCCATGGATAGGCGCACATTCATAAGACGCCCGTGGATAGGCGCACGTTTCTTAGACGCCCGTGGATAGGCGCACATTCATAAGACGCCCGCAGATAGGCGCACGTTTCTAAGACGCCCGTGGATAGGCGCATGCTGTTAAGCGCTCTTGTTAGGCGCACTTATTGGGCGACACCGGATTTCAGGCGAATGGAACATAAGAAAGCCCATGTGGCCGCAGGGCCGGCACCTCCAGAATCTGGCATGAAAGCTCTAAGCCTCTGCTCAGCATGCAACCTCAGAGCTACACAGAGCGAGGGAGCAGACTCACTATGTGCCCAATGTGATGAGGCCATGGGAGTTCTAGGACAGGACCGGCCCCAGCCCAGCGGTTCCTCAGGGAGCACACCGGACTTAGCGGGCCGCGGCGAGCAACCAGGGAACCCAAGAGACCTGGTGCCCATACGGCCAGATCCGGCTTCGCTTTCCTGGGTGGAATTATTCAAGGGGATTCACGCCTTTGTCCAGATGCAGTCTGCTCCTCGAATGGATTTTTCCATTCCGGTGGATCCGGTACCGGGCCCCTCAAGACCTAGGCGCGACTCGCCTACCGCCAGCCCCGATTATGGGGATTCGGATTGCTCCCAGGATAGTGAGGAGCCCCCCGAGGAGGGTGAACTTCCCTCGGAGATAGAGCCATATCGGACTATGAGGCGCTTCTTTCAGAAAGAGGATCTTTCAGGCCTGGTCTCGCAATGCCTAACGGAGCTGGCCATTCCGGGCCAGGATACCCCAGGGGGCCCTAAAATGAACCCCCTGTTAGAGGGCCTGCGCCAACCGGCTCACCATTTTCCCCTCTTACAGGCAGCACAGCAGCTAATCGATCTGGAATGGAAGGCACCAGAGGCCTCATTTAAAGGGGGTCGGGCCTTGGCAGGCCTGTACCCTCTGGATCCGGCATCCAAGGAGCTGTTGGCGTGCCCTAGGGTAGACGCCATAGTTAACGCAATAGTGAAGCACACCACCATTCCGGTTGAGGGGGGAGTGGCCCTCAAGGATTCGCATGACCGAAGCATGGACACCATTCTGAAACAAGCCTTTGAGGTAGCGGCCATGTCCCTACGAATCGCGACCTGCTGCACCGTGGTGACGCGTTCCTGTTTATCACAGGCGAGAAACAACACCCAGGGAGCAGTCATGGAATCAGCTCTCGCATTTCTCACTGACGCAGCCTCCGACCTCGTTCATACGGCAGCCAAGAGAGTCTCCTCTTCAGTGGCAGCCAGGAGGCAGCTTTGGCTACGTCATTGGGCGGCCGACTCGTCCTCCAAGACACGACTCACAAGAATGCCCTTTAAGGGTTCCTTACTGTTCGGCAGCGATCTCGAGAGCTGGGCTACGAAATGGGGTGCCGCCCCATTACCCCGTCTACCAGAAGACAGGGCGAGGAGGAGCCAGCGTTCTTTTTCTAGACCATCTAGAGGTAGAACTTCGCAGCGCTTCAACCCTTACAGGACTCGCTATCGAGCACCTCGTTCCCAGGCCAGGAACCAGTCCTTTCGGACTAAGCCCAACAAGAAGAGAACCGGCTCGGGTTCCGGCCCCGGCCGCAACCCACAATGACAATCAGCCGACCCATCCGGGGGTAGCAGCCATAGGGGGCAGGCTAACCCTCTTCTACCGCAGGTGGGTCGAGATTACTTCGGACCAGTGGGTCCTCGCCATCATCCGAGAGGGATATTACCTGGATTTCTTTCGGCTTCCGCCGAACAAGTTTGTGGAATCTCCTTGTTCACCGCTCAAGGCAGCGGCACTAGAAGTGACCTTACAGAGGCTCCTGGCCCTAAAAGCCATAGTCCCAGTACCTACGGGAGAGGTAAATTCTGGGCATTATTCCATTTATTTCATAGTACCCAAGAGGAGGGCACTTTCAGGCCCGTCCTGGACCTCAAGTCAGTCAACCGACACCTACGGGTCCCCAGCTTTCGCATGTAAATTCTACGGTCGGTCAAGAATTCGGTACAGCCAGGGGAGTTTCTCACCTCCCTAGATCTGTCGGAAGCCTACCTGCATATCCCAATCCATCGGGATCACCAGTGCTATTTACGCTTCAAAGTCCTGAATCAGCACTTCCAGTTCCGAGCTTTGCCCTTCGGGTTAGCCACCGCGCCGCGGATCTTTACCAAGGTAATAGTAGTAGTGGCGGCGGCACTCAGGAAGGAAGGAATTCTCGTCCATCCCTACCTGGACGATTGCCTGATCAGGGCAAAGTCACGGGAGGAGAGCCACCGGGCAACCAACAGAGTTATAGCTCTTCTGGAGAGCCTCGGATGGGTCGTAAACTTAAACAAGAGCTCCCTACAGCCGTCCCAGTCGCTGGAATACCTAGGGGTCCAATTCAACACCCGAGAAGACAGGGTCAGCCTGACCTCCAAGAGAAAATTAAAACTCCAGAGTCATCTGCAGGCCCTGTTGAGTGCCAGCCGGCCCACAGCTCGAGATTACCTTCAGGTCCTAGGCCTCATGGCATCCACTCTGGAAGTGGTGCCCTGGGCGCGGACCCATATGAGACCATTGCAATGCGCCCTTCTATCTCGATGGAGCCCACGATCACAGAACTACACCGTACGCCTACCTCTACCGGCCAGAGTGCGGTATCAGCTACGATGGTGGTTGCAGCCCGGCCACGTGAGCCGGGGGTCAAGAATGTCCTCCCCAACCTGGATTCTGCTCACCACAGATGCCAGCCTGAACGGATGGGGAGCACACTGCGAGGAACTCACCGCCCAAGGGCGGTGGACCAGAGAAGACTCGAGGTGGAACATCAACCGACTAGAGGCACGGGCAGTCAGGCTAGCGTGCCTGCGATTTGCCCACAGACAGAGCGACAGAGCGGTCAGAGTGATGTCAGACAACGCCACCACGGTGGCATAATCAACCGACAGGGCGGAACCAGAAGCCAACAGGTATCCCTGGAAATAGCTCCCCTGATGATTTGGGCAGAAGCAAATCTCCAGGACATCTCCGCCGTCCACATTGCCGGGAAGAACAACACGACGGCAGACTTCCTCAGCAGAGAAAGCCTAAACCCGGGGGAGTGGCAGCTGTCACCCACAGCCTTTCAGATAATTGTGGATCAATGGGGGACGCCAGCCATGGACCTCTTAGCGGACAGGTCCAACGCTCAAGTACCCAGATATTTCAGCCACAGGCGGGATCCTCGGGCTCTGGGGATCGATGCCCTGGTACAGCCGTGGGCTCAGGGGATCCTGTTATACGCCTTTCCTCCATGGCCCCTGCTGGGCGCCATTGTACACAGGATTCAGCGACACAGAGGCCTAGTTCTTCTAGTGGCCCCGGACTGGCCAAGAAGACCCTGGTACGCAGACATGAGAAGACTGCTGGCAGGGAACCCTCTACCTCTGCCTCCCTACAGGGACCTGCTACGGCAAGGTCCCATCCTCCACGAGGATCCGGCTCAATTCTCTCTTACGGTCTGGCCATTGAGAAGGCTCGACTGAAGAAAAGGGGATACTCGGAGCCGGTTATAAATACACTCCTCTGAGCACGCAAGTTCTCCACGTCCCTAACATATATCAGGATCTGGAGAGTTTTTGAAGCCTGGTGCGACTTTCACGGCACCAATTCGCATGCCGCTAAGATTCCTATCATTTTGGACTTCCTACAAGATGGACTTCAGAAGGGTCTGTCCCTCAGCTCCATCAAGCTACAGGTAGCAGCGCTGTCTTGCTACGGTCCCAGGAGTGACGGCAACACCATTGCCAAACACCCAGACGTCTCACATTTCCTGAAAGGAGTCAAACACATTCGCCCGCCACTGAAGTGGCCAGTGCCCTTGTGGAATCTCAACCTAGTATTGGAATTTTTGGCGGGATCAGCCTTCAGGTCCCTTCGAGGCCTTTCCCTCCGTTTGTTAACCTTGAAGATGGTGTTCTTGCTGGCTGTGTGTTCAGCACGCCGCATCTCAGAGCTACAAGCACTATCCTGTCGTGATCCATTTCTCAGAATCACTCCAGAGGCTATCCATCTTCGCACAGTGCCATCCTTTTTACCCAAGGTGGTCTCACACTTTCACCTCAACCAAACCATATCCTTGCCTACCACGGAAGGTTTGAAGAAGTCGGAGGAAGGTCGAATGCTACGCCATCTGAACATCGGCAGACTGCTGTCCAGATACCTGGAATGTCAGAAGCAGTACGAAAGACGGACCATCTGTTTGTCCTGCACAGCGGGAAGAAGCAAGGGGAAGCGGCCTCACGGCCAACCATCGCCCACTGGATTAAGGAAGTTATCAAGGCAGCCTACGTGGAGGCGGGAAAACCACCGCCTCTACAGGTCAAAGCTCATTCTACCAGAGCACAATCGGCCTCTTGGGCAGAAGCTAAGCTGCTGTCGCCTGCAGAGATATGTAAAGCGGCGACGTGGTCCTCCCTCCATACCTTCTCCAGATTCTACCGTCTGGACGTCCAGGCCCGGGAGGACTCAGTATTTGCGAGGGCAATCCTAAACGGTCCTCGGGCAGCCTCCCGCCCAGTCCGGGAGTAGCTTTTGTACATCCCATTTGTTTTTAGTCCATCTGCTACACGCTAGGAAATGTAGAGATTACTTACCTGATAATCTCGTTTTTATTAGTGTATGCAGATGGACTCAGCATCCCGCCCGGCTGCTGGCATACATGGGGATTCACCGACTCACGGTAAGCCATGTTTTCTTATAACAGGCCATCCACCCTGCCGGGTGTCGACGCCTTCCGGTTGTGAACACTGGCGGTCTCCAGCTACTATCAATCGGTCAGGGTAATCCTGTTCATTTAATTGATCGGTCAGCTACAGCTTTTGCAAGGAAGATTACTGATTTGCGGCACTTCCTGTGGGGGTATATGTACCCGTGCTGACGTCAGATCCGTCTCCAACTGCTAGCACGAGCACACTATACCCATTTGTTTTGAGTCCATCTGCATACACTAAGGAAAACGAGATTATCAGGTAAGTAATCTCTACATTTATCTATGACCTCAGGCAACTGCGGTACTTGTTCTGTTTTCCACTTTGCTGCTATCAAAGTACGAGCAGCTGTAAAAGTATGAGAACAGAAGCGCTATTGGGACTTATGTAGGGCATTGGGTATATATGCAGCAGGGCCGTAATAGCAGAAACCTGAATAGGCACATGAAACAGGTCACTCAACCAGGTAAAAAGTGGTTCCCAAAGGGTCTGGATTTTCGGACAGGTCCACCATATATGGAAATAAGTTCCTCTACTTCCACAGTTGCACCAGCAGGAGTCCGAAGCAGTCGGATATATCCTATGAATTTTATCTGGGGTGAGATACCATCTGTATATCATCTTATAACAATTTTCACGCAGGCCAGCTGAGATTGAACATTTCCTGGCAAAATATAGTATGGCCTCCCAGGATTGAGGACTCAATTGCTCCCCCAGGTCCACTGCCCACTCTCTCACAAACGCGCTGGTTTCCTGCTTATCTGGGAAGAGAGCATGATATATTTTAGAAATAGGTCCCTTTATTCTGTCACTATATTGCACCAATGACTCGAACAGCGAGCGACTTGGTCGTAACACTTTAGCGCGTTGTAGAGTCTGAATAGTGGACTACTTGAGCATACGCCAGGAAATCCTTTGAGCTAAAGGGGGAGATGTCCATTAAACCCTGCATTGATAGGATCGACCCTTGGGACATCATATGGCCAATTGTGGTAATACCCGCATTCCTCCAAACTGTCAACTGGGAGATGTGCCTATTGTAGAGGAGAGAAGTTTGATAGAAGTATTTATAGGCCCCAACTACTTGCCTGCTGCTCTGCTTCCAAATATTCAAAGTGACCTGTAAGGACCATGCTATGCCCTTGACTGTCCGCCAGGTATTCCGAAGTTGCCAAAATATGGCCCGTAGGGCCACTGGGCCTAAAATTGCTTGTTCAATAGTCACCCATTGTTTGATTTCCGTATTACGATGGATATGCTTTATTTCCCCTTTATTTCCCCTACCTTTCCTTACTCTCTATTTCCCCTTTATTTCCCTTTATTTCACCCATTGTTTCACCCATTGTTTATTTCACCCTTTATTTCACCCATTGTTTGATTTCCGTATTACGATGGATATGCTTTATTTCCCCTTTATTTCCCCTTTATTTCCCCTTTATTTCCCCTACCTTTCCTTACTCTCTAATTATTATGTTTCAATATGTTCCAATTGTATTATGTTAAACTTGTTCGATGTAAAGCGCCGCCACAGGCACTAGTTTCTTGTTTCGCTGTGAACCGATGTGATATCATTGATGAATGTCGGTATATAAAACCGTTAAATAAAATAAATAAAATAAATAAAAATAAATAAAATATCAATTAAAGCCCGCAGCTGGGCTGCCCTATAGTACCATAAAAGATTGGGAACTCCCAATCCCCCCTACGACTTTGGGAGATATAGAACCTGACGCGCTAGACAGGGAGGGCGTCTGCGCCAAATGAAATAAAAAATCCATTTTTGCCAGCGACGGATCAGGAGAGAAGAGATCTCCACTGGTAGGGCGGAGAACAAATAAAGGAATTTAGGCATAATTGTCATTTTAGTAATGGCTATTCTTCCCAACCATGAGAAAGTGCACTTGTTCCATCAGCTCATATCCAGAGTTAGGCTATTTAGTAATGGGGTATAGTTTAAATTATAAAGGTCAGTTAATCTAGCTGTTAAATAAACCCCCAGATACTTTATATGGGACGTCGCCCATTTATACGGAAACCTCCTGCGTATATTTTGCACTTCTTCCGGGCTCAGGGTCACATTGAGCAACTCAGACTTAGAGAGATTCACCTTAGGGCCGGCTACTTTGCCAAATCGATGTAGTTCGCGAGTTACCCCCTCCAGTGACGGGGTCGGGTTTGTTAATGTTAAAAGGATATCATCAGCAAACAGAGATGCCTTGTACTCTTCGGGCCCCAACCGGACTCCGTGTGTATATCATTGGCTTTACGGATCCGAGTCACTAGTGGTTCAAGATATAAGGCAAATAGCAGGGGGGAGAGTGGGCACCCTTGTCTAGTGCCCCTTCCGATGGGAAAGGCAGGGCCGTATCCGCTATTCACTTAGACCCTGGCTGTGGGTTTATCATACAGCTGTTGTAACCATTGCAAAAAGAAGGGCCCAAAAGCCATATGTCATAAAGTGGAAAACAGAAAGGGCCAATGCACTAGGTCAAAGGCCTTTTCAGCATCGAGGGATAATAGTACCGCAGGGGTCTGCGTTTTTCGAGCCCACCATATGAGATCAATGACCTTCCTAATGTTATCTGCTGCCATGCGCTGCGGGATAAACCCTACCTGATCAGTGTGGACGAGCTGTGAGAGAAAATTGTTTAGCCGCTGAGCTAGGACCCGAGCCAAGATTTTAAGATCCACATTGATAAGCGAGATGGGTCTATAAGAGCCACATTGTGCCGGGTCTCTTCCAGGCTTCAGAATAACAGTAATGCCGGCTGTATTGTTGTGGGGCCCTATGCCTTTGCCCTCCCTGAGGTTATTAAAATACTGGGCTAGAGGTTCTGCCACTATGGATGCACATTTTTTATAGTACACTCCAGAAAGCCCATCTAATCCAGGAGCTTTACCAGATTTCAGGGATTTAATCACCATCTCGATCTCACTGGGCAGGATTGGAGCATCCAGGCTCTGTCGTTGCTCGGGTGTCAAGCTAGGCAATTCTAAATCGTGCAAATATGCGTTTATGTCAGTCTGTTGGATGGATCCCTCAGACTTGTACAGGTTCTGAAAAAACTCTGAAAAAGTGCTGCGTATTCCCGCCGAGGCGGTGAGGATCTCACCCACTGAATTTTTAATTTTTAAAATATTATTTTGGGAGGCCCGCACCCGAAGTTGACATGCTAAAAAATGGCCTGCCTTATTCCCACCCTCATAGTATTTCTGTCTTAGGGAGTCCAAAGCATGAAGTATACGTTTATTAGCAAGTTGCGCTAGCTCATCTTTGAGGGCAAGTAACTTCTGGTAGCAGTGTTTAGAATGAGTTTTCATATGTACCTGCGATAAGGCTGAGATTTTGCCCATTAAAGCTATATGAGCCACCTGTTCCTGGCGTTTGCATGCAGTTGCCCGAGAAATCAGAATCCCCCTTGCCACTGCCTTGGAGCACTCCCAGAAGGTGTTAGGGGATACCTCCCCTCCAGAATTCAAACAGAAGTAATCCTGCATCTGGGCATTCAGCATCTGAACAAAATCTGCGTCTTGTAATAGGGATTCATTCAGCTTCCAGAACCGACTGCCCTAGTCCCTATCGTCCAGATCTACCTCAAGTGTAATGGGGGCATGATCAGACCAAGTGATAGCGTCTATATTCACCCCCCTAACCTGGTTTCCCATTAGTTTATCAACCAAAAAATAATCTATGCGTGAATAACTTTCATGAGGTGCAGAATAAAAAGTGTATGATCTAGACTTGGGGTATCGGCTCCGCCATATGTCAACCAAATTCCAATCGGATATAAGGTTTCGTACTGCCTTCCTACCAGGCCCAAAAGGCTGAGAGTGCGGCTTAGATGTATCTAGACATTGAGACATTGAGGTCTCCTCCTAATATAATTGGTCCATCCACATGTAATGCTAGTGCCCCATGTAATTCCTTCCAAAAGGGCCCTGTGTCTCTGTTAGGGGCGTAAACCGTCACTAGTGTGAACTTCTTCGAACCAATCTGGATATTTAAAATAAGATACCTCCCATGCAGATCAGCAACGTGGGATAAATGCTCGAATACCAAGTGTTTTGATATCAAAATCCCTGTTCCTGAATATTTAGCCTCTGATCCTCGGGTGGCCAAGAATACATGTGGGAATTCTCTGAACTGTAATAAATGTTCATGTTTGCGCTGCAGGTGTGTTTCCTGAATGAATGCAATATCTGCTTTTTGATGTAGCAGCTCTTTTTGGAGGAGGAAGCGCTTTCTATGAGTGTTTAGGCCTTTAACATTGAGCGAGATTATCCTAACCATTATCAATTAGTAAAGGAAACATCGCTGTAAATGCATGGAGAATTTCCTGTAAAGATTCAAATGTACCTTGGGTGCGTGCTGGGGAGTGAGAATGTGTCATCTCCTCAAATTTATGGATAGAGAATAATCTGGATCTGCCTAAAATAGAGAAGTTGATCAGGTATTCTAGCTCCACTGCCTCCCTCACCTTAACCAAAAGGGATTCGCTCACCATCTTCTGCGAATCCGACCCCTGGGGGGTACCTGATGTACACCGCTGTCTTCCCAGTCTCCATCCCCCCTCCCCCCCCCCCCCCCCCACCTGCCGGACCTATGTGTTCCAAAAGTTAGCGCAACACTTTCTAATTACTTAACTTATCTACCAATAATACTTTTAAACGGACTGTAACCATCAATAATTAACAACATGTGACAAAGAGACCTGTGAGTTCCAAGCTTGAAGTAAATTCCTTTGTTCAGCACTGTCTCCTTCGCCCTGGAGACAATCAATAAGAAAGATCTGTCACCATCAGCCCTTCTCGGTAATAAGATTCCTGGAGCCCGCTGGTTGTCTACGAAGCCATCCACGTCCTGGCCCCTGTCGCCTCCATCGCAGGTCTGCATCCGATGTTACCTGTGGCGCGGGCCGGGGAGCTGGAGTGAAGTCAAAGCTGATGCCAGCTTGAGTGAAGCATTTGGCAGCCTCCGCTAGCGTTTTAACCCTGTACGAGATACCTTGATGCTGGAAAATCAGAGCAAAGGGGAAGGCCCATCTGTAGCGAATCTCTTCGCGGCGGAGTATAGTTGTCGCCTCGCATAGTAAGAGCCTCTTTTGCAGCGTTGAAGGCGCCAAATCGTTGTAGATGGTAATGACCTGATTATGCCACTTCCATTGGGGATGAGCCCGTGCCAGCTTGACAATCTGTTCTTTTTGTTTATAGTGAAGAAATTTAATAATGATGTCCCTGGGCTGGTTGTTTCGTTTGGGCTCTAGGGCCCGATGTGCTCGTTCCAAATCCACCTGAAGGATGCGGTCATGCTCCGATGGAGTCCCAAAACAGGTCCAGAGATCTTGACAGATGTTTATCGCTGTCTACATGCTATCTGCGTATTGCTCATCCTCAGGAACTCCTCTAATGCGTATGTTGGACCTGGGGGATCGATTTTCAAGATCTTCTACTTTGTCTCCCAAAGCTTCTAGTTCTATCGTAAACTCTTTTGTTTGGGTTGACAAGGCCTCCATCTGAACGCTGTGTCCATCCGCCCTCCCATCTAATTCATCTACACGAGAGCCCAGAGAGGCAATATCTTCCTTCATATTCTTGATGCATGTTAGTATTTCTGCTTTATGGTTTCGCATTTCTGACCGTAATTCAATAAACCATCCACGCATTTCATCCCGCGTAGGGAAATTTGGAGCTGGGTCTCCCGGGGCGATCTCTGAGTCCTCTATTCTCGCAGCAACTGCGTCCTCACCAGCATTCCTTAGACCTTGGGATGTAGTCGGAGGTATCAGTACCTCTGTCACCTGTTCTTCCGCTAACTTGCTAAAGGCGAATTGCTTTAAATCTGCCGCTTTTCTACGGGCGGCCATCCTGACCTCAGGATGCTTGAAGCTTTCTCAGAT
Organism: Rhinatrema bivittatum; assembly: GCF_901001135.1. NCBI lineage: Eukaryota > Metazoa > Chordata > Amphibia > Gymnophiona > Rhinatrematidae > Rhinatrema > Rhinatrema bivittatum. The sequence continues at coordinate 265,549,953 of NC_042618.1, read as the reverse complement.
AAGAATTGGTAGATCTGTAAAGTGACTTGAAGAAAATTTATCTTAAGAGAAGTTTAATAGAAAGAGTTCAATGAAGAGAGTTCAATGGGTCCAGCGAAGGCAGCGGAGAAATCGGGTCGGGTAGGGAACATAATCCGTCCCTCAAGCGATCATTGCACAGCAGCGTCCATCAGTGCCCCCCCTCCCGTGCCACTTTTAAAGTCTCATGATAAGTCAGAGCTTTCTTGCTTGGCACTCTGGTCCACTTCATCACACGCTTCCTCAATTTGTTGTAGGGGGGTTTAATTGTGATTACGGAAGTATGTCCTTGTGAAAGTTCTGCTGCCCCTCACTTCTAGACCTTAGGACCTCCACTTATTCCTGCTTGTAAAGATGGCCGCTGCGTCCACGCCAATCAGCTATATTCCAGCCGCTTCGTGCTGCTTAACTCCCTCGGCAAGCAAGGCTATTTATTTATTCTCCCCGCAGTTAGGTTTGCCTATCAGCTAAAGCACACCGAGGTTCCCAGCCCCTGCAGCTCCCCTGTCAGGCTGTTGGTTGGACCACGTGGCAGCTGCAATCAGAATTCAGTCCGTCCTTTCTCCCCACCCCGGAGCCCACCGCCAGTACAACACAATCGGGGCACACCGTGCTGTCAATAATTTATAGCCGACACTGTATTTCCGTTGGTTCTGGCTCGATGGCTCTGAGAGCGAGCCGATCCAGCATGAAGTGGAGAGGTAGATGGGGGGAGGGATAAGGAGGACTAGGGGACAACTCAGCCTCTGCCACCGGATCTTTTGTTCACCCCTCAATATTAGCTGGCGCCAAGATAGGGCACTGCTGGTCCCTGCCGTTAATTGCGTACTGTTAATATAGCCTTAGTGCCTACCACCGTCTTTGTCTAGCCCCAAGGGTGCAGCGCTGTCACGTGCGGCAAGATGGCGGGCGCGAGAACTTCGATCCTCAATCATCCCCCCTCCTTGGCTTGGCCAATTCTTCGGGGGCCAGACTCAGACACCAGCGATTTTTCTCCCTATCGCTTGCTTAAACTGCTGCTGTGTCAAATCGTCATTTGCGATTGAAAT